>NW_025400983.1:14978011-15031293 GCF_015345945.1 Tribolium madens | reverse complement strand
CGACCAAAATCTTTTGCACGCGATTTATATGCAATGAGAAAACATTTAATAATAATAAGACGACGAATCTAGAGAGAGTAAGTAGGAAATAAAGCTCCCAAAAATGTTGTCAACGCAGACTTTCAGTTTGTTCAAGAAAAATGTGGTTTTAATCAATACTTATCGCAAAACACGTTTCCTAAAGGTAAATTCTTGAGTTTATACGAGTAGTTCTTTATTTGATATAATCCTAATTACGTACACAATTAGATTTTTGTGTGTAATCAAGCGTGGTGATTATACAGCTTCTGCGAATAATAGATGAAAGGTGTTGTCATAAAATTTACCTCAATAAAACTCCTGACATGTTTTATTAATTTCAGTGCCGGAAAAGCGTCTAGAGCTACGACAAGAACACGTCGGCGACGGCACATTGCAGGTGGTGTGTTTAGCAGAGGGCGTATTCCCTAAGCCCAATATGAGTCTGCATGTGGGCAACAGGTAATAACTTATGCACACTTTATGACTCAATTAAATCCGGCAAATTAAAATTAACCACCGTCGAAATGAAGCCGGTTTTAATAAGGCCGCTTCGATAATTGCAGTTCGCTAAACGGGAGATTTTACGCTTCGATAAAAGAGCTCATATCACGATAAATAGAACAGTAACTTGGCTCATTTAACGTATTCGACTTGCTCTACTTTCTGAACAATGTTGACTAAACCACGGCTCATTTGCGTTATGCGGCGTTTGTGCCCGTGGCAAGCTTGAACCTGACAAAGAAACTTGTTATTTGAATTTAAACTGTTTTACGTCTTACACAAAGAAACCCCAACTTATTTTTCTTATATATAAATTGTTATTAATAAACGAATTAGATACATTATAGTCTCTAGATTTCGTACATAAATAATAAATTTACTGTTTTGAACTAAACTGAACTATTTGAATTCATTACTGAAACCATAATTTTTAATGTTAATTAAGTAATTTTAAAATTACTTAATTTTTATTGGTTCCTAATTTTTTTTACAAGGCTTTTTACCAGTTAACTGGACAATAATAAAGAATCACTTGACCTGCAGATGTTTTTTTAGAAGCTAATTTTTTTTAAATTGCATTTACAAACACATTAAACATTACTGTCGAGCGGAAATTAAAAGCGGCAGTTAATTTTCCTCAAAAGGAATCGCAATTTTCTATTTTCTTTTCAGCGAAGTGAACAGCTCAAAGGTGGCCGTGCAAGAAAGGGCCGGACTATTCGACATTCGAGCTACAGCAGAGGTGCCATCTTTAAACGGCCCAGAGGAATTCTCGTGTGAGCTTCGAATCCCCCAAGCCAATTACACCGTCAGAAAGGAAGCTATCTATTATCCCGGTGGGTGAGCCTAATTTCTATATTTTATAAACTAAATGTTTGCGCTGTAAGTAGAACAATGCATGTGTTACATCCACAACATACTTGAGAGGGTGCAAATTTGAAGACAATGAGATTCTGTAAAGTTTTAATGCACTACCGCAACATTTTCAGCGTAGGGGAATGATATTATGACGTGTCAATCTTTTGGGACCAATTTAAAATGATAAACTAAGTAGAAAGTTTTAATGGGATATTTGAGCAAGTTTTAGAACTGTTGGAAAGCAAAATAATCTACGAGTATATAGGTATGTAATCATGTATGTGCGAGCTGCTGTACTCCATTTGATATACATTGTGAAAATCTGTTGCAATTTTTGTCGTCAAATTGATAAGAAATTCAACTTAACATCATAGGCAACACAAGCTAAAAAATGTATTAATTATTGAGTATTACTAATAGATTATTTGTCACAATTATTTAAAGTCACCCAGCATTTGATTTGAACAAATAAAAAACGTAATACCAGTATAATACCTCACTTTCTAAAAAATCTTGATCTAGATACTTCCTCTTTTTTTCAACGTGTTTTTCTCCAGAAACTCTAACAATAATCGTAGATTCCTTCCTTACAACTCCTAAAGAAGTCATCAAACTTCATATTGCGTCAATATTGCTACAGTCGAGACATATCGTCTTTTATAGGACGTTGCGAACTTCTTTTCATCAAAATGAAATTCTTAGACTTGGATTGGAGTTATTGCAGATTGAAAAGATTTAAAATGAATTGTCGTTGACCGTTTATTAATGGGATTTGTAAATGTATATGAAATTATGCATTAGTGACTTAATAAATGATTTTTTTATAATGGATTTTTACTCGTATGTAAGCAACCAAATATGCAAGGTATACAAGGTGATTCTTTATAACTTCTAACGCAGATAAAAATTTGAAATTTTGTACACAATCCAAATCAACCAGTCTGAGTTCAACTAAATTATTTTCAAAATGGCTGAACTTTCGGAACTACTTTGAAATTTTTAATGGTAACCACTTATTTTTATTGCTTATTTTTATTACATTTTTGAATTTTCTTCTCCAAACTGAGTAAAATGTACCTAGTTGTTAGTACTTATCTGTCATATTATTTTAAATATGTCAATTTTTTGTTCAAAATTTTCATTTGCAGAGGTTCATTACAGCTCTTGAACCCTTTGCGATAAGTGAATATTTTTTTTCATTTGATAACCAAAGGTTTTCTAAAATTTTCAAAATTGTCAACTGTCAAATTGCAAAGCTGATATGATTTTTTGAAAATGGTGATCAACAAACAGCTATAACTCAGTTTTTTCAAATAAAATTTCTCAACGGCAATCGAAAGTACATCGATTTGTAGAAGGAGTTTTATTAACACGTCCTATACCCATTTCTTACATTTTTTAAATAATCGCGAAAAACGTGTTTTTGCTTTTTATTGTTATGGTTAATCACGTAGGCTTTGGAAAATGATTAATACGTATTAAAGCTTTAGTCTACACAACACCCATCCGAAATTACGAAGAAGTGAGGCAAAGGATTGAGGCGGCATTTAATAATCTTCAACCAAATAAACTAATGGAAGCTACTCAAATCAGTTCACCATCGAGTTTTGGACTCTTTGAAAATGGTGAACATATCGAACATATGTATTAATTATGGCATAGCTTTATTGTTTTTTTTTTTCAAAGCCTACGTAATTAGTTATAAAAATAAAAAACAAAAACATGTTTTTCTTGATTATTTCAAAAACTGTATCAGGGATATAGGACATGTTGGCACAAGTCCTCCTATAAATTGATGTATTTGCCGTTGAGAAATTAGGGTCATTTCATTTGAAAAAAACTGAGTTATAGCATCAATTTGAAAAAAATCATACTACGAGGTAAGCGCCAGAAATTCCCGGCCTGATATAGACGCCGATGTTTTATCGGGATAAAATTTTGTCTTCTTATAAGCACATAACATAGTAAGCTGTAGAAAAAAAATTGATCTCTTAAGTCAAATAGTTGTCAATTGTAAGCATTTTGAATAAGACGCGTTTACAAAAATGTCTCAGGTGAACCAAATTGAGTACAGGGCAGTCATAAAATTCTTAACCAAAGAAGGGCTTACACCTAAAATTATTAAAGACAGACTCGATGGCGTATACGGTCAAAGTTCCCCGTCCTATTCTGTGGTGAAAGAATAGGCAAAACGTTTTCGTATGGGACAGGAATCCCTAGAAGATGACACAAGACCTGGTCGGCCAGTAGAGGTGATAACCAAAGACAAAGTTGCCYTTGTGGAAAAACTAGTATTAAGTGACCGACGTTTGAAGGTCAAAGAAATATCAGAAATGACCAAAGTTTCTGATATAAGTGTACGCCGAATCCTGCATGACCATTTGGGAATGCATAAAGTCAGTGCAAGATGGGTTCCCAAACACCTTTCAGCGCTTCAAAAATAACGTCGTGTGGAGTGTTCTCGATCATTTTTGGAACTGTGTGGAGCCGACCCAAACCCTATATTGGAAACGATTGTAACCGGAGATGAAACTATGGTCCTTTATAATGACCCTTTATCAAAAAGAGAATCAATGGAATGGCGTCGTAAAGGTGAAGCACGCCCAAGAAAATTTAGAGTCTGCCAATCAACAAAAAAAGTGATGGCCACGATCTTTTGGGATTGTGAAGGGATACTTTTAATAGATTTTAAAGAAACTAATACCACCGTTAACGGCATGTATTATGCATCATTACTTTACAAACTTCGAGACAATATTCGCGAAAAACGTCGAGGAAAACTGACCAGAGGCGTGCGGTTGCTGCACGATAATGCGCCCGTTCATACTGCTGGTGTTACACAAGCTGCCATCTTGGATTGTGGGTTCCAACAGATAGATCACCCCGCATATAGTCCAGATATGGCTCCAAGCGATTATTATTTATTTGGATATTTAAAAACGGACCTTCGTGGGCGACGTTTTAGTGACGAATTTGAGTTGCAACCAGCTGTGCTAGATCATTTTGAAGATAAACCAAAAGACTATTTTTTTAAAGAGATTGAATTGTTAATTAAGCGATGTAATAAGTGTATTGAAGTTAACGGAGACTACATTGAAAAATAAAAAAACATGTTACTGTAGTTTGAATTTTTCATAGTCAGGCCGGGTAATTCTGGCTTTGCCCTCGTAGCTTTGTAATTTGACAGTTGACAATTTTGAAAATTTCAGAAAACTCTTCAAACCTTTGGTTATCAAATGTAAGAAAAATTATTCACTTATCGCAAAGGGTTCAGGAGCTGTGATGTTTTAAATGAACCTCTGCAAATGAAAATTTTCACCAAAAAGTTGACATATTTAAAAAAATATGACAGATAAGTACCAACAACTAGATACATTTTACTCAGTTTGGAGAAGAGAATGCAATAATGCAATAAAAATAAGTGATTACCATTTAAAATTTCAAAGTTGGCGCCAATTTCTCGTAGTTCCGGAAGTTCAGCCATTTGAAAATAATTTAGTTGAACTCAGACTGGTCGATTTGGGATGTGTACAAAATTTCTATCTGAATTAGAAGTCGTAAAGTTTCTAATGTAGACCCTATAAGAATCACTTTGTATACAGCCTCAGTTAATTATAATAAACAACCCGACCAATTTTCAAACGCAACCCAATACTAGGTTTTTGTTATGTGTAAAAAATTTATATTATTAAATTTAAATCAGAGTAGTTGTTGTAGTGTAGTCAATAAATTTGGCAGTGTCATCAATTCTACTTTTTTCCTGTGAATTCAAAATGTACTCAAATGCCGAAAAAACTGACATAACCTTGATAAATAGAGAATGCCACAAAATGCTGTGGCTGAATTCGTACCGTCAAATGTATGTACACCGTATGACGCCAATTTATGAAAACTGTCAAAGCTATCACACATTGGTATATGTTTATATATTTTAAAAATTTCAAACATCGCATCAATAAACGTATCATGGTATCTGAGCATGTTTTGGGTTGCATCTGAAAATCGGTTAGGGCCTTTATTATAAAGTAACTTAGACAAATAAGGCCCACTTAGTTTATGCGATTTTTATAATTTTTTTGAAATATGCGAAGGTTTGTATTTATTGTTGAAATTGTAATTTGAACTTTTATACAGTATCAAATTGACATTTTTTTCAAAGTTGTCAGTGTCAAATACATATGTCTATGACAGAGAACCATAGATCTCATTTTTTATTTTATTTTATTTTTATTTTTGTTTTGGTTGAATTTGAATAAAATTATTTTTTCCGTGAATAAAACCAGTTCTTGTAGGAATTTAAATAGCGAGGTTAAAATATTATAACAAGTAAAACACTATAAAATGGTAGGCTACAATTTCATACCTTTCGTTCATTTTCCATTTAAAGTTAATTCCTTCAGCCGTACTTTGCCTACTCCATGATGTAAGACCAAATCCTGCAGTTTTTCCGTATTTCAAATCTTTGACGGTGTCAAAAATTAGCAAGTTCCTTGAAGACTTTTATGATTACACTGTAATAGCGACATAAATACATCTTTACAAAATTCTTATAGTAGGTATACCTTACAACCCATCAAATCTAGCTTGAGCTCTTAGATCTCGATGCGCTCTGGACAAATTCCTCTACTACCGATTCAACACATTTTTCGACTTGGTGCTAACGTTTGTAGAGTCAGAAGAAAAGTAGTTTGTTGTATTAGTGTTTGTTTTGTTTGTAATTTTTTACTTTGGGTTAGTAAATTAGTGTAGTGGGTATTATATATATTTACTTTATCTTTAATATTAGCATATTAAGTATTTAGTGTATTATTATTTAGTTTATTTACACATTTTTACTTGTAGTTTATTTATTATTGGAGTAGATAATTAGTTATACAGAAAATAAATTACAATTGCATATAGTTTTTTTTTTATTAACTGTATGCCTTTTCGTAGTAAAGTTAGAAACAATGTTTGAATAGCCAAAGTCGTGAGATTGTTAGTACCTGCCTACATTTTTTAGCATTAATTTATCGTTAAAAACAGAATTCACAAACTTTTCATAAAGTTATTTGAATTCGACGAGGACAATACACACAATGTTAAAATTTATTGCGGCAAGGAAATCATTCCAGGAGTTCTAGTTGCGATTTCTGTGGTCATAAATTTGATGGCCGATTTACTGGACGCCAGAATACAATGAAGAGGAGCGTTCCATATAACCGCTTTCAACAAACAATAAACAAAACCTCAAGCCGTTTTACGAAAATTCTAATTAAATTTTAAAGTGTTTCAAGATCGTGGTGGGCTTTCGGAAGCACATACTTTGAATCGTTTAATTAGTTTGTTTTAAATAAAAGCGGGTTTTCAAAAAGAGAAAATGAAGTAGGTTTGTGGAAAATGGTGTCTAATTACTTTTTGAAAATCTAAACGCTGATCCATTGGAAGTCAAGAGCAAACTATACAAACTTGTACAGTTTCGCAATTTTAATTTACAGTAAGTCCTATCACAACACAACACAATTTTATGTTAAATAAATTAAAATTGAAATTAAATTAAAATACTACCTGCTGCGTATTTAACATTTGCTACAGTCACATAGGTTGCCACAATTATAGGAATAAAACTGCTAGGAAATTTCAGATTTTCATTAAATTAAAACCCTAAATGGAGTGCATGGGCGAACCATTAGCAAAATAAACTGAGTGGATTTCGAGCGCGTAAATTTGATTGTGTTGAAATCTGAATAAATTTTAGCTTAAAATCAAAGTTTAAGATGATAACAAGCGTGAAAACATATTAAAATTGCAAAGTAGACCATCCGGAGTCACACAGCTAAAACAACTAATTAAAAGAAAGGATATCTAAAAGCAGGTACAATTTAATTAAGTCGGTAGCTTCATATACATAATGTTATAGCTGAAACAGCAGTATGTAAAATAGATGTTCGTGCATCCTTGTAGTACATTCTAGGGTACAATTCCGTATTATTTAGTAGATAAGGGAATAATACCATCTCTATAATGAACATAGTTCTGTGATAACTATTTGCCGGATGTGCTAAACCCTGCACTAAAACTTTAAACTCATTCCAGCTTAGCTAACTAATAAGCTAAACGACATTATTGTTCTTAGACCGCCAACATATTCACCAGAAGCAACGAAACTTTACAACTTCCGTCTCTGTTTAAACACTTTTTAATTAAAACCGACATAAAGCCCTCGATTTTAACATGCTTAGACTGGAATTAGGCACAAACTCGGGGATTACTTTAAAAACAATCAGCTGAATGATGGAAAAGAAGTTTTTGCGTTTTCATTGACGTTTCTAAAGTATACAGCGGTTATGTTCGTCTAGGGAAAAGAAGAAGATTTCCGCTCTGACGTTGTTCGCGCAGACAGTGTTTTACACTCTCTTCCAGATAACTGCCTTGAAAGCTGAGACTCTGTTACGTATTTAATTTTCTGCAGAGGGATTTGCCCAGTTGGGAGTTACAGCAAACATTTATAAATTTATACCTCTCACCATTGCCGAGACCGTCTTTCAAGCACGAACGAAATAAATATTTGCCTCCGACAGGTCTAACTGATCCAAAAATACGTGATAACAAGAACGAACAATAAAACAAAAGAAAGAAATCAAAAGACTCGTTCTTTCGTTCAGTATTACTGATGTAATTAAAAACAAAACATAAATACTTTAAACTACAACAATAACTAAAAACAACAAAACAAGTTAAAATTGGACTTCTTGATTTGATTATAATTGTTTTGATATTTTGACTTTAGTTCTGCATAAATACAAAGTGTCCGTAAATGATTGAAGGATTAAGTTGGCTTTGAAATAATTTTAACCTCTGAATGTGCCGCTTTATGTGATACTGAATACTGATAACACAAAAAAATATTTGACATGTGGCAGTGATAAATTTCAGATTTACTACATTTTTCAATTGACTGCTTTTGTTGCAGTTCTAGATTGAGAACAAGAATTACACCGTGACAAGAAGCACCTCGGAACATTCTATTTTATTAAAATTCTAACAATTTTAGTGTCTACCTAGTTTATTATTAAAACTGATTATCACAAAAAGGTTAACACGAGAAATCATCAGGCTCAAATCATATTTGATTCGCCACTTTTCTTTTGATTCAAAAAAATGTTCTCTTCCACACTATTCAAATGCAATTACGAAGTGATGGTCAAATGGGCGATCAAAAAAACTGTGCGTTATCAGTTTGTTAACCTTATTCTTCTTACATCCTCTTCAAATACACCTGCAAATCATTTTTAAATGGTCTTTGGGCCCTAAACAACACTTTGTGATTGACCTCACACCAAATTTGATTAAAAAGTGTTCATTAAAAATCCTTTTGGAAAACCTTTTGGGTTCTCGCGCCGCTCACACGATCCACCCATTTCCAAAAACTAAAAAATTTTGCTTTCTTTTCACAACACGCTTTCACTTAACTATCCCTTTTCACCTGTGACCGTTTATTACAGTTTTGCCACCATTTTATTTTCTAAGAGACACAATTTTGAAATCTGTAACTGTCACATGTCAAATACATTTTGTGTTATCAATATTCAGTATCATATACCTAAAGCGGCACACCAGAGGTTGACATTATTTCAAATCCAACTTGATCCTTCAATCATTTATGGACACTTTGTATAATTGAAATGTATTGAAATGATTAAAATACTCGTTAAAATTATTATTTGTTGTTAGCGATAATTAGTTTCATGTAGAAAACAATCTTTATACATTAATAATTGTGCGCATAGCTGGTTTCATAAAATAGCAATTAAATAATATTTATTTTGACAATTTGATATATTTATTAGATAGTAGTTTTACGGTCTTGAGGTTGAAATTTAAATGAGATTCACGGTAGAAGAAAACTAATACGCTACATAAAACAAAAATTCACGTTGTTAAAGGAAATTATTCATTTTACACTATTTGTTTGTGAAGTGCTGCTTCGGCTGCAACAATGGTCATTATTATCATTACCTTGTGTTTCACCGTAAATCATAATCACGACAACCAATTTATTATTTTAATATTTTGCCATGCATGTTTATAAATTTGGAGAAAAATTAAGAAAAACGAATCAAACCTATTGGAAACCATTCGCTGAAAGAGATTAAACAGATGACCTTTGAATTTTGATAAAAACTAAAACAAAAGTAAATCAAATGATGACAGTGTCAAAACTATGAAGTGACTTTTCTCTTTCATTGTTATGGACACGATTTTTTTATCTGTTGCAACAATAAAATTATATCTGAACAAGGAAATAATTCCAGTGACCCTCAAACCGTGTACCAATATTTTAGAGTTAAATAACATTCTTGATAATAACAATTGTGTGAGTTTTTTTCTCGGTTACAGTATTTCTGTACTCTTCTATTACTAGGTCAAATTTCAACTCCAAGACTCTAAACACCCTGTATAAAGAGCGTTTTTTTAAAGTATGAATATGTAGCCCTATGTCTATAAAACTTAACTACTAGCCATCATTGCATTCCGAATGAAAACACTAAAATACTTCAATTATTTTATCACAAAATTAACCCGCAACAATGTTGTGACTGAAAACGATAGTCTTTGGAACTGAAATCTAGGACATCATTTATTGGATATCTTTCTTTAAAATTTGTAAAAAACTGGTGCAGATTTTAATGGTTTTATGATAATTGTGTATGAATTTTAATACAAATTTCTTTTATTATTACACATTTAGAAAACACACTTTAATAATTATCACTCAGTAAAATTCACACCAAATAATGTGTAAATTGTTTTAATGATACTGATGATCTTGTATATGCTTTTTTACAATTATTTCGTAAAGGAACAAAAATTTTGCCAATAAAAGCCACAAATAACATTGAACGGAGTTACAATTTAGGATACAGCTTCCTTGTTTCCTCTTTTAATAGCCTATAGCAAAAAAACTTTAAAAATTATTTTTTCAACAGAAATAAATAGAGTCAAATTGCAAAATTTAAACCCTCATAACTTCGAAATTTTTATAGATAATTTTTGTTTAACATTTTTTCCATGTTCTTGGTATCTTACCTTATATGGCATTATTCTCTGGGGCGCGAGTTCTGGCGCACCCTGTAGATATAAATAAAATCAACTAAATGCCCTTCTACTTTTTTTCGTTATTCTTTTTAATTGTGCAGCATGTTTTTTGACACTGGAAATTAGCATCATATAGTTTTCGCCCGACGCCTCTTCCAAATGTGTCCATTATTTAACCACTATGGAATAGTAAATATATCCTCTAACCAGTTTAGAACATGACATATTCCGCATAAGTAAAAAAGTTCCACGACAGTGGAATATCCCATTCTAAACGAGTTCCAGACAATACTTTTTTACGACTAAAATTTAAAAACAATTTGAACAAATTTATTCGAAAATTGATGACGGTCATGATGTGACCATTGTAACACCAGTGTGAGAATGCACAGAAACGAATATTCTGTATATAAAAATCATTCTCACATAGTGTCAAAGAATATGAGATTTCTGTAATAAAAAATCAACCAATCAATTTTGCCTACAAGAAGTGACCAATTTCCGCACTTATAATGCCCTTATTGTTTCACATAGCAACCATTCTAACACGATTTAAATCTTAAAACAAAATACCAAAAAATTCAACTAGGACAATTGTAGGAAAAATGTTCACGATTATAGGAACAACGTTGTTCATAACATTTGCAAGAAAGCGATTTAAAAACTAGGGCTTTCATTTCGGAATGCCTATCTTCCCGCCCTTGTTATGAAATTTGAAAATAACTATTTCGGTCTTATGTAGAAACTAATGCATTAAATTTTTTTGGTCATCTATCACTTTAACAAACTATGAAATAGTACATTAGAATTCGAGTTGCATAAGGCATCCATTCAAGAATAAAGCATAAAAATTCAAGAGTAAAAATAAAATAAGCGAAATGGACGGTAGATTTTTTTTTAAAGTATCATAATCTGCAATACTCTGAAGGCCAATTCTTAAATTAAAACACACACAAATCAAAAAAACAACATTTAATACAAATAACAAAATTTTACAAACACGATATTAAATACGAAGGTTTAATATTTCACATACTAAAAAAAATTACTTAAAATTAAATCTAGACGTGTAAATTTTTCACACTTAACCCTTGGCAACGCATGTTAAATGTCATACTTATTTGTTTGTATATGATTGTGTTGCTAATGATAACTAGAAAAGTGTTGGTAATAAGTAACATAAAACATTTTCTTATTAAATTCTACCTATTAAAATTGCTGTTTTCCATTAAGGATACAAAAAACATTATTTTTTGTTTCAAAAAAATATTGTACAAACCTCGATGCGCCTTCGTCGCTCCTTCGTCACTCAAACAATGCGCTCATGCACAAAAAGTGTCTTCTCGCACTTGGTTCGTAAGTAACTACTTTTCAACAGTAATACCTTATACTGTTTCTATGGTGCATTTAATTTAAGCTTACCTCTTATGTTGCTGTTAATTAATACACGTTCTTCCAAAAAATACGTCTAATATAATAAAATATCAGTATAAAATTTTGTCAATTTTTATTATTTTGACAAATCTCTTTTGAATTTAGTAATAGCTGTTAACATACCTAATGATGTAACCAATGTCATAACAGCCGCAGATGTTAGTTGAAATCCGAACGAGCTTGCGAGCGAGGACTTTTAAGACATCTATTAAAGATGTTATGACATTGATTGCATCTGCCGTATGTTCAAGATTTTATCGGTTTCTGTCGATTGAACCGATAGCTGAAAACAATTAAATCCAAAAATTTGTTTTAAAACAGATTGAGCTACTTGCATTTGCATGACATGTTCCCCTGTCATGGTTACATTTTACATAGCACCATCAATGTTTATTTTAACGGCGATAATGAAAATCAGTTGTAATGAATTTTCCCCGGAATTTTCATTGTTATATAAAACTATAAGGTATTGTTTACAGTTCTCTTTATGTTTAAATAAATAACGTTACATACAATTATTGGTTTTCACATCTGGAGGGCTCAGAAGCCAATCTGTCACAATTTTTCTCAAAATGATTTATGTGGTTCAGATGACACTGTATTATTAAATCTTTCATTTCAGGCATTACTTTAAAGTATAATCAATTTCTTTCAATAAAAATTTTGTTTTTCACCTTTGTAGGATTTTTTGTCGAAAAAAATTTTAATACACTTAATTAACTCATTTTTAACATGATTGGTCTTATACTGATTGACTTCTAAAGCCTCCATTCTTTTCAATTCCTTAGTAAATTCTGACAATTGACCTAATAATATAATATTACCTTACCGATTTTGGCTGGTAGCCAACTTTTATAAATGTAAACAGAAATGTAGACAGAAACCGATATTTTTTATTCAATATTAGTGTTGGAAAAAAAATTGAAGACAACACAAGTTTTATAGTTTAAAAATCTCGGTCTACTAAATTCTTGCTCCCTAACGGTCGCTCGAATAGTCATAATAGCTATAATCAGACATCTATCATTTTAATTCATTATCATTGCTTTATGCATTATGCTTTTAATACCGTCAATAATTAATGCATCATATTATATCAGCAACATTGTTTGCGTCTAAGTTACCCAGCTTTTATTAGCAGGAATTTCCATGATTTCTATAATTCATCATCTTTTAATGCATCCCATTAAGTTAAGTCGCTTTTTTCAAAGAACAAATCGATGATTTAAAAAAGGATTGCGACAAAATAAAACTTCAATGCAAGTTTATAGTGCAACAAATACACTCACACATTACAACCAAAAAAAATAATCCCTTTTTAGTTATCAATACAAGCTTATATCTATTATTTTTATCAAATAGTAATAGATTTGCTGGTCAACCTCGCTTCACATAAAATAAAATCATAAAATCAAATATGTGCATCATCGTAAAATCTTGTAGCAACTGCTTTGACATAATTTAAAACCATATAGATTGAAGCAGCTGGTACCTACAGCTTACATATGATGCATACGAAAATTATTTCTTTTATTGTGACATTGTGTTTTTTATATTTACAATTTAGTTATAAATGACTCACATTTTTTTTATTTAAATTTGTGTACACAAAACTATTTTAAAGTTTATCGTAGTGGCTTATAGCTGATGCTTGTGTTTCCCTCTGAACTTGCATTTTTTATTGTTTTTAAATGTGTTTTGTCAACAGCATTATAGACCTATAAAATATTCGTTGCTGAATGTGTTCTGGATTTTGTTTTTACATAGTTAATAACAAAGGATATAATGTGTATTTGTTACAGCAAGCGGAAGCACTTTTCACTCATCATCAGCAATTTTAGAGTCCATTCTACTAATTCTTCATGTACTCTTCGTACTACGTAAGTGCTAAAAAGCGCCCTTTTCTACAGTTAATATCCCACTTTCCAGATTAATTAAATTTATTGTCGGATGGCCAAAATGTGTTATGTAAAATATTTTCTATAAATGTGAAATTAAGAGAATGTTATATTCCTTGAATAAATTGTGTACATTTTTATTACTGTATTTTTTCATTCTTCCTCTACCAACCTTCAATCAATAACGAAATAATAATAATAAATAAAAATATTATAATTCAATTCATACTAACCAAATACTCCAATTACTCTATAATGGTAATTCCGATCATCGTTTACAAAAATAAAAAATAAGGTGAGTTTAGATATTTTACATAAAAAAATATTTAAAACAATCTTTATAATTAAATCACATTTGTTTTCACTGAATGAAAATACTTATTCGTACAAATGAAATGAATAATAACAAAGGCATTAACCGTGTAAAGAAATGTACAGAATTATTAAAAATAGTAGACTTTAAAATAATTGAAACATACTCGTAAATGTGATCGATGCCTTGAGCTATGAAATTTTGTCCGTATTGTAGCGTCATCTAAATGGCACGTTTTGCAGAATTCGATATGAATTGGAAAGGCATTAAATGTAAAATGGATGCGGAGCTACAAACACATATGCGAAAAGTTCTGTAGTGGTAGTATATTGTTTCCAATAAGGCCATATCACATGGGACTTACTGGGATCGACTATTATTTTTATTGCGGATACACCTCAAATATGTTAAAAATGCAAAGTTGCAAATGGTAATAAAAATAACAAAGACTTTGAAGTACATTTGCCAATTTGAAAAGCATCAAGTGGAAGTAATACAGATTAATGAAAGTCTTTGTTCATCGGCTGGTTTTTGCTTTTATCTTTTGTGAAGGAAGCTTCTTATTTAACGCAAAGAGAAATCAAATTGAATGGTTACTTTAATGTTCCATGTTTATTAAATTTACAAACTGGCTTTGTTGTTCTTAAAACTAATAAAACTTCTATTATAATATTTTCAATTTTTTAGTCACCATAAAAGTCTGACTTTATTTTAACTTTTTTTGTATATACCTAGGTACTTGACAAATTTGCATTGACCCAAACCGTTTGGAAAAATGTTTTTTTTTTATTTGTCTTTGTAAATGGTGCTGAACTGTGTTTTGGTTTTCGATTCAAACTTTTGCATACGGATACCAGTACTAGGCTTTGTTATACCGTCTGATCTATTTTTTTTTGTTATGGAGTGTGTTAACTAGCAATAATGAAATTATAAAATTTTCAAATCTATTGGTACCTTTTTAATGTGGCAATCTATATTTTTTATTTAAATGTTTCATTATACAGGGTGTTCCATCTAAAACTTTCGGGTCTAATATCTCTGATATTTGCCAACAGATTTTTTTAAAGTTTAAACTGTAGATAACTTATTAGAAGGCGAAAATTACATTAATATTAAAAAAATTACCTCAAGAAAAAAATATTTTAATACAAATGTTCTTAATTTAAAAGTAAGCGAAACTATTATTGGACTAATAAATAGACCTCTACACAAAAAAATAACTAAAGCACTCGTCTGAAACAGCAGAAAAACGTCGATTATGTTGTTAAAATTTTGATCTAATTTTTGAAAGAATTTTATCAAAGTTAACTCTAAACGAATAATAGTTTAACGTCTCCAATTACCACTTTTTCCAACCCTGAAAACCTGTAGTAAAGTAGGTTAGAACACCTTTAGAACTTTTAGAACCATTGATGCCAGTGGTGCTACCTTCGAGCATCTTTTGTTGTATTGAACTGGTTAGTCCAATAAATGTAGTTCCCAAATAACGTTATTAACTTCTTAAAGTTAGAAAGACAACAAAACTCAAATATTAATGTCATTGTTGCCCGACAGCTTGAGATGACCAAAATTCGGTAATATCGTTTTTTTTTATAGCCGCCCATATTTTTACAAATTCAGCTACTTTTAACCCAATTTTATTATTCTTCTTTCTTGTAAGCGGGATCTCTTTCAAGGACAGACTTTTGCTTATAACATTTGTTGTTGGCGATTCACAATTTGATATAGATTTTAAGTACTTTAGCACTTTTAGAAGGTATGTTAAAATCACATTTTAAGGGCTAGGGTTGTTTTAATAACACGATATTAATCTCTAGCAACTGAATACTTCAATTTCGTTTATTCTATTTTATTCAATAATGATCTGTATACGCCCCCAAAATACGCCCCATAAATTGGTTTTCATGGCACAGATCTGTGAAAAATCCGACAAGCAACGGTTGGTTTAATTTTTCAAACAATGGTATCAAAACTTGTCCTATTCTTTCACATACAAATCTTTTGATTTATGGGGAATCAATTTTTCCTGAGCAGTTTCAAATTCTTGTGAAATTTCTTTTGAATAAACGCTTTACGCTTCAGAAACGTTCATTTCGAAAAATGAATTGTTTTTTAAACAAACGCAGTAACCTTAACAATGTCAAAATGGCTAACATTCTACTTGACTTCCTTCTAAATATTTGTTTGAATCTTCTACAAATTATAAAATAGAATAAAACGTTGTATGTACCACAGACATAATTGTCGATTATGGCCCTCGAGAATTTAAAAGCCCTTGTTCCTCGGGCTTCAAACTTTCCTGCATGCCATAATCTCCTAATTATCCCCTTAATACATAAATAACTATTACGATTTCTTTATAGTTTTCGGTTTTTTTGTTGCTTAAAAAGAGACTTTTTAAAGCACCTCTAAGCCATTAATTCAATGTCATTCAACTTCTCTTCAAAATGAAGACTTTTAAAATTTTTCGAAATTCCTAATTATGCCCTTAATACATAAATAACTATAAAATCCGTTGGCAAATAATAGAGATATTAGATCCGAAAGTCTTATTAGGTGGGACATCCTGTATTTTTTTCAGTTTCTTTTAAGAACATTGTTACAAATAGTTTGAGGCACACTGTACTATACTCTAGTAATTTATCGATTTTATAATAGAGTGTGTAACGAAACAACATTTTATCAGTTGGTATAGATTCAACGCCTGCTGCTTCAACTACTCAGAAGGGTTAATTTGTGGTTTCCTGACTATGTCCAACCTCGAATGTGTTTACGGTCCGTATACGACAGTTTGCTAAGTTTTCAATTTAAGAGCACTTCTCTGCTACTTGTACAGTGTTAACTAAGCAAACAGACTGATGTGCACATATTATGTTTTCTCAGCAAGTTACGTTGCTAACTAGTCATAATAGAATTTCATGTTTTAGGAGGGAGACGTTAGGCTATTTTTAAAACAGGCACTTCGCAGAAATGTACAGGGTAGGTAACTGACAATTTTCTGCCAATCTTATTTTCAAAATTCGACTCATCAAACCAAATATTTTTGAAAACACTACAACATGAATCAAATAAATAGTTCCTTTTTACTTTCCTTATCCTATATGTGTGTGTGTGTGTGTTTCTTTTTTTTTTATTTGACCAAATATTATAAAATTTAAAATAGTTACTTGCGAGAACCTTTTAAACTGGTAATCAGGAAAACTGGATACATCTTCTCAATTTCCGGTTCCAATAGGTCATATTTTCTGTATGTTTCCGTTTTTTTTTTTTTTGGCCGCATAACATTAATTTTTGATTGCTCAAAACAATAGAGTAATACATTTTGAATAAAAAACGCATACTTTAATTAATACCTGTAAAATTCTTATATCTGTAGAGATAGGACACGATTCATTATTTAAATTAACATCATTTTATAGGTCATTTTTGCTTCATATTTATGAATAACCCTGTATATCTTGGATCCGAAAACGTATGTCTGTGAAATGTCAAATAAAATGACAAATCGAAAGGTAAAATAGCATGATCAAAAAGATGATGATTTTAATAACTAAATTTATGATTTACCTTATACCCCGGCGACTAATTCCAGTCCATTTTGCCGTTTGACTTTTGACTTGTTATTTTATTTGGCGTTTCCCGTGCAGTTAGTTCAAAATTAGACATACGTTTTCAAATTCAAAGATGACTCCATTACAAATTATCTTGATCTTTCGATATTAATAATAATAACTTTTTTTTATTCGTCCAAGCAAATTTAAAGTTATAAGACACGTCAATCAAGTAATAAATACAAGTTGTCCCACGAGTAATAATGAGCATGAAAAACTTTTTGAAGCAACCAACATTACATTTCAAAGATAACGTAGATATTAAAATATTTCGTTTTAATTAATTAAACATAGTAATCGTATTTTAATTTTTGACAAATTTCGGTCAGTCAAAATGACTTTACTCCAGTTTTAGGGAGCCTGTCTATTTGGATATCGCGCAGGATAAAAACGTGCACTCTGCGAAGCGTTTTTTTAAACATTCTGTATAAATGAGAATCTTGTGGGTCTTTTCGTCTACATTTTAGTAATTCTCACCAAATTCTCCAAGGTTTGACTTTTTATAAATTAAAGTTGAAGTGCTCTTTGGTCACTACGTTTAATTTATTAAAACCAAATATTTTAATATCCACGTTGTCTTTGAAATGTAATGTTGGTTGCTTCAAAAAAAAATTCAGGCTCATTATTACTCGTGGGACACCCAAGTATAGGTAAAAATATACATAAATAAACAAAATAATTTATACATTACAACATTAACATTACATTTTCATAGGTCCAGTAGATTTCGAAATCATAGCGAGCTTTCGGGATATCATTGGACATCACACGAGCAACAAGAGATGCATTTTCCAAACATTCTCCATAAGATAAAATCATGTCTGTCTTCTCCTCATTTGAATAAGTCCACATGGTGTTCTATGGTCCACATTTTGCTCAGTTTATAATAAATTTGTAGCGTTTGTCAAAAATGACAATGACGATGATTGATGAAAATAATAGACATCGTGGATTCAAATTATAATTTTTTAAAACTGTCGCAAAGCAACTTGCGAATAATGGTGGTTGCATCGAGAATTTGGTCAGGCTCGTTATTCCTCGTGAATCACCCTGTATTATGAATTTTCCAAGAATTCGTTTATAAACTTTTGTTTGTAAGTCGTAAACAAACGACATTTGCAGAACACGGTTTTGACCAGAATAATTTTCTTAAAAAAAGAATCTGAAATTAAGTGATCCGTTTTTTTTTGAACCTGTTAATTTCAGATCGAAATTCCATCTGCCCATATTCAATTTTTTTTTAATGTTGGTTCTACTGTAATTCAACCCAAATTTTTTATTAATGATGATTACATGGTTGTGAAAACTTATTCCATTGGAAGTAAATAGGTAGGTACGCAGCAGGAAGCGTATAACAATTCAAGGTAGAAATTAAGGACGATTGTTGGTGTCAGGTAGAGGTGGTGTCGGGAATTCAATTTCAGTAAGACGCGAGTTATCTAGAAAGTGCGTTTGTGAGAAATGGCATCACTACACTTGACGTTATTTACTGACAGTGGACAAATAGTTGTGCTTTAGAAGGAACTTGCTAGATATGTGAATGCATCAATCAGCCGAGCTGGAATGTTAGGGTTATAAATTTAATTCTGTGCTACATTTATAGACACACGGTATTAGTTGAACCTTCGTCTTATTTTCGACCATTCATCCTAACAATGGAATATTGTTCATTGTTGTTGATGACGGTAATCACAAAAGAATTAACACAACGTGGATAAGATTTTAAAATGCAAATTCTGCAAAATCGTCTTTCGCTTCTTACCTATTTTATTTAATTCAGTGTTTTTTTACTGTAATAGGATTTTAATGATTAAAGCAAATTGCCATGTTTTCTCACAAAAAATCTTTCTTAATGAAAAATATAAATCAAAGAGATTGAAGGAGACATCCACAAAACCAATTAATTTTAAAATAATTTTCTGAATATCAACTTTTCCTCTGCAAGATTAAACAAATAATAACTCCCCGAAGGGTTTTGAATTATCCTTCCAACCTTTAATCTGAATAATTCTCCGCTTACACTCGACCGGCATCATATGTAAAGGATCGCCGCTCCTTGATCCCTTACAGGCAGTATTGTTTTCTCGTAAAATGTGAAATATGGCACGCTTGAACCGGAAACTTCGTGTTCTCACAGGAAAAATATCCAGGGTAATAAATAGTGATGTATTTGAACGGACCTGATCGCTTTTCTGGGCCTTCCAGCCGCAACATGATAATCTAAACCCCACATCTCCTCCACCCGCATTTCTATCATTTGTCACAATTCGACGCAAAAAAATAATTTCAACGGAAACATCAATAAGTCTTGATGTTGACACTTCTAGCAAATTTATCCCTGGTAATTTTTATAAAAGGAGTTGAGAGTTTCGGTTTTAGATTAAACGTTAGTAAAAAAAATAGTACTGATAAAATTTTAAAAGAAATGTTTAATGTAGGTTTGGTAAACATACTTTAATTTTTAGTATTTCTTTAGATGGTGAAAGTTTTTTTAACAACATTTTTAGGACCAAAAATAAAAAAAAGCTGTTATTAATAATCTCAGCTAAATTTTGTTTATACAGGTGTTCCGTCTAAACCCCACATTAAAAGTATTGGCAGTTCGAATAATCATAATCGTTTGAAAATTGGTACATAGCCATAATGCATTAAGTCCTCCTAAATGAAAATATTTTCACTTTCGCTTATATCGGAAGTTATCAACTTTCATATTTTAAATGGAAAGCTATATTTTTACTGCGTTTTTGGATTAATCGGGTTATTTTAAGAGAGTTTTCATCAGCTTTCCCTATACCCAAATTTAACCGTTTTTTTTTAAATATTTGGATCTGCACCTTCCACTTTAAAAATCGGTAACTCTGCTATTTTTTTAAATTTTGAATCCTTTTTTTGGCGTTTGAAAGAGAAAGTTTAAATCCTTCTTCTGGTGTTTTCAAATTTTGAAAAAAAAAAATAACAAACCCTAAAGTTTTAAGGTTACTTTTGTAATAATTCAAATACCCATAACTCTAAATTTCCAAATGAAATACCCCAATTTTTATTTTACTAAATGGAAGAGAATTTAATTCTGCATCGATTTGTATTAACATTCCCTATACCAAAATTTAATAATTTTTAAGTTATGGTGTTAAGACTGTCAAAATCTATTACGTTTTCGTATAGTTTGCTATGGAAATCAAAAATGTCAAAATTGTTTCTCAATAAACGTCAACAGTGACTCATTATTTGACAAATAGTACCAAAATATGGATAGTCAAAACTACTCAAATTTAATTAATTTATTTTGTATTTATGGAGAGTGTAACATAATTATGATGTCGTTCATTAAACAAAAATAAATTTTTCTCACTTGTTAGCTTCAAATAATGATCGCATGGTAGAACCTATCAATAATAATTAAGTTTGCATAACTTTGATTCTTCATATTTTGGCACTATTTCTCAAATAGTAATTTACTGTTGACGTTTGTTTAGAGAAAATTTTGACATGTGTGGCTAGTAATAAATTTTCTGTAATCTTAAAAAAAAAGTCCATAACTTGAAAATTATTACATTTAGGTATAGGGAATGTTAATACAGATCAGTGCACAATTAAATTCTCTTCTATTTCGTCAAATAAAAATTGGGGTATTTCATTTGAAAAAATTGAGCTATGAGTATCTGAATTATTACAAAAGTAACCTTAAAATTTTGGGATATGTTTTTTTTTTCAAAATTTGAAAACACCAGAAAAAGGATCTAAACTTTCTCTTTCAAACGCCAAAAAAACGAATTCAAAATCTTAAAAAATGGCAGTTACCCATTTTTAAATTGGAAGGTGCAGATCCAAAAATTTTAGAAAAACTCCAAATATTTCAAAAACGGCTAAATTTAGGTATAGAAAAGGCTGATAAAAAATCTCTTAAAATAACCCGATTAATCCAAAAAACGCAGTAAAAAATATACCTTTTCATTAAAAATAAGAAAGTTGAGACCGACTTCCGGTATAATTGGAAGTGTCGCTATCTTGAAAATATTTTCATTTAGGAGGACTTAATGGTTTATGGCTATGTACCAATTTTCAAATAAATACGATTACTCCAACTCCCAATACTTCTGTTGTGGGGTTTAGACGGAACACTCTGTATAATTTGAAAACAGACTTGAAGTATATTAAAATTGGGATTTATCGTTGATTTCGACCAGATTGCCCACACAGGAAGTGCGTGATAAACTCCATGACCAAAGGTTGTAAGAAAAATTTTGTGCATTTAATATACATCAACGAGGCTTTTATCTCGAAGAAAAATTATATGTAATTTATTTTCTCAAACTATCGTAAAAATTATTTTCAGCAGATTATTGATAAATCTTGTCTTTTTCAGTTATGGAGTGATTCGATTATTAGATGCGCTGTCTTCAACATAGTTCGTACTTCGGGTAGTTGTCTGATGCATTATCGATGCACTTGTGAACACCTCAAGCAACTTGAGAAGTTTATAATTAATTGCAGAGTAGAATTAATGTTAGTGCAGGTTGGAACTCTATAAAAATTCTATAGAAAACAGGTCTTCAAAAGAAATTATTAAATAAATAATACAAATAGAACAAATCGTCTATGTATTGATTTTTAGTTATTGTTTTTGTTGGATTATACTTGCTGCCAATAAATGCATCCCTTAGCAATCAAAAAATAAGATTGAATAGTTTCCTTTGGGAGCAAGCTCCTTATTGCTGTAGTAACTTTAGAACAAATGTTTACATTTTTCTTTAGTTTGGATTGGATTTTTAATAAACCAAAAAATTAATTTTTGTATTAAAAATAATATTTGGACGTGAATCAATGTTTGATTTATGAAAAGTGTCCCCCGATGTCAGGTGGGACCCAAACGAGGCGTCAGTGAAACAGAAACAGATGTGCGAGGTACGAATAGGAATGAGCCAATTGGAATAATGGAGCCCGCTGGTGTCCATAAGTTGAATACGAAAGGGATTTATACAGACACGCGAATGGAAATTCTGCCACATCAAACCACTTGCGGCCCTAATGGTTTATGGCCTTTTATACACATCTGGGATGCAGGTGAAGCCAAACTTTCCTTTTACAACGAAACAACGTGTTCAAGAAAAGACGTATCAAACGTACTTTTTACACAAAATCGAAAGCCTTTCTAAGCCAATTTACATCATGTGCAGAGTTAAAGAGAGCCAACAACAAAGCTTTGAGAATCCGCAAAAATTTCAAACAATTACAACGTAATAACTGTGCTTTGAGCGCCAGATTGGGACTAATAAAATATGCAAACTCACATACAAAATAACTAAATACTCCGAAATAATTTATGCAAACCAATGAGGGGCAGTCTCACAAAAAAGTTTCTTGTTTATAATAAAAATTTGAAATAAAAGAAAAATAAGATTTATCAAAATTCATAAAAAGTGTTATACAGTACAAAAGGAAAAATATTTTTTTCTTTGATTTTACGCAAAACTGCAAAAGAAAAACATTTTTTGCTTCACGTGAAACGAGCAAATCTAATGATACTGATGATGTTGTATATATTTTTTATAATTATTTAGTAAAAGTACAAAAATTTTGGCAATAAAAGCCACAAATAAAAAAGTTATTCGGGGTCAAAAGTCACAATGTGATGTTTTTTAGATTTTTTTCGAAAACGGTAAGTTTTATCTAAAAAGTAGCCCAGGCAAAAATTATAAATCTTAATTAAAATTATCTACAAAAATGGTCTTTATACTTTTTTTCTAAGAATCACCATTCCTGAGATATCGCGATTCTAAAAGTTGAAGGAGTAACATTCTACATCATATGCACATACAGCGCCCCAAAGACAAATGCCATAGAAAACATAGAAATTTTTTTTTTTTTTAAATTATCTATAAAAATTTCAAAGTTATGAGAGTTTAAATTTTGCACTTTGACTCTATTTATTTCTGTTGGAAAAATAATTTTCCAAGTTTTTTTGCTACGGGCTATTAGAAGCGAAAACAAGGAAGCTGTATCCTATACTGTTACTCTGTTTAATGTTATTTGTGGCTTTTATTGACAAAATTTTTGTACTTTTACTAAATTATTATAAAAAAACATATACAAGGTCATCAGTATTATTAAATAGACATAAAAAAATTTCAAATGTCAAAAAATAAATGTCAAATTTTTTTGACTGATAGAATTTTTTAAACATTTTTTCAGCACTCTGGGGACTACCCAATTACTCCATTTCAAGGAAGTGCCCGATTTATTGAACATCCTGTATGTATTACCAAATAAATTCTTTTTAATTCCAATGGAATCGAGATATTTATAAGTTTTATGAAGTAGAAGAAAAATTTCAAGTAAGATAAGATACCAGGAACATGGAAAAAATGTTTAAAAAAGTGTAGCCGTCAAAAAAATTTGACATTTATTTTTTGACATTTTACATTTTTATGTCTATTTAATGATATTGATGATTTTGTATATGTTTTTTTACAATTATTTAGTAAAGGTACAAAAATTTTGTCAATAAAAGCCACAAATAACATTAAAAAGAGTTACAGTTTAGGATACAGCTTCCTTGTTTCCGCTTGTAATAGCCTGTAGCAAAAAAACTTGAAAAATTATTTTTCCTACAGAAATAAAGTCAAAATTGCAAAATTTAAACTCTCATAACTTCGAGATTTTTATAGATAACGTTTTTTTAACTTTTTTTCTATGTTCCTGGTATCTTAGCCTATATGACATTTGTCTTTGGAGCGGGAGTTCTGGCGCACTCTGTATGTGCATGTCATATAGAACGTGACTCCTTCAACTTTTAAAATCGCGATATCTCAGGAATGGTGATTCTTAGAAAAAAAGTATAAAGACCATTTTTGTAGATAATTTTAAAATCTATAATTTTTGTCTAGGCTAAAACTTACCGTTTTCGAAAAAAATCTAAAAAACGTCACATTTTGACCTTTGACCTCGAATAACTTTTTAAGCACACATGGGATCGATGGGGACTTTTGACACTTTATTCCTAATGGTGTACCCAAGATCTCCACCAAAATTTAGCTCTTGGGCGATTTCTGATGAGAGAAGTTCCAAATCGTCGAAAACTTAAGAGGATGTTTGTGGCTTTTAAAAAACCCAATTTCGAAAATTGACAGTTTCCAAATAGGTGTTGATAGGTGTTGAAGAAAATGCAAGAACATCAACTCGAGAAATTCCAAGTAACTTACACATGCATGGACGCATGTGTTCTAATTTGGGTTCTCTAAAAATCCCAAATATCCTCAAATTTTCTTCAAGTCGCTTAAATTTTCGCTGAATTGAAAGTTCTCTCATCGGAAACCGAACAGTGTAAAGGCATAATGGTCAATTAACATATTATCAGCCATGATTAATACCAAAAAGAGTATATAAAATATATAAAAAGAGTAAGAGCAAATGCAAAGTAATAATATTTATCAACATTACTTGTTTTCCATTGCTTACTTCGGCTACTTTAATAAATATATTATTTGGCAAATATCTCACGTTGGTTTTAGCCATATGGTACTAAAACCCTTTAAAAAATAATTAAACAAATAATCCAAAAGTGGTGAAATATTCAAGGTATTCCATTTAAAAAAATAAAGTTGATGTCACTTCCGGTGAAACAGAAAAAAGCATTAATTTGGCACATATCTCATACGATAGATGACAAAAAATGTTCAACTTTGTTCTAAAAAGTATTGTCAAAACTTTAAAAAAGGGTTTACGCGTTTACTATTTTCACCATAAGATGGCGTTGATCGGAATTCTGCCAAAAAAATACTTGTTTATTTCTGAATACTAAATAGATAAATGAATGCGGTATCTTTTCTCGGTACTATCGACGTCACTAATTTTTTTATACTATGACTCAAACCAGTATCTGGAGCAAGTATTTCAAACACAATTTTCAGAAATCCTATCAAAAACCGTCCATCCCTTACACAAGCGTTTAAAGGGACATTGTTTTGGTAAGCACCCGCTTCTGTTTGTTCTTATCAGCTTGCCTCTAATCAACATCATTTAATACTGTGAATACATGGGGCAACTGATAAGGTGCTATTTAATTAAGCAGCATAACCGACGATAAAACCGAAACGAGGGTGAGAATTTGCGCCAAGCGCACACTTTTGATTGACCGAAAAATTTTCAAAGCCTCGTTTCAGATTAAATAATGATTGTACACAGTGAGATTGTGTCATGCACTTCTGAGTGCTACTGTAACATTAGGACACAGAACTTGGACAGTTAATGAAGCCCTTTTCTAATTGCGAAGCTACCATCATCATCCTTGAAATGGTGATAAGTACTTAATTATCTTCCTTTACAAATTTAACCAGTTATGCTTGCTTTATATTTGAACACGCGAAACTTGTAAGTACAAAGTTGCTGAAAGGAAACATCAATAATAAATAATAATAATGTTTTCGAGGTAATCAATGAACAATCGTAATATTGACACCATTTGCCCTTTCGAATAGATCTAAACCAGGTCTCACTTATTAAAAAAACCGTGACATATCGAGTCCCCTGGGGTTGCCCCATAACGCACATCCGCAAATTCAAAGTGTCACAACCCTATTGATTTCCGTCAAGATTTATTGCCCATGCTTGTAGATGCGCCATGCTAACGCTTAATTGATTGATGACCTGCATCGCAAACCATAAACAAATTATAATTAATTTCTTTCCGATCCGACGACGAACAATTAATGACCTAAGATTTATTTGATTAATTTGATTTGGGGTCTGCGTTCGATGTGTGCTCTACACTACTAAATTTCTCTGAAACTAGTTTTTTGGTAATCCGATTGAGTTAAATTATTTACTAATAAACATTAATTTAGGTAAAATAATTGGTTTCAAGTAGTAGTCATGTTAGGTAACAAAGTAACAGAAAAAAATCCTCAAATCCATCAATCTGTTGTGATAATTTTTTATATACAAATCAGTTGGAAATTATAGAACTAATGGATACCACCACAAAAATTATAAAAACTAAGAATTCAAAAGAAACTCTTGTGGTTCGTTTCGTAAAAAAGACAGAAAATGACAAGTGAATATGCTACAGCGTAACTTCTCCTTGGATCTCCTTGGTGTTGAAAAAATTGAAAATTGTTTTCTCTCCCAAAACACCACATGTTTTTAAATCTCAAAAAACGTGTTTCGACCACAAGATGGTCATCCTCAGATGAAAACAAGACTAAATATTGAACAATAATTTCATACCTTGTACAGATACTAATTGTTCGCCGTGTAATTCCATTTCTTTCAAGTCAGTCGTTGACGAATATTTTCGACTCACCATCCATTCTCCTTTCATGAGCCGTTTTAAGAACTTATAAGATGAGCTCGAATATTTTTTAAGAATATGGACGACGTTTTTGTTATTTTCGACATCAATAAATGCAAAATCAATGATTTTATACAAATTTAAAAAAGAGTGTTTAATAGTAGCATATTATTTAGCACATAATGGAGGCTTACTTCAAGAGGATGAAGTTTATACACAAGCCAAATGCGAGTGTATAAATTATCCTAGTGAATTATAGCCATTATGTGCGAGTCAAATACGACGTTTTATTACATTTTTTTAATAAAATACTTTCTACTTACATTTATATTTAAATACTTACTCGTATTACTAAAAACATTGATACTTTATAAGAAACAATCGAAGACGACATTTCGGCGACTTGCACCGTCGCGTCTCGTCTTGAAGTATTCATCCCTCTGAGTATTCGCAGCAACTTGCACTTTTACAAAAAAAAATCAACACCACAAACTCTATTTGCGTCACCCTTTTGCTTTTTCAAATCACATGTGATGTTCACCACCATTTTACCATTGTTTACTTCAATTTTCTTGAAGATTTACGCAAAATGTCAACTACTGTCAGATTGAAGATTGGAAATCCAACGCATTTTTGGACAAGTTTTTTTGAATGTAAATTTAGGCATTTAAGCACTTTTGAGCCATAACGCACAAGTGGAACGTCTTATGCATGAGGCATCAGTCGTGTGCGTTAGACACTTTCCAGCAAGTTATGTACACTATTTTTTCTACAACCCCCGTAATACCACGACAAAAAAAAACACCACTATTTTCAATGAAACGATTTAATGTTTCTGTTAAACATCTAACGTCGGCAGTAATAAATTAGGAGTCTATTAGTATTAAGTACTTACTTAATTAAGGTGATCTAAGTTTAAATACTCGATGATTTGAATTTGCAGAACTTTGAACAAAGAAGTATTTAAATGTCAAAAAAACAAATGCATATGCCAACAAACAGCCAATTACGCTCAAGTCGCCAGACGCGCCTAGAGATCTACGCCAACCCCACAACCTCTTTTACCGTATTTTCATTTCGGCACCGTGTCGTTAAGAGAATTCGATATCGTCAACTTTCGTAGGTAATTCGCTGTATGGAAACAGTTACTATCGTATACGGTCGTAGAAAAAATGGTTTTATAGTGGGTTGCCATTTAAACAAATAAAAATTTTTGTAGAACTTAAAACAAAATAGAATTTCGAAAAATTTTATCTTGATAAAACATCACATTTTTGTAGTGGGTACTTTGCCATTTATGAATTAGTTCATTCAAAAAATAAATACTTTACCACACTTTCCTCGTGGGTATTGGTATGTTATCTATTGATCTCCATCGCAAAATCGCAACTGGCGAAAACTGCATGTTCATTCATAATTATCACAAAAACTACTTTCTGTGAATGATTTCGATTTTTATCTAAATTTTTGTAAAAAGTGAAATAACCACTCCATTTTTTTTTGGACGGATGTGTTACTCAAGCACTAACCAGGTAAGTATAATTGGTTTAGATAGTTTATTGTCAACCGAATATGCTTTTGCGGCCAAACCAGTGGGCGCGTACCAGACTTCAATTTTTTTACCTTTATGATGGAAACACAAAAAAAGTTAAAATAAACATTTTTTTGCAAAAAGGAAGTATACTCCATCATTTTTCTACACATAAGGACGGCCTACACCAAGTGTCATTAAAATCGGAAATAAAAATGAAATTCGTGTTTCAAAGGGTTAAGCAAAAAACGTTTGGTTCCATACTTTTTATTCACCTCATATATTCCTTAGCTATTAATTACCAATTCAATGGCTTTAGCTTCTACTCGTATTGTCAATCAAGTAGTAACTGACGACTATTTTTTCATTATATGCCATTTCCCCCCTTTTATTTGATTTGTATAAATTACGCCAGCCCAACATTACAGTTTCATCTCATACTATACAGCTTCATTTAAGTTCCGTTTCCTCTCAGTGTTGATTCAAACTAGCCTAAAGGGCACATCCCGTTATTGACGCGGTAGGCGTTTGCAAAGACACACTTGTCACATCAAAGCGTTTTAATTACGTATGCATTACTTAACGTGTCTACTGTAGCATTTTTAGGAGTCAAATCACCCTCATGCCAACCTCCAAAATTCAAACCCACACAAATCTGTGGTTTTTTGATTCATTGTTTTTAATCAAACTTTTTTTTTGAAAGACTTGCACTCACACGTTAAAGAACTCGGAACAAACAACTCTCTGTCGTATAATACAGTTTTCTTTTTAAACTCCAGCCATAAAAACAAGCTCTTTTTTCTCTTCGGTAGTCAGTCCTCTTTTCATATTTCTTGGAGAAAATCCTGATCGTAAAAATGTTTCTTTTCCATTTATATAAGTGATATTCCCAATACAGGCATTATTTTTCATTCATGGTCTTTTGCTTATGTTTTTATCCTAGCCTTTTTGGGGGCTTTTATCGATTGATTGGTGGTAAGAGTGGGTCATTGTGTCAGAGACAAAGTGTGCGCTGAACGTCGACAGCTGAAAGTTACGCACGGCCTACTATTCATTCATCCGGATTTAATGTTCGCTTCCGATATTTTACAAGCTAGCCTTGAACACTCTCATCATTTTCAAATGTCCTAAAAGCCAACGTCAGATAGGGAAAGTTATATTACGGAAGTAAATGTTATGCTAATGGAATTACGAAATTGGGAAAGTTGAAGTTGAAGGCATGATTTTAGTAAAACTTAAAATAACACGAGGGAATGACATGATTTTGCCGAATTTGGCAAAGAGGATTAAATTTTTTAATGATTAATTGGTTTCCTGTGTTTTGAAGTCTAGATAAAAATTGTTCTTAGGTAACATACTGTAATGGCCACAGTGCGAAGATAATTGCACTAAGAACATTTTTAAGGCTTAGTTAAAGTCTAATATAAATTACCGACTGACTTTTTATTTTTCAAAAATCATTAAAATTAAAATATTGATCGATCAATAAATTCCAATTTACAAATGGTCCTGTTCTTTCGCTCCATACATTTTGATCGTTTTTTCGACAAGATGAACGAGACGTTGGTTATTACGTTCATAAAAGATTGGAAATTGACCAGCCAGCATAGCTTTTAAGGTAGAACAATGATTAGAAAAGATGCGCTATATTAAGATGTTTGAAATTGGTGTTTCTAATATTAAATATAAACAACATTTTTTCTACAAAATAAAACGACAGTAAAAAATTTGAATTTAAAATTTCAATTATTAATTAATTAATCTGCCATCCAGAACGAAATAGTTTACTAATTGTAAAAATAGTACATTGAAACCGAACTGAGAAATATTTCATAACTATGCTGTAATCTTACCGAAAAACCACTGAGGTTCGTATGCTATTTTTTTCAAAATCACGTTTGGGTTAAATAGCAAAATATATTTTTTAACAAAGTTGATGCATCGACGTAATTGCTGTGCACACAACTTGTATTCTTGACATTTTATTATACTGAATTAGTTATTAGAATTATTTACAACTTATTTCTTATATTTTACATTTAAAGGTTAAATAATAATCTATATATATATAAAGAGGCTTGTCCTGACTGACCTATCAACCCACAGCCTAAACCGCTGGAGACAGAAATTTCAAATTTTCACAGTAGATACCTTTTATAAAGTAGGCATCCAATAAGAAAGTATTTTTGGAAAATCAATCCCTAAAGGGGTTAAATGGGGTGGTGAATTCGAAGTTTTAAAGCTATAGCCATGAAAATTGGTATTTAGGCTTTCGGTTAAAAATAAAAAATACGTATTTTACCATTTTTGGAAATTTCACCCCCAAGAGGGTTGAACAAGGGTAAAAGGTCGTAAAATATTTGTATTTTTTTTTAAAGTTAAATTCATGAAAATTGGTATTTGGGCTCTCAGTTAAAAACAAAAAAACACGTGTTTTAGGATATCGGAAAATTTCATCCCCAAAGGGGTCAAACAAGGGATGAAAATTTGTATAAATATTTATAAATTCATCATTTTTGAAATTATATTTATGAAAATTGGGATTTGGGATTTGGGCTTTCGGTTAAAAATGAAGAAACACGTGTTTTAGGATTTTTGAAAATTCCACCCTCTAGGGGGTTAAACAGGGATGACAATTTGTATTAAAATATGTCATTTATAAAGTTAAATCCTTGAAAATTTGTATTTAGGCTTTCGATTAAAATCAAGTAACACGTGTTTCAGGATTTTTTGAAATTTCACCCTCAATGGGGTTGAACAAGGATAAAACTTCGTAAAATATCCGTTTTTTTTTTAAGTTAAATCTATGAAAATTGGTATTTGGGTGTTCAGTTAAAAACAAAATAGCACGTGTTTCAAGATTTTTTTCTATCCCTAAGGGGGTCAAATAATTGATGAAAGTTTGTATATGTATAGTTAAACATGGAATGAAAATTTGTATCAAAATTTGTCATTGTTAAGTAATATCCATGAAATAAGACTTAAAATTTTACGGTTTTTAAATAAGTTATAAAAGACGGACTTTTTATTTTTACTACGAAGTTCATAATAAATTATGTGTTGCTCTATTTTGTTAGTAAGTTTCTTAGCCCTTCTGCGTTTTGAAATAGTTGTGGATGTCAAACTACCACGCGAGCGAAGCCGCGGGCAACAGCTAGTTCAATATATCTTCTCTTAAATAAATTTATATTTGTCTTCTACAGGTATCCGAAAAAAACGTTTAAAGATTTTGAGATTGAATCCATAGGTCAAAACATTTCAAAACATGTGTCCCGAAATGCTTCCTTTAATACTTTTTTACTTATAGCACACAATTCACATAAACCAAATTCAATAAATTACAATATATAGTCGTATTTGTCATTTTTTAAGAAATGTGATGTTAGCATATAATGTTAGCACAAGTTAGATTTTTCATAACGCAAAATTATTTTTCAATAATTTTATTATTAGTTACATCAAAATTCGATTAAAAAAACCAAATGTAACTTGGGTACTGCTTACAAACTACAAATGTAATTATGCTTCTAATTCGCCGAGTCACTACTTAACTCAAAGGTTTCCGTAGCGAAAACGTAACTCACACCTACACCTCTACTTTCATCCTACACGTTCTCCTCTATTTAATTACAAACGAGCACTAGATTTCAAGTCAAGTAAATGTTTTTTTAGGACAAATTTATAAGCTCAAATGCGCCATTTAATACGATTGTATTCCCTAAAGACCAGACTTTAAAAACAAAATATTTTCCAATATTTGTCGTTTTATGTTTGCAGTTCAATCTTGTCTTCTTCCCAACAATTTGCAGAAGATTCCCAAAGTGTGGGATCAGGACTACATTATTGCCTCCGACATATGGAGCAGGCTCTGGCGAGCCGCTGCCGCCTATGTTTGAATTGGCTCGGCTTAGGGAATACGTGAGTTCGCAACTCTCACATGTGCACAACACATTATACAGAGGTTGACTTTAATCTTCTGCTCCTTACTTTTTTAGAAATATGATTTGAGACCGTGTTAGACGTGCTTACGATGGGCTTATAACCAGCGTGCTAGATCTTACACCTCTTAATAATTCAATGTAATATTCCATAGTGTATTCTAAGATACAAACACTAATTAGTTTCAAAAATTGTCCACATTTTAAAATGTATTATGCCAAAATTTGGCTTTCTTTCTGCCAACCGTATTCATACAAAAAAAAATTGTCTGCTTCAAACTAAGAAATAAAATAAGCGGGTTGTGTTTTAATAAAAAAAAATAAGTTTGTCTTTTGGCGGCATTGTCTTATAGTTGCCACTTGTAAAAATAAGAAAATCTCAAATATAACCTCGCAATTAAAAAAAAAATTATACGATCGAGTTTGATACAAATTTTCCATAACATTTAAACGTATGCTACATTATGTGTTTGCTAATAATGCTGCTAACGTGTGAGAATAATACTACAGTTAGCAACACTATTTCATCCATATGAAATATGATAGACTTGAGCAGCAATAAATGCTTTACAGTTTCGAAATAAATTCCAATAATGCCAACTAATTCTCAAAGAAATTCTAGTAATTCTAAAAAAATTTCAATACAAATGGCCGGTAAGGTAAATGAGTCAAAACTATTAGGAATGGTAACAAACAATACTTCTTTTAGTTTTACTCTTAAGACATTGAAGTACAACGGTAATATAAAAAGGGACAAAAAGGCTGTAAACAACATAGAGAGACCCTACAACTCGTGTTACGACACGTCAGAAACACGAGCCCTATAATTATGCGAAGAAATTGACCACATTCTTCAAAAAATGCATGTAAAACGTATTGGAGTTTGTTGACCTCTAAAGAGCATCCCGACTAAGATGGTGTTTCAATTCCCCTCAAAATCTATCAACTGCTAACCTACGGAATTATGTGGAACCTTCAAATGGCGGATTCAGAAACCAATTATAGTCGTTACAATATAACCTGATTAATGTCCCGCCCTTACGTGGTTACCAATGAAAAGCTGTAATAAAAGAAAGCGTAAGTCACACTGTTAGATTTTTGAAATATTTTTGAAATTTAGTTGAAATTAAAGTCTAAATCATGTGATTTTTATACAATTCAAAGTAAGTACTTCGTAATATAACTGAATTTAAAACATCCATCAAAATTTATAGAAGCTGAATATGCTACATGAAATCACAGAAAAAAAATTGTTCAGTGTAATTTTTGCTCTGATATCTATACGATTACTTTTTTATTAGTTGCTAACAACTTAAAAAGGCTAGAGCATTCATCTTCTTACCCTTCATGGACTATAGTACCGTGCGATCAAATAAAAAATAAATTAGAGCAGGCGTCGATTAAATTTTACAGTTGGCAACACATTGGCTGGGAATCTGGGCTGGAAATTTTCCACACAAATTGAAAGTGAAAATCACCATTCACCGTTTTCGTCTTGTACAGCAATAAAAAATTTCTGCTCAAAACTGAACATCATTTCACTCAAAAGGAAAAAAAACGCAAACTTGTCAAAGTTTCCGCTGACATTTGATGTCAAAAATCAGGATTGCCATCTGAAGGCCTTTAGTCACCACCTACTCTAATTTTTTTTTGATCACATGGTATTAGTCAAGTCATGTTAAAAATGAGATAGACAGTTTATAGCATTTAAAAATTTTTTTGTATGAGAAAAGCTTGCAAAGGTGAAAATCAATATCTTTATTAAAAGAGAATTGATAATACTTTAAAGAAGTGCCTTACCTGCATTGCCTAATGAAATATTTTATAATACAGTGTCATCACATAAAATATTTTGAGAAAAATTGTGACTGATTAGCTTTTGAGTTCTCCACATAACACTGCTTACAGATGTCGCTACCACAAATATAAAAACAAAATTGAAAACGTTTATATACGGTGTTCGCGAATTGCAAGCAAATATTTTAACGACTAATGGAACTCGTCAAGAGAAACAACTTTTCTATCTCCAACTTTTGCCGAAACCACGTCATTTTTGGTTAAAATTAAAAATAAGTTGAGGGTGAAAACCCGTCTCCGCCAATGTTTTAATACCAGATTTACATTCATTCAGAAGAAAACACTTTACTTTGGAACGTTGACATCGAAAAGACAAAAAAAATATCGCTACATTAAGGTAGATCAGTGTCAGTGTTAGTTAATCAATACTTGCTGTTATAAATTGCTTAAATTTGGCCCTTCGTTGTCAATGCCCACTTGTACCCTTCGGGCTAGGGAAGCTTGCGTTTGCACACACAGGTCTTCGGGGGTATTAAATTGAACTGCGTACACTAATTGTTTCATGTGACTCCACAAAAAAATCACACAGATTTAAATCTGGTGACTGCAGTGGCCATGCAATTGAACCTTGGCGACCACTCTATTTTTCGGGAAAAGGGTTGTTCAACTAATTAATGACGACTCTGACGTAATGAGGCAGAACTCCATTTTGTAAATACCAGAGGTCCTTTCATATTGCCAAGAGCACGTCCTCCACCAAATCGGCCAACAGATTTTCCAAGAAATCCAGATAAACAGCACCAGTTGCATATTGAGATGAAATGTGGGATCCAATCACGTGATTTTCAGTGATTACTGCCCAAACATTTAGTGAAAATCGGTCTTGGAAGTGATGCCCGGACACTAGTCAATTCGGCGTTTCAGGAGTTGGCAATAATGACTTGACTAACAATTTGATTTCAAATCGATATACACAATTCACCCGAAAGCGCAATTACAACTGACTAAACTGACGCGTGTAAACAACTGATATTTTTGTTGTTATCCCTTTTTATACACAAAAAACGGTCAACATTCAATGCAAATTATTTTCATTGATATGTTTACTTCCAGCTAACAAGGACAGACACATTGAACGGCTCGTGAAAATCATAGGGAAAAATGCAAAAAAAAATTTGGATACGAAATTTGTTTGGTCTTTTTGACTTTTTATACCCCGCATAAAAAAGCTGTTTTTTAATTCTCATAAATTAAAATGCCGAAATACTGTATATGATAATAAAAATCCTTCTATTTACACTGTTTATATATTTTTTGAGTTTACGGTCCATTTCGAAAAATTGACGCATGAGGTCGCTGCAGAAAAATTGTGAACTTGTGAATTACAAGTCAATTTGAAATTTAAAAATTTATGCAAAATTCAAAATGCAAAATGCCAAAATACTGGGCGTATTGTTTCAAATAAAGGCACGATAATAATGATTTAGCGTTATTGAAGATACCAAAGGTTTGAAATTCAAACATTACTATTTTATACAGGCTGAGTATGTACCCTGCCCGCCAAAATTAACCGGACAACTAAAATTTTGCGATTTTTCACATTGCAATATTTTCGTTATTCTTTGTCGGATGTTGATGAATTTTGGTTCGGCTTAAAGAACGAACATTGCAGAATATTGTTATTTAGTTCAATAACATTTCTAGTTTTGTCTTGTAAATGTTATACCTAAAAGATAAAAGCACTGTTTAATTTTAGTTCTTGAAACATGAAAGATAAACCTTCAACAAAAGCATTCCATTTCCGATTTCAATGAATTCGTTCGTATTAAGTGGTCCGAATGTGCCAAAACGTCAAAATAGGCACATGGAAGCTTCCAATAATTAACCGTTTTAGTTGCTGTAATCTTTTGAAGTTCCAAGTTTTTCAGATGTTTGTGAAAAGACGTAATTATGCTCTTTTGGTGATATAAGCAATAATTTTCGGTTTAACTACTGCATTTTCGACAGTTCTAAATGCAGTTTATAAAATAAATAACTAACTCACTCGCACCTAGTTCTAATTAAAAAATAAAAATTTAAAAGAAATGTCCTCTTCTGCTAATAATAATTTAATGTATAAAATACAGGGTGCGCCAGGACTCGCGCCCCAGAGAAAAATTTCAAGTAAGATAAGATACCAGGAACATGAAAAAAATGTTTAAAAAATTCTATCTGTCAAAAAATTTTGACATTTATTTTTTGACATTTGACATTTTTTTATGTCTATTTAATGATACCGATGATCTTGTATATGTTTTTTTTTACAATTATTTAATAAAGGTACAAAAATTTTGCCAATAAAAGCCACAAATATCATTGAACAGAGCTACAATTTAGGATACACCTTCCTTATTTTCTCTTCTAATAGTCTGTAGCAAAAAATCTTGGAAAATTATTTTTCCAACAGAAATAAATAGAGTCAAAGTGCAAAATTTAAGCTCCGAAATTTTTATAGTAAAATTTTTTAAACATTTTTTCCATGTTCCTGGTATCCTACCTTATATGGCATTTTTCTCTGGGGCGCGAGTTCTGGCACATCCTGTATATTAAATTTTTATCATCCAGCAAGAACCACGTTTAGGTATGAGGACATTTTGCAAAAAATTAAAAAATATCACGCACAAGAGAATGAAAACTTAAGCCAACCCAGATTACAACGGCACGAGACGGATACGAGTCATAACCGAACCATACTTTCAGACGCAACTGACCAGTTTAACAAGGTGTTTTTTTTACCCTTTGCTGCCTCGAAAACAAAATTGGTCGACTGTATCAACCAGGCGTGAATTTTTACGACGGATGACAAAAAAAGGGACTCGAAGCGATCGCCTGAGGCGAGTCTTATAAAAATTGAACCAAGTATACGAGGGTTGTTTGATAAATGTGGTAAAATTCCTAGTTAAAGTAAAAATTTTTGTTAACAATAATTTTTATTTTTCAATATAATCTTCATTAAGATCTATGCACTTCATCTAACAACTTTCTAATTTTTTAACCCCTCGAAAAAAGATTTTTCGAGTGCTGCAAAATATTTATTCACCACCTATGGTGTCTTTGTTTGAATGAAATCTCTATTCACCAAGCTAAATTTTTAGATTTGAATGTAGGTAAAAGTCACACGATGCTAAATCTGGTGAGTAGGGTGAATTCGGAACTAATTAAAATAATAATTCAGCGAGAACTGAAATCTCCCTTCGGGTACACATTTGGTGCTCAGTCAACAATCGCAGCACCCATCTTACACAATTTTTTTCATATGCAATTTTTCATGAAAGGCAAAGTGTACCCTTTTAATAGAGATGCCTACAATTTCAACAACTTCCATAACTTTCACCCAGCAGTCTTCCAAGACAATTTTGTGGATTTTTTCCACAATTTGTGAAGTCGCCCATAGCGCGCTTCATCTTGGGTGGATGTTTGACCCCGTTTAAATTCGTTTATCCAGATATTGACGGTTTTCAACGAAGGTGCAAAGTCTCCATGTACTTCCTCTAGTTCTTTTTTACCTGAGCGGATGTCCATTTTTTTTAAATAAAAATGTTTTATCACAGCGCGAAATTCGTTTTTTTTTCATTCTCGAAATTTGTTCAAACAACTTACTTTTAAAATTCTCTAACTTTTCAACCAGGAGTCACTTTTTGTTGAAATTTTGACAGATTTACTCTGGAAGATGACATATCTCACTTGCGGTTCGCCAAATTAATTGACGCACGTGGTCATAGTTTTTTACCAAACATATCAAGCAACCCTCGTAAGTACGGTTCCAATTTATTAAAGTCTGACAAGGGGTTGCCACCATATTAAGTGTCTGGCAATTGATGGGGTGATTTCTAATATTATATATTTCAAAGAAAATATAAAAAAATTACGCTTTTTTATTTGATAAATTTAAGCTGGTATATTTTACTTCTTTGCTACCTGTTATCTCTCAAAGCCACGATGATCAAAACTTCATAGTTGCCCATCGTTCCTACCTGTGCTGGAAGTATGCGCTGACAAATTTTCAACTTTTAAAAATAACGTAGGTCTGGCGACCGCGGGCTGTTCTTTAAACTAACAAATTGGAATAACCAAAGTTGGAGAGACCTGTGCAAATAGGAATTTTATTGGCCACATCTAATGCCATATCGTTGACTAACTATTATACAGGATTATTCATAAATATGAAGCAATCTTTGAACCTCAAAAATGACCTATAAAATAATGTTAATTTAAATAATAACTTGGTTCCTATCTCTAGTGATAAGAATTTTACAGCCCTCGGAATGTGGGTATGAAATTTGTTCTTTTTGTGATAACTTCGGAACCATTTGACCAAAATTTATAAAATTTGGGACACAAGTTATTATTTAAATTAACATCATTTTATAGGTCATTTTTGAGGTTTAAATATTGCTTAATATTTATGAATAACCCTATATAAATGAAAAGAAATTTGATTATGTTTGTTTAGACCGTTTAATACAGGATGCTTTAGAAAATTTATTTTCCACGGTTCGATTTTATTAACCCTACATCTAGCCCAACAAGAAAGGAAATTATAAAATTGTCGATGCTTTTTATTTGGAAGAATTTTTAAAGAGAAAGAAATTTTTGATACAGATGAAAATTATTGTAAAAATTTAGACATTTCTTTGTTTTACAAAGCAGTTCTAGAAATGAACGACGTCGCTAGTCTTTATTATTTAGCGAGTAACACAGTTCGACAGTTTTTAAACAATCACAAAAAATTCTCTTGTAAAACTTGTCTGTCATCAATTAAAACCACTTTAGAAGACCCCAATATTCAGGAATTTAAAAAATTAACAGAATTAAAAATCTTATCAAACAAGATAATTAGATAATTTTTGTTACAAAGTAAGACTTTATCAAATTTACTATAATTATACTATTAAAATTATATACAGGGTGTCAATTTTAAAACTTGCAATCGGCATTATCTCTAGAACTAAAAAAGTTATTGAGAATCACTCAAAACCGTTTCGGTAGTTTTTAGGGGGAATCAAAATGGCATGGTAAGTGACGCTCCTCCACCCACCCTTCAAGCCACAGCCACCTTAAGTTGAAAATTTTAAATGGCACGACCCTACTTGCGATACATCGTTGGAAAGCCCATAACAAGCGCTTTTCAAAAATGTCATACAACAGCCTATTTGGTAAAGTTATTTTTCCAATTATTCAAAAACGAAGACGTTAAATTTTCATTTTTTTTATTATATTCAAGGGTGGGTGGAGGTGTGTCACTTATCATGTCATTTTAATTCCTCTTAGAAGCTACCAAAACGGTTTTAGTGATTATTAATAACTTTTTCAGTTGAGAGAAATTGCCTATTGCAAGTTTTAAAATTGACACAGTGTATACAATTTTTTCAATTGTTGCTAGAAACAGAAATGTTTATGAGGCAGTACAAAAAAAGCGCTGATAAATATTGAACTAAAGTTCTTTTCCTACAGCGAACATTTTGTTAAAAATTGTAAATCGCTATTGCCCACATGCCACAATTGGAACAATTGGTCAGAATTTTTTTAAGAACTCGACCGTACTTTATTTTACAAAAACAGATCAAAGCACTTACTCTCGAACGAAATATTAAATGTGGAAATCGAAACATAGGCATGAGGAGAACGATTAGACATGTTTATTAATTTTTTTTTAAGTTGTTAATGTTTTTTCTTTTTTTAAAGTAAATTTCGTTTTAAATTAAAGATTATTTATGATTCATGTTGGTACGAGCATCTAAGATAATAATAAACGTAATTTTTCAAGGTCAAAAAGTCGCTGTCAAAACATATGATGACAGTTCATCTGTCAATGACAGCATCTAGTACCTTAGGTGGCCATGAAATAAATTAATTTGAAACGTCATTATTTTATCCGTTAAAATCGTCGTCTGCGTTGATTGACAGTAATATAAAGTTTATCCAATAGGCCAAAATCGTGAACTTGTTAAAGTGGTAAATTCCGGTAGATGACGCAAGCGTCACGCTCCAAAGAGAACTGTAATTAGCAAAATTTGCAGGAAATTAAATGTGACAATTGTTGACATGCTTAATCAAATATTGATGTGTCACAAAACCAATATATTTTTTCAGCTTAAGAAGCGCAGTATCAATAGTATCATTGTTTCAGACATTACATGATAATTCTTAAAATGCCAAATGCCAAACTTGCTGTGTGGCCGTAAGAAACGCCTGCACCGTGTCTCATTTGACAAAAATTATATAATTTCAAGTCCATTTCGATTTTATTTTGATTATCAAAGCGATTTAAAAGTAGGGGATACTCATGATTTTGATCTAAAAAATGTTCCAGATGCAATAAGTTCGTAAGAAAAATTTGTCTTACTAGATAAAATTCAAAATTTAGAAAAAAAGTTACAGGAAGCAAATATAAGATTTCAATAGTTGAATAAACTGTACAAGAATAAACTTGAAAAACTAAAGAAAATGCAGGAAATAATTGACAATTACAGTAAACGCCAACATTGTGTAGTGAAAACTGAGTCAGATGCAAAAGACTTAAAACCAAGGGCTGTGTTTTTACTTGAGCAAATTTATAATTATTCCCTAAAAACCCAAGATGGCCTGAAGTTACAGTACGTCATTGTATTGCCTGGAATGTACCTGGAGTGCCGGGCAGTAGTAAATTTTCTATTGTAAAATAAACTTTATTGTTACCTCTAAAAATCCTAGGAAATAGATATATCAAAATATTAGACACAATATTAATTGTCAAACCTGAAGTGTTAATCTTTTCAAAAAACTAAATTATTCTTCGATTAATAACAATGCCACAATTAAGCGTAGCTCAAAAAGCAAGCATAATAACTCTTTTGGAAAACCATTGTTCAGAAAGAAGGGTCGCCCAAAGGAGGTTGCAGGTCCCAAAGAGTACTGTGTAAGACGTCAGATCCAAGTGGAATCAAAGACATTATCTGGACAGAAAAGTGGGAACTGGTCGGCAACCAGTTTCCACCGAAGAAGAAAATAATAATCTTCAACAATTTTTGGAAGATCACTCTTTTGAATCCGTTGCAACCACACAACGAGCGACAAATTTCCCAGTCTCAATCAGGACTGCACGTAATCGTGTTAGAAAGACTTCTGATTTGCAAAATTACTCCGCAGCCAAAAAACCATTTTTAACACAAGCCCAGAGAATAGGATTTGCATTACAATATTATGGAAAAAAATTAGATTTTTGGGACCAAGTAATTTTTGATGAAAAGGTGTTCCAATCTAAAAAATAATGGTAGAACAAGAGTGTATAGACCTCCAATCACACGCTATGAAGAAAAATATACACAGCGCGTACAAGAAACAGGTCGATTTTCGGTAAATGTTTGAGGAGGACCCAGATTTAATGCACGGTCTTATGTTACCATTTTAAAAAATCTTATGTTACCGTCAGTTGAAGTAGAATTTGCTGAATATTTTATATACCAACATGATAATTGCCCGATTCACACCGCACGGATTGTAAAAGAGTGGATGCAAGAACGCAATGTTCGAGTTCTACCTTGGCCTTCCAGGAGTCTGGATTTAAATCCAATAAAAAATGTCTGAGGTTGGATAGTTAAAAAAATAAATTATAGTAATAATTTTCGTCCACAAAATGTTGAAGATTTGTGGGCAAAAATATAAGAAGTGTGGAAGCAATTTGCTGCAAACCACGCTTCAAACGTGATTGCTTCATTACCGAGAAGGTTAGAGGCAGTTATACAAAAAAATGGAGCGCCTATAAAATATTAGTTCAAATATTATTATGTTCTTGTTGGTGTTATTAATGTTTAATTTAAATATTAATTGGCTTTCATTGATTTGTCAATAAATTCAAAGGTAAGCATACCGATGATTAGTTACAAACTAGATCACCCTGTAAATAGTCAAACATTAATAAAGGTAAAAGTCTGATTTACCAAAATTCTTCAAAATGTCATAAAATGTCAATTTGACTGCCCGTTTCAATTGCTGGCACTGTACATTTCTCCAAAAGCTCCATCCAAAACAACTTTAAACAGATATATAGGAAATTCTCAAGGTGTTTTCTCAAAGCAAAAAAATAATAGACAATAATACAGAACTAATTAATATTTATTTATTTATTTAAAAGTTATTGTAATTTCAATGTTCTTGTAAATTTGTAAAGACTAAAAATAAAGGCAAAAATGGGAAAGGCATGGGACTATTTTAATTGATGAGTTACTCATTTTTGATTAAATCAGTAAAAGAAATTATCCTATTACCTTTAACAAAATTTGTTAATACTTGTACAAAAACCTCGACATTTCCGCATTGCCTAAAAAAAGCTGTTGTTATACCAGTGCATAAAAAAAGGTGACCCTACTGACGTAAATAACTACCGTCCCATCTCTCTTTTGAATATTTTATCAAAAATACTAGAAAAAACCCTATGTAGACAATTAGTTTAATTTTTTACTCTGAATAATCTTATATGTGCAAATCAGTTTAATTTTTGTCAGGTAAAAACACAAATGAAATTGCTAATAGTTTCGATGAAGGTCTCTTTGCAGCTGCTACTCTTCTAGATCTAACAAAGGCGTTTGATTGTATATCATACTCTATCTTAATCCGGAAACTGCAAGTTTATAACGTCTTTTCTTAGTGATCGATCGCAGATAGTCTCATTTAAAGATAACTTCTCTGACTGCTTACCTGTGGGGTGCGGGGTACCCTAAAAATCGGTCTTTGGGCCCTTTCATTTTCTAATTTATGTGAATAATTTTCCACATCACCTAAATGACGTAAAAGTTACTTTTTTGCGGAGGACACCTCATTACTCAACAAAGGAGGTAGTATTGAAGATGTACTCCAAGACAAGTCTGATGAACAATCAAAGGCCTGTGAGTGGTACAGAAGCAATAGACTATGTTGCAATGAAGCAAAAACGATATCCATGCTATTTACCTTAAAATCCTTTGATATTAAGAAAATTCCAAACTACAAAACCCACACCATCTTCGTAGGTTTTAAACATAGACGACAAACTAACGTCGAATTCTCATGGTGACTTTCTATTCTAGTATCCAAACTAGGTAAATTAACGTATTTATTTCGATAACTGTTTAACAACTAAAAACAGCATATTTTACTCTCTTTCAATCGCAATTAACATATGGTATTACAGTTTGGGGTTACTCCTCTATTCGTCACAAAATATTTTCATTACAACGTAAAATTATTCGGATAATGTGAAGGCTGATTGTAAAATGGCTTTTGTAAAATTTAACATTTTAACTCTACCTTCTTTATATATCCCACATTCACTAATTTATGTAAAGAAAAAAGTACAAGAAACTTGTTGAATCTCATGAATATTGTACCAGAGATAGGTTGAACATTGTACCAATGTACAACAGATTAACTGGAACTCAAACCTGCAATAGATTTTTTGTTATTACTTTTTACAATGTTCTGCCTAACGATTTTCGAGACTTTCCTCTAAACATATTTAAAGATAAACTATTTTTTTTTCTTTTAGGAAAATGCTTTTACAACTTCGATGAATTTTCATCATGTAATTTTAGTGATTTATATATAGCCTAGTGCTTCTTCCCATTGTGATCTGTGTAAAAATTATTTGTTTTACTGCACCAATAAATTTATTATTATCATATATATCAAAATTAGTAAAATTACACCCTCAAAATCCTTCAACAAACACACAAAAAATTGTACGGTTTTGTCAACTTAAGCGCAAAATACACCAAAAAGGACGAAAATGCTTTGAGACCATGTGCTTACGCCTCTGTATTTAGGTTGAATACGGAATCTGCTGTATCAACAGTGAAATAGTGCCTAAGCATATATGAGGCCCAAAGGCCTCCCATATCGAGAAATAGTAAAACTGATAGTTTACTAAAGTGTACTCTAGGACTTCTTAAGAAAACGGGGTATTTTTACCCAGTAAAAATAAAACAAAAATTGTTCACAAGGATAAAATCGTATCTCATAATTTTATGATTATTTTTTGCCTCACTCTTATGAACGGATATTCGAGGTAAGTAAGATATTGTTAGAAATTAAATTAAATTGTCTAGCACCTCGTGTTACAAACTAAATTCCAAATAAATACTTATTTATACTTGTCACATTATTGTGGTAAACTTTTGTAAAACAATTAATAAATAAGATTTCAGCATGGGGATCTTAAGTGAAATATGCTGCATAACAATAATAATTTTAGCAAATGTTAATTATTGTAGTAATAATATTCACTAACAAAAAAATATCAACCACTTTGGAATGAAATGAAACAATCGAACCGAAGGAGGTCTTTGGGTGTAAATCCCGGTCAGCGTAAAGCAATAACCACCAAATAAAGTCCGGGGGCATTAAGCCGCTTCCAAAAGCCACCCTTATGAAGTGTCTGACAAATATTATTGCTGTGTTCAGATATGAAAGTGATATTTTTAGAGAAAAGATTTTTTTCAAAGGACACAGCTCAAGTAAATAAGTTCTTTGAGAGAATTTTTTTATTGCTTTGGTGACGAGACGCGAGAAAACACTTATAAGTTCAATTTATCGATCAAACGTTGTGTGATGGATGATAACTTGAATTGTACACTAATATTAAAAAAAAAAAACGACTAGTATTAATTTTGTGTAGACAAAAGCTCAATCTCCCTACTGACCCACGTTAGTCCTTTGAGTCTGTTTGATTATAATGATGGCTGAAACTTTCAGAAACCTCCTATGATGTAGATATAAAGTAGTTGCATAAAGAACAAAAGCCGGGTTCTATTCATTCCGTCTAAAATTCTCGAAAAGGTAAAGCCGTCGTCGGAAAACTATAGGCGCATGAACAATGCAGGTCTACACGAAATAAAACACCTAAACGGAAATTGTCGTCAAAGGAAAATCTCATCCGGAGTTTTCAAAAGAAGGATTAGTAATTAGTAATTAGTGCGTGCTCTGCACTTGCAACTTCAAAGCGAAGCCGCCTCGTACAAGAACCGAAGTTCAAGTACGCTTACTGGGAGCCCTTTAATTAGAGCTTCCAGCTTTTTACGAACACGTACAGAAGTGGCAATGTTAAATTTGCTTGATTGCAAAAAAACACCAGGTCTTATTAATTCCTTCTACAACTTTTTCATTTTATCCTATTTACTCATTTGCGATATTAGGAGATAAGTTTATAATTGAATTTTCATTTATGAAATATTTGATGGTTCATTAAATCATTACGCAACGCGTATTTGTAATTTGTGAAAATTTGTGAATTATTACACAAATTGTCGCTATGACATGTATGACATGATAATATGTAAAAGTTTTCTGTTTATCATATACAGGGTGTTCCGTGTAAACCCCACTTTAGAAGTAATGGGAGTTCGAATAATCGTATTTATTTGAAAATTAGTACATAGCCATAATCGATTAGGTTCTCCTAAATGAAAATATTTTCAAAATGGCTGCACTTCCGGTTATACCGGAAGTCGGTCTCAACTTTCTTATTTTAAATGGAAAGGTATATTTTTACTGCGTTTTTGGATTAATCGGGTGATTTTAAGGGAGTTTTCATCAGCTTTCCTAATACTTAAATTTAGACGTTTTCGAAATATTTGGAGTTTTTCAAAAAAATTTTGGAGCAAGCAAGCAAGCAAATGCAAGAAGAGTAAGAAATAAACCTATTACTGGTAAATAAATTAACGAAATTAACTTTCTGGGTTATTTTCGCACACATATCCCCATGGATCAATACGAAAAGCTGCAAGAGATTTGGGTTTGTCAGTTACATCCATCCATGTTATTCTAAAAAAACATAAGATGGATCCATATTCTCTAATAACTGTTTATTCGCTATTGTCAGAAGATTATAATAAAAGAATCGAATTTTGTGAAACAATTTTAATTAAAATACAAGAAGACCCAACGTTTGTAAAAAAAATATTTAGACTGATGAGGCAAAATTTAATAGAGAAGGCAGTATAAATCGACAAAATTTACACTTTTGGGAGCAAAATAATCCACGTGATATGAGAGAAGTCCATTACCAACACAACTTCAGTTTTAATGTATTTTGCATGGTAATGGATAACCAAATTTTATTCGAAATTTACGACGAAAATTTAAACAGTACTAAATATTTAGATTTATTAAGAGGTCAATAAAGAATTAAATTCTCTTCCATTTAGTAAAATAAAAATTGGGGTATTTCATTTGAAAAAATTGAGTTATGTGTACTTGAATTATTACAAAAATAACCTTAAAATTTAGGGGTTTATTAATTTATTTTTCAAAATTTGAAAACACCAGAAGAAAGATATAAGATTTCTCTTTTAAACGCCGAAAAAACTAATTCTAAATTTTAAAAAATAACAGAGCTACCGATTTTTAAAGGTGCAGATCCAATTTTTTTTTGAAAAACTCCCAATATTTCGAAAACGTCTAAATTTAAAAGCTGGTAAAAACGCAGTAAAAAATATACCTTTCCATTTAAAATAACAAAGTTGAGACCGACTTCCGGTATAACCGGAAGTGTATTTTGAAAATATCTTTATTTAGGACTTAATGGATTATGGCTATGTATGTACATACCAATTTTCAAATAAATACGATTATTCGAATTCAAAATACTTCTAAAGTAGGGTTTAGACGGAATACCCTGTAGACTCTACTCTCTGTAGAGTAAGTCAATGATGTGGCATTGAAAATTACCACTTAAATATTAAAGTAATAAAGTCGGCGTCCAAGCATGTCTAATATTTTCCGTTGCGGTGCAATTTATTCATGGTTTACAAAGTTGAGAAGCGTAGCACACCTGGACAATTGGCCGAGCAAACAAGTTGTGAATATAAAGACAAGGAAGCATAAATTCGTTAGTCGTTCCTCTGTGCACTGAGGACTTTGCCATGAATAATTCCAAAAGACTGACTTAGCAACTGTTGTACCACTAATTTAATTATTGGATTGGCCGGGACCAGCCGCAGAGATAAAATTATCCAACGAGATGACCTAGGGCCTATTTCACCAACAAACATTTTAACTTTGCACTTTTAACTTTTCAGATTCTGTTTTATTGTTTCAAGGTTATATATTTTTTTAATTTCAATTTTGTTGATACCACATACACAGTGGCGGTTTCTCTTAAGGCCGCTTTGCCGCGCGCCCCCCTGGGCAAGAAACCATAAAGAACGTTTTATTTAGTTTAGAGTGATTTATTTTATTATAAAAGATTAATTAGAAATTTTGTAATTTGAGTAAAAACGCCCATTTATTTTTTATACCTAAACCCAGAAATTAAATTATTTCGATGGTACGGCGCAAACAATTCCGCGGCCCTGGTTGTCATGACAACGCATCTATAGCTCAGCTCTACGCTTCTGCTAGCCAATCAAAAAATTCAAATGTTCCTCGCGTGGTCACCACTTGGCCAAAGATTCTGCGGCCACGCTTAGGCGACGGGTATGAAAGTGAGATCGGCGCATTGGAAACACGAGAGTATGGGCGAGGGGGTGCTTTGGATTTAAGGGGAGATAAAAACCAATTAGCTCCGCGTATTTTAAAAGAAGGGACGAGTAATTAGTGATTTTATTAATTTGGGTTTTTTTGAGATTAAAATGACATTTATGCTTGCACAAAAAGAATAGCGTCTTATTAGTTGGATTTCGTGATTTTTGACCGATTTGAGAAAGCACTTGCAGTTTTCATTATAGTTTTAATTTATGTTTATTGTGAATTGACAATGAGTGGAAGTGCAAATAGTGTAAGTGTTTTAATAAAAACAGATTTTAACAGACTTCCTCTAGAAGACAAAATAAAAATTAAGGATTTAGGCAGGCCATTGCCTGATTTAAATTTAACACAGATTAGTGAAAGAAAATCTCAAAACAGGACATTTACACGGCATTTCTCAAGAGACATTTATGACCGAAATAATTGGATATTTGGGTGTGAAGTTTTGAATTTGTTGTACTGTTTTCCGTGCATATTGTTTTACAACCCTGCAGCAACAGGAGCAGATCCGAATTGGGCACGGAGAGGTATAAAGGATTTGCATCATCTTCCTGCTAAAGTAAGAAAGCTCGAATCATCTCGTGGTCATATAAATGCATGCACAGCACTTGCTTTACTTGAAAAATCGAATATAATGACTCAGCTTAACCCTGCTTATCGCCAACATATTACTGAGCACAATGAAAAGGTTCGGAAAAACGGCTATATTTTAAAACGCATAGTTAGTTGCGTAAAATTTTGCAGTGCTTTTGAGTTGGCACTCAGAGGTCACGACGAAAGTGGGGAATCGGGAAATCGGGGATTTTTTAGGGAATTAATCGATTTTACTGCAATATTGCAGTATGCAAGACATTGACAATTTTTGAAGAAAAGGTGTTGGAGAAATTTATATCTATGAAGGACCGAAGAGCAGAATTTAATTTTAAGAAATAACTTTTTTGTGTTATTAATACATATTTATTTCAAGTAAGTTTTTTTTATTGTTACATTATTTGAGACAGTTTTTTTTTAAATTGACGTCAAAGTTATCTGCAAAAGTTTGATTATGACCGCACCATCTTCTTGAAAGTTATTAATCTGATATTGACATCTCACTGGACGTATTAAAAATTAGGGTTTGTTTACAACACACTCATAGTCACTTCCAACTATGACGCCAAATTTTAATAAAGACTCGTTATATACCATCATTTTAATTGCGACCCCCCTGTCTAAAAGTCACGAGCCACCACTGCACATACAGTATGTACCCGGATTGAGTTTACAAGAGGAAAACAATTTTTATCTTTAATTTTACGCTAAAACTGCAAAAGAAAAACGTTTTTTGCTTTGCCTGAAACGAGCAAATCTGTAATTAAAACTTTATTATTCTTACTCAACGAAAAGTTCATTTTTCTCTTGATTCTGGACAATTTTTATCTGCTTTTTAAATACCATCACATTGGCAGTTTAGTTTTTTTGACAATGATGTCACTTTGAGCTTACGCAAAAACTATCATTATTTAATTAATAAATTAATTGTCAAAGTGACATATAGTTGTCAAATAAATAAAATCGATAATGTGCTTAAAAAGCAGAGAAAAATTATTTTAAGTCGAAAATCAAGAGAAAAATTAACTTTTCTTTTCACTTTCACACATCTCTAATATTTTGACATTTGCAATTTTTAAAGCAAGTTGAACAAAAATGTCGTTTTTTTAAAAAAAAAAGTTTAATTAACTAGCAGTTTAAAACTAGCAGTGTTGCAAGTAGTAAAAACAAAAAAAAAGATTTGCTATTGGATGCTTTTTCTGGTAAAGTTGCACACGCGAAAACGGAGAAGCTTGGACTTGTGTTCTCAATAAAGCAGTACAAATTTGCTTTTATACAGAATGTTCCGTCTTTTTTTTGTTACAAATTTAAACAGGTGATAGAATATTCAATTTTAAGATAAAAGTTTCCTATGAACATGCATCAAAATAAAAATATTATAATTCACGAAAACTTATTGACATTTGGTATATGCTTAAAAGTATTTAAATTCCATCGTCTCAGATGTTTATCAAACCTCTATTTCCATTACTTTTTGGGGATATAAGGTTAACTTGATTTTTTTAGGTGGCAAAAAGAGTCAAATTTCATATTTTTATGAAGAGCATTTTTTTCTGAGTTCTGGGGACCTATTTTCATCAAGTGCTTTAATAAGTACGCGTACGCATAACAACAAAATGCGAGCAGTTTCTAAACATGCTATTCTTGAGCCTTCGTAAATTCATTTACCTTCTGTACAAAAAGTACCTGGAAATTTTAAATGAAATAGTACTACGTTATTATTGATCAATTTTCATTTAATTCTCTGTAAAGTAAACTCTATCTGAAACGCCACGCATATGCCAATGTTTAACTCAATCATCAAAACACTTCTTACAAACAAACAAACAGCTAAATAATATTACTCTTAAACCTAAGTAATGATTTACAGTTATGAATTCTTTGATTTTCTTTACATTTTCCACCGTCTTTGCTGTTGATCTGCTAACGATCGTCCAGAACGAGGAAAGTCGGTAACCTCTTTCCGGCTCAATTGAAATGTTTTGCACCACTCATATGCTTGTATTTTTGACATATATGAGTGCCCAAAAGTTTTTTGCAAAATTTTCAGAGATTCACTTACACAAGTTTTCGTTGGCAACACAAAATAGCAAGCAAATTCTCTGATCGGTAGTGAAATTCATGACAAAAATCGCAAGTCTGGCTTAACCAGAAGTTATGGTAAAAACCATTTTAAACAAACCACTTGACTTGTAGTGGTAAAATTTGTCTTGGTAAAAGAGTATGGTTGTACCAATATACCATACAAGAATTATTAAGATATCTTCTACGTGAACTCTTTAAATCGAAAATTCCCGATACTTTTTTTACAGAGTAGTACGTACTATTCACTTATTCAATGAGCGAAAAATAGTAAGTGCATCTAAATACGAATATGGAATAACGTAATGTCAGTTTTTGTAAACATGTTGTAGCAGCTTTAATATACCGGGTGTCCCAGGCAGGCTTGGAGATAGGGGATTAACATGGGAAATTAGTTTTTATTTTTTTCCGACTGCAGGAGTAACAAAAATTAATATCTGATTAATGGAGCTTGCAGTGCTCCAAAAGGACAATCTTATCGACATTTTTGTCGATTCTCCAATTAACTCCATTTCGGCAAAAACGGCTCTTGAAAAATTGAAATTTGAAATTTGCCGGGTTAGCGTTACTAAGAAACGCACTATCAAGTCAAATTGTAACAAATTCTCCTTTGGCAACAATGACTTGATAGTTCGTTTCTTAGTAACACTAACCGGGCAAATTAAAATTCAAATTAAAATTTCAATGTTTCGACGGTCGTTTTCGCCCATATGAAGTTAATTGGAGAATCGACAAAAATATCGATAAGATAGCCCTCTTCAAGCACTACAAACTCCATCAGTCAGATTTTGATTTATGTTACTCCTGCAGCTGGAAAAAAATAAAAACTAATTTGCCATGTTAATTCCCTATATCCATCCAAGCCTGCCTGGGACACCCGGTATATAAATAGGTAAAATAACATTATACAATTAATAAAATATAAATATACATGTAGGAATAAAGACTTAGAACTAGTTAGTTGTACCGATTTGACAAAGGCATGGGGAAAAGAAAAAAAAGGAATTGTGGGGATGTACGAAAAAACTAGAATATATGAGTTTTGGTGTCATAAACCAATGACAATGAAATGGACATCGCATCCTCAGATAGAGAAACGCAGTTTTGACCCATTTGTTCTTTGTAAGTAACTAATAGTTCCCATGTACATACATACCTAACATTAGATATAAACGAATGTACTTAGATCCATCCTCACTTTTAGGTAATCATTCATCTGCAATTTCTAAGTTGTTAGAAAGCTTAACTAAGAGAGTAAAAAGTTGTTCAGAACCAGATAATAAACTCAGGTATTTGTTATTAATACTTACTTTCAAATAATATAATTCCTAAAACTCATACAATTTATTGCTTTGTAATAATTAGAATGTTTTATGCCCGGTTGCACGAAAGATAACGGATAGTTAACAAAACTTTAAACATTCATCAAAAATTTTGTTGAAATCAAAACACCGTTAACGGTTGATTAACGTTTCATCAAAAATTTGATGATTATCAACGATAATGGTCCGTTAATGGTCCATCACCACTGTTTTCCGTTGCACAAACAAAAATGTCACTGTTAACTATTCATTAACGACTCTTCAGCTTAATGACTGAACCGCGGGCGATTACTCGGTGATTAAATCATATGTCAAATTTTTTCTTGACGTTTTAAGGCGTTTTTAGTGAGTTGTTATTAAATATCTAAAGGATGAGACAGTAATAAGGATTAAAAAGTTGTAGAAAACATTGAACTGACTTTATTATTTGAAAAATGTTGTGGGACACATCCTCATCTTCATCAAGCGAGAGTGATTACGAAGAACCTGAAAGGCCTGTACGGAGAATTCGTTTCATCCGGGACCGTGAAAATCCATTTGAGATGTTGGATGAATATGACTTTAAAAAAAGGTTTCGCTTAAATAAAGCTACTGTTACTTATCTAGTACACACAATTGGAGATAGAGTCGCACCTAAGACGCAGCGGAACAAATCCTTGAGTGCACAAACCCAATTTTTAATTGCCCTCCGATTTTATGCAACGGGTGACTTTTTGGAACTCGTCGGCGATTGGATGCACGTCCACAAATCCAGCATCTGCAGAATTATCCAAAAAGTCACACGCGAAATTGCTCGACTCTCTCAAGAACATATTAAGATGCCGAGGACCGTTGAGGAGTTGGTAGCAACCAAAAGAAATTTTTTTCAAATTGCTGGTTTTCCTCGTGTTGTGGGTACTGTGGATTGTACCCATGTTGGCATCCAATCGCCTGGTGGTGCAAATGCAGAACTGTACCGAAATCGAAAAGGGTACTTTAGTATTAACGTCCAGGCCGTTTGCGACGCCAATTTGAAATTATTACACATCGTTTCTCGATGGCCGGGATCGGTACACGACAGTACGATTTTTAATAATTCGCCTCTTCCTGTCGACTTTYGAATGGGGAGATATGGTAATGGGTATCTATTKGGTGACGGTGGATATCCTTGCCAACAATACCTCCTCACTCCATTTCGTAATCCAGCTAACGCAAGCCAAGAGGCTTATAATCGAGCTCATATCTCTACTAGGAACTGCATAGAAAGATTTTTTGGAGTTTTGAAACGTCGTTTTCCATCATTGAAATATGGGCTTCGATTAAAAATTAATACTATAGTTGAAGTAATTGTTGCCTGTGGAGTTCTACACAACATCTGCAAACAGCAAGATGATGATATAGAAGAATATTTTGATGAGATTATAGAACATGATGAGGAGGAAAATGTTATTTATCAAGAACATAACATAAATAATGTTAACTTTGCAGTAAGGAATTCTCTGGTCGAAACTATTTTCGCCAGAT
>NW_025400983.1:14946403-14977136 GCF_015345945.1 Tribolium madens | reverse complement strand
TTCTTTATATCTAAAGGATGAGACAAGGATTAAGGAGTTGAAATGTCGAAAATATTGAGCTTATTTTAGTGGAAAATGGGAAAAAACTGAGGTAACGAGTACAAAGTGAATAAAATTAATTGGAATAGTAAAATGTTGAAGTCTCTTGGTGTATTCTTGGTGTTGGTTTCTCTAGAACAAATTTGATAAAAACTTACTTCGCTACCACCGAAAGGAATATATTCTTTTCATTGTGGGTATAATTTACCCGTTTCGACGACATCCTGYTTCGRACTTAGAACCARAACACAAGACACTACCACCAGAACACAAGACACAAAGACAATGACACAAAAATTGTCAAAATGTCAAATTAAAGAAATACGGCGTTGTTGTCATATCGGATGTGTAATTAAACGATCATCATATGATGAATCATTATACCATGTGCAAATTGTTTTGTGCAACGCAATCAAAGTTAACAAACCATCAAATTTTGATGAACCATTATCTAATGATCGATTGATGGGAGTTTTGTGCAACCGGGCATTATTGTTTTTTTATTTTATTATTTCTTTTAGAGACATAGAATCACAGAATATCAAATTTAGTTTTTCAAATGGAACAACAATAATTGGCATGAAAAATACGGTAAACCACTATTTATTACATTTTACTTTACATAATGCACTCAGAAAACTATTTAAATTTTTGAATTTCATTGCAAATTTAGCAACGTAGGCGGATTTTACTTGTCAAGGTATTCATGATTGAATACCCGTTTAATTGTTAGTTTGACAAAGCCTAATTTGTCAATAAATCTTATTGAGATCTTTAATAATGGATGATATTAATTAGGTACGACGAATTGGTAGATCAGCTTGAAGTGTTCTTTAAGTGCAATAAAAATAGAGCGGAAGCTGAAAGACAGTATAGAGAAAAAAACTCAAATAGAGTTTACCCAAATCGGTGGAAATTTAGTCGAACTGAAAAACAACTGAGACGAATATATTCGCTTCTTAAAACTAAAAAACCTGTGGTTCTTTGTGAAGAACAAGAAAATAGAAATCTGAATGTTCTGTTATAAGTCGAAGAAAATACAAGAGTTTCCATAAGAGAACTTGCTCATCAAAACTGACAAATTAGATTTGTCAAACCAACAATTAAACTGTGTCCAAGCATTTTTTTTATTCACACCTCTCCTTTAAAATTAATAATTAGGTTACGCGACCAATTTCCTTATAAAATTCTAAGATTTAAGATGTTTTTTGATTGCATTTTGTGTTACGTAAAATGTAATATATAGTGCTTTACAGTATCTTTCATGTCAATTATTATTGTTTGGAGGAAAAAACATAGGTGTTCTATTTGAAAAACTGAATTTGGTAAAATTGATACATTTATTAAGAAAGCCAAGAATTAATATTATTACTTAAATATTTACTTTTTGAAAAAAAATAAGTAAGTTTAGGTGTTATTAGCCGGGGCGACTGGTCCGAACACCCTGTATAACAAATATAATCGAAAATGCAAATTGTTTTACATTTTTAGGTAACACTGAATGGGAAATATCAAAATTAAATTTGAATCAATGCTGTTAACAAATAATTAAAAATCTGGGAAATTCTAATCAAGTGAAAATTGCTAATGAATACAGTCAAAGATCTGTTGCTTGGAAAGAAGAACGTAAGTTAAGAGTAACAGGTTTGTTGTACTAGATACATTAAGCATTTTTATAAATTACTTTTAAAATGCGTTTTAGGTTCAAGATGTATATCCAAAAGACGACTGGAAACAAAAATCCCTCAATTATTTCTTTCCCAAAGAGTTTATGTCAAAATACACTGAACATGGAATTATTAATGAACCAAATGCATTAGAATGCTACAGAAAAACTACTAAACATAAAATCGTAACTCCTGGTCTCATAGTATGCAAAAATTTCTTATAATTGATGGAAAACCAACTATTTTATTAGAAATTAAGTGTCCTTATTCAGGTTTACTTAATTTTTTTGTTTTGTTTACAACACCTATTATTGTCTTTAGGTAAAAAAACTGAATTCACAGCCAAATACAGTTTGGAATGGCTTTATTAAATGTAAATAAAACATATTTAGTAATTTATTCAAAATTTTCAAACCCATTTTTACAAATTCTGGTAGATTTTAACGAGTTTCATGCCAAAAAGTCTTTTAGAAACTGTTTATAATAGATTTGTTGGTACATTACATGTTACATTTTTTTGTTTAAATAAATGAATGCAAATTAGAAAAGTTTTTTATTAATCTTCAGAAAAATGTTGAATTGCTCCAAATTTGTTATCAGCCATTATTGGGGGAGATAAGTTTACGAGACATGCAATTACTTTAACTATGTCGTCTGTGTATGGTACCAAATACCAAGAAAGTTGATATTGTTAAATATGGAACATTTTCATACTTTCTATTGCTCTCTCAACATGTACTCTTGCAATATCAGCAGTTTTTTCCGCATCTAATTTTGAAAATTGGCTTTTTTTTCTCAAAAAAGCTGGTCGTATTAATTAAAAAAAAAATTCTTCACATTCTTTTACAATAAGCACTCCTTTATCAACCGTAATTCCGTCATGGGGATCAAACTTATCTATTAGTTTTTCTTTATTAAAGATTATCACTAGTACGTCCACCGTATCCAGAACTTACAAATGAAACTAGCCCAGAAGGTGTTATTGCTATTAGATATTTTAATGTATGGGTGCTTTTATAATGAAAATACGTTAATATTCTACATTTTAAGCACTTGCATCGATCTACTTTTATTTCAGTACAATCTATAATTGCTCTTCTGTTATTATATTTCTCAAAACATTTTGGCACATTTGCTATTATCTCTTCCTTTGTAGGCCAGTATATTAAAGGCTTCATTGATACTGACAACACAACAAAATCGAGTAGAAGTATCTACTTACAGATGACGTAGACAAATTAAAAAGGATAGCCAGACACGTAAACGGTAAATTTAAACGAACTTTTATAAGTACGATAATCACTTTTAACATTAAATCTTTTACTTTTTTGTTATTAAAATTAGCTACTTCTTCAACACTTTCAACAACAGCTCTTAAAATGGGAATACTGATACCTGTAAACGCTTTTAATTTTTCATCATTGTTTACTAAAAGGTTATCAAAACCAAAATCCGTTTGGGTGCTTTTGTCACTTTTTCCATTATTATCAATAAAACAATCAATCAATGTTAATTATAATTCAGATTAGTAAACTGTATTTTAGAAAACATAAAATGTAATTCAGAATCGTAAGTTGTTTTTCAGAAGACGTTAAATGTAATTCAGATTTGTCAGTTTTATTTCAGAAAGTGGTAATTGTATTTTAGATTAGTAACTTGTATTTGAGAAAGCGTTAAAATAGTAATTCAGAATGCGTCACTTATAATTCAGAAATAAGATTTTGGGCTTAAAAATTAATATTGCAAGATACCACAGAAAAAAAAAGAATTCTAGTTGACACTATTTTGTCAACAAACTGTTTTACAACTCGCATAAAAAAGAATTACCGATTTTAAGTGAAATGAACTTCAAGGACAACTGTGGCATTTGTCGAATCTCCATGTCAAGAAACTCAGTTACACGATTATTACCCTGCCGACATCTTTTTCACACAAAGTGTGTCCAACCTTTGGGAAATAGCTCATGTCCAATTTGCAGTCTGGTTTTTAATGCACAAGAATGGAATGAAAGGAAAACGTACAAAAGATTTTTCGGCCAAGATCGAGAAAGGATTGTGGCTTGTGCTAACAGGGGTGACGATTGGGTTGCCCTTGCCGAAACACTTGGTGTCAAATACAAAACAGCATCCCAATGGATTCGGTCGGGGCGTGACAGAACACTGTGTGAAGGTACATATTTCTGAAATGCATGTTACAATGTAATCTGAATTTTATAGTGGACGCTATCTGAAATACAGTTGAAAAAAGTGAAATATGAATTACGGCTTATGCTTTCCAAAATACAATTTACAACTTCTGAATTACAAAAAATGTTTTCTTAAATCAAATTTACTAATCTGAAATTCAATTAACATTTTCTGAAATACTATTAACTGATATGAATTACAAGAGAAATTTTCTTAAATCAAATTTGATACACTAATTTACAGTTGACCTTTTCTGAAATACATGTTACTAATCTGAATTTCAACTGACGTTATCTGAAATACAGCTGAAAAAGGTGTAGTTCTAAAAGCTCCAAAGACGGTCCGCAGTGCAAATGTCAAGTTTCTTCAGTGTAATTTCATAGGCGGTACCGTAGACAATTGCTCCACTAATATCAAATAAGAAAGTTTACTAAATTCAGAAAATTATTATAAAAAGTATATACAGTTACGGAATTAAAATTTCGGGTAGTATTTTTCTGTTACTTCAAAAAGTTCACTGTAAACAACCTTTCACTGTCATCATGACTGACATTTGACAATTAAACTTTTCTGTCAGTGACGCTATTTTTTAAGTCAAAATGCATAAACATGACAAGAGTAAAAAATTAGGTTATTAATGTAAAGGTTGTTTTAGAGTTTACATTATGAAAATGACAATACTGCCCGAAATTTTAATTCCGCAACTGTACTATAAAATAGGGGTAGGAGGGGTAAGACGGGGTAGCGAAGTAAGATAAGGACCCACTATATCTCAAAAACAAAAACAGTTTTGATAAAACTGTTAACGTCATTTTGTAGAAGTATCTCAAAACTTTTCACTGCGGCAAAAGCGAGAACCTGAGCATAACACATAACGTTGCTGTGAGTAAAAAATATTTTTTTAATTATTTGATATTATTTTTCTATTGTGTTTCGAACGTGATTGTCAGAAATACATAGGTTCTGATATAAACAATATCGTTTCATTGCAATCCCTATACTTTAAACTTGATTTTAGACTAGTTATTTACACGATTGCTTGTCCATTTATAAAATGAATTTTTTTTTACCTACGAGGTCCCGTTGGGGCAAAATGGGGTACGGGGCATATCAATTGGCAGTTGTCAATAATAAGCAACATAAGTTCAGTGAAGTCAAGGTAAAAGCTGGTAAAGATTAGGTTAAGGGATTTCTTAAGCGTCATCCAGAAATAAGTCTTCGAAAACGAGAAAATACTTCTGCTGCTGGACTTGCGGGATTTAATAGTGTCGGTGGGAAAGTTTTTTAAACTGTTAGGAAAAGCTTTGGATTAATATAAATTTACTCCGGATAAAATTTATAATTGTGATGAAACTGGATAATTTATTGTGCCCAAATCAAGATTCAAGATAATTGCTACAGCAAAGAAGGATGGATCACATGTCAGCTATGTGGGTAGTGGGCACATTACGGTTGCGCTGGCGTTAATTACGACGATGAAGAGCCAGTCTTTAAAACTGTAGTACCCCATCTTGCCCAATGGGGGACCCGATTTTACCCCAAGGGTGGGGCAACATGGGGTAAAAGTATTTTTGTTTCTTTTTTCGTTATTTAAAAAAATTCATAATTTTTGTTATTCTCTTTATTATAGTCTAATAGAGAGAAGACTGATTAAGTTGATAAATAGAGTTTCGAACTTCTGTGATGTGTATTTAGTTTTTTATTCGACTTCAAAGGTTAAGGTCCCCGTCTTGCCCCTCCTTCCCCTACTTATAAACGACTTTTTTCAGGTAGCAAATGGAAACTCCTTCGTTGGGATGCCTTCTGGTGGTGTGCATCCTCCACTGTCGCTCATTGTGTCAAACGATTTTTTACTATAAGTGACAATCGAAGAGTGACAGTGACAGTGTAAGTGACAGAGTAACGTGTCACCAACCAATCAGCAAAAAAACTAAATTATGATAAACGATCAGTTTTTAATTTTTTTGAGTCAATCGTTACAAAAAATGGGTAGTATGAATAAAATGTAGCAAAAGCTTTTGCTATTGTTTTGTTTCTTTCTTTCTTATAAGATCTAAATTACGTCTATCTTTTACTATCACAAGTAAGAGCGTTTACTTAACTTTTCATTCATTCATACGGCCCACCATGTACCTAACTTACACAATTATACCACAATTATACGCTTTTAGGATAACAATATACACAAAGTCCATCATTAAGAAGACACTCTGTATAGTAAATTCAAAAATATATATGTATAAAAGTAAATCTAAAACTGCTATTTAGAGAAATTATGCTTAAATGAAAGGGCAAAGCGAGTCGCAAGCATCTGGTCCATCCGTAACGATAAAGAATTTGTGCCAAATTGAGTCATTATACTGTGCAAGCAAGCACACACCAAGCGTGTATGTGACCAATATCCAGGTTTCATTCCAGCAAGATCCGCACGTTTTCAATTTAGACTCTCAAGGCGCACACGTTTCCTTCCATCCATGATATTCCGCAGGAGCCAGTGCGAGTCTGACGGCATGCATGATACTCGAACAGATTTACCTAATGGAAACACGAACAAATATTCTTTTCCTCATATTATTTACATAAAACTGTCTTCGAGTATAAATAAAATTCGGTGAGCACTAAGAGGAAAATCTCCTCAAATACTTATTTTTATACAAAAGAATTGATTATTTTTAATTAGGTACATTTGTGAATTGTATTTTATGTTTGCAAAATCCTAGCATTAATCATATAAAATAAATTTAAAAATATGTAAATTTGCTTCGTCGTGGGTTTAATTTTTTTTATCAAATGGAGCGTTTAAAGCGGTTAAATATTTAAATGCATTAAACAATGGCCAAGCTTCATAAACCCCAAGCTGGAAAAGAAAGTTTATGACCCGACTTTTGTTACTGCATGGCGAGATGAATAAAATAAATACCCAAAGTTTGTCGGCGTTTATGTTCCTGAAAATACCTCACCAAGTCGCTCATTGTTATATAAATTTATTTTTATCAAGCGTTTGACGTCCACGGGGATAACAGAGGGAGGAAAGTTTAGGTGTCATTAATCTTCTGTATCCTCAGTCTACAGTTTTTTGTTTATACTGCAGTTTTACTGCATTCAACTAAATATGAGAAATAAATGAACAACTCTAATCGAAACAACGTAATTTTTTATTCCATATTTGTTCATTTTATAGATGAGAAATCACCAATATTCTACTACCGGGTGACCATTAATGATCGTGAAGATGAGACAGTGGTAGCCCACAGCGCCACCTGTCAGTGTGTGGGGAATCTAGACCTTCACACCGGGCGCTGGGAATTTGCAAAGCAAATCTCCCAAAGCGCCCACCGGGAGTGGTAAACCGACATCAGCCAAAACAGCTACTCCTCGGGCAAATACCCCGCCAGGCGCTGAATTACATGACCAATGCCGGCTCCCCCACATCAACTGGACAATTATGCCCAAATCTTGATGTGAAAAAGAGGCAAAACATCACATATCGAGCACACTGCAGACCGGTTTCGCCCTTGTTGGGGCTCATCAGTGCAGTGTAACTCGATATGTGATGTCTCATCTTCACCGGCGTAGTCACTTTAAGACTCCCTCCCGAGGCCACATCACATATCGAGCTACACTGCACTGATGAGCCCCAACAAGGGCGAAACCGGTCTGCAGTTTGCTTGATATGTGATGTTTTGCCTCTTTTTCACATTAATGATCTTGATTATTATTCTTAGTTTGACAACGCATTTACGGTTTTATGTTAGCACCCTTGATTTTTAAATTCATATGTGTCAGATTAAAAGTCGAAATAAATCAAATTATAATTATTGCGATTTATTAGTTATCAAAAACGTTTTAACGACACATACATTGTAATGGCGAATTTATGAAAGCGCATTCCAGGATGAAAATGGCCACTTAATTTATTCACAGCGAATGATCAGTTTTTCGAAACCTTCCTTGAAGAACAAGGACAATTTTTAAATCTCACTGCTGTCATATCCTGAAGTTGTGCTAAATATAAACCAAATTGTCTAACAAAATAACCATGTCTCTGTACGTCGTGTATCCCAACAAATAGGTTTACATTAGCAATTATCTTGTTCTATCTTTTGCACATTCCCTACATTCTACATTCCAAGTTTTGCCTATGAATCTTGTCGTAAAATTCCGAAACAAAATTTGCATTTACGCCTATGGGTACAGGATGCGCCAGAACTCGCGCCCCAGAAAAAAATGCCATATAAGATTAGATATCAAAGGATTTTATTGAAACCTGTATAAATAAGTTGGATGACTTAGAATCAATAAACGACTATTTTCAACCAAATTATGCCACTACACACACTACACGATCCACAATAATTTTCTTAGTGGAATTCTTTCCAGTCCGTTTGATTAGCGCTAGTTTGTGGCCGAGTCAATCGCATACAAGTTTATGTTATTACGGCTAAATAAGTAACTGAAAAAAAATTGTTAACTGCATTGTAAAATTCTACGTAAAAATAACCAAGATATGATTTTTTTGGATTTTGCTAAGATGTCAACTACAGGTTTCAGAACTCCAGAGAAAATTTTCAAGTAAGATAAGATACCAAGAACAAAAAACAAAATGTCAAATGCCAAGATTTTTTCATATAAATTTTTTTAACATTTTTTCTGTTCTTTGTATCTTACCTTACTTGAAATTTTTCTCTGGGGCGCGAGTTCTGAAACCTGTAGTTGAAATGTTAAAAAAATCTATGTGAAAAAATTTTGACATTTGAAATTTTTTGTGTCTATACAGGGTGTTTACAGTCTTGGAGTTGAAAATTGACCAGTAATAGGAGAGTACAGAAGTACTGTAACCGAGAAAAAAACTGACACAATTGTTATTATTAAGAATATTATTTAACTCCAAAATGTTGGTACACGATTTGAAGGTCATTGGAATTATTTCCGTGTTCAGAAAAAATTGTATTGTTGCAACAGATAAAAAATCGTATCCATGACAATGAAAGAGAAAAGTCACTTCATAGTTTTGACACTGTCATCATTTGATTTGCTTTTGCTTTAGTTTTTATAAAAATTCGAATATCTTCTGTTTAATCTCTTTCAGCGAATGGTTTCCAATAGGTTTGATTCGTTTTTCTTAATTTTTCTCCAAATTTATGAACATGTATGGCAAAATATTAAAATAATAAATTGGTTGTCGTGATTATGATTTACGGTGAAACACAAGGTAATGATAATAATGACCATTGTTGCAGCCGAAGCAGCACTTCTCAAACAAATTATTATTATTAGTATTAGTTTTCTTCTACCGTGAATATCATCTTCAATTCAAAAACTAAACCCAACCTTACTTCATAAGAAATTGTTTGAGCATTTAAATTTCAACCTCAAGACCGTAAACACCCTGTATAATAATACTGATGATTTTGTTTATATTTTTTTTATAAAGGTACAAAAATTTTGCCAATAAAGGCCACAGGTAACATTAAACAGAGTTACCATTTAGGATACAGCTTCCTTGTTTCCTTTTCTAATAGTCTGTACCAAAAAAACTTGGAAAATCATTATTCCAACAGGGATTAATAAAGCCAAAGTACAAAATTCGAAATTTTTATAGATAGAATTTGTTTAACATTTTTTCCATTTTCTGGTATCTTACCTTGCATAGCAAATTCTCTGGAGCGCGAGTTCTGGCGCAGCCTGTATATGTCGAAAACAAAAGACGATAGCTGGATGCGGTTTTATCCAACATATTTTTTCAAAAAATGAGCCCCATCATTCCGCGAGAACTCAATGACACTAATGATCGTTCTCTGCGCTGATGTCAGAGTGACTTAAGATGATAACTTGGATTCAACTTCCAAATCCTAATATAAATGGAATCGAAGGCGTAAATAAAATTAATTTGTTTTTTGGGTTGCATCGCCAGATCGTCAGGCTCATTGTTAAGACAGGGCAATTCAGATAAGTCTGAATTGCCCTGTACATCGAAGTGAAGGTTCACCATGCTAAGAATAAATTTTTTTATAAGACCCCCGCCCCAAAAGTTAATTCCTGGATCCGTCTCAGCACTTTTCGGTTACAGAATCAAATCGATATTTTTGAAAATTAAATATTTTTTTGTTTGTCAATCCTAGATATTTGGCCATTTTTGGGTAGACAATTTAATACAAAAGCAATAAGTAAGACTTTTTTTTCCCGTTATTTAACTTACAACAAACTTCTTAATTTTTTTAACTTTTCGATTGCAATACACTAGAAAATGTTATAGCACTCATCTCAATACTTTTTTTTCTCAAGTTGTAAAAATTTTATTTCTTTATTGTTCTGAATTTTTAGGTAATAATTTCTAAAAAAGGTATGTTTCCTTTAAAGAAATAATAGTTATTTATTATACAAGACGATAAAGAAATTGTTTATCTACGAGTGAAAAGGTTAAGTTTACGAGTGATGAAGTCACAATCTTTATCGTCGTGTATAATTTTTCGTTTTATTTTGTACTCACCAGAATTTCATGAATATAAACAGTAGATGAAAATTACATTATTTCACTAGACGATAAAAGACTACTTTATCTGCTGAAATTAGTTGATAAAATACAAACAGTAGATAAAAATTACTTTATTTCACTAGATGATAAAAGACTACTTTATATACTGAAATTACTTGATAAAAGCACTCTTTAACATTGAGTACAAAATAATAGTTATTTATTCGACGAGTTTGAGTGTAAATCGGACGCTTTATTTCACGAGTGGATTTTGAAACAAGTGTTAACGAGTGGAATAAATGACGTGGAATAAATGAATTACACGAAGACGAGTTGAATACAACATTTTCGAATTAGACTCAACAAGGCTTAAAATTGCTTTAAATCTATTAAAAATAATCTGACCTTTCGTATTAAGAAATGCTAAATAGTTGTCAAAACTTCCTTACACAGAAGAAAAACCGTAAATTTTGACAGTGTCGAAGAATAAAGATATTTTTCAAACTAAGCAAGATCGACTAACAAAAATCTACACTTAAAGGACAATAATGAACTTTACCAACTCGCTGGAACAAGTTGTTAATAATTGCAGAGAAAATTTTAAATAAAAATTTAAATGTACAGTCAACGTAAAATACAACAGAAATTTTAGTGGACATTTATTTTTGCGTAAAAGCGAAACTGACACCAAGTTTGTGTTAGAACTCATTTTTAAACAACCTTTTTTATCTACTTCTCAAAAATTTCTTTTGGATCAGTAAGTTAACTTCTACAACTTTTTTAATACTCTTGCTTTGAATGGTCAAAAGGGCTTTGTCAATTTGCTGAAACCCTCAGAATTATTAAAATAACAATAAACCCTCATTAACTTTTTAACTTTTGTTTTTCAGCAGAATATCAGATTTCTTCGCATAGTTGTTTTTTTTTTTAAAAGCGTCCACTTTACCACCAAAAGAAGCTCGGCAAGTGTCGTTAGTTTTATTTTATGGAAACTTGAATCTGATTTCCCCTTCTTTCTGATTCGCACCACGTCTGCCACCATTCGCATTTTCATATTTCTGCTTTGATCCTTGGCAAATTCGTCGGTTCCCCATCAAAGTGGCGATCAATGCAATCTGCTCGCATTGCGTGCTCCGGTACCGGTTTAATAATAGTCCTGGTGTGATCCTGACGATTCTACGAGGCGTCGAGACGCCGACAGCGTCTGAGTTGGGAACGGAGGGCCGTTTCATCTGTATGCTAATACCCGCAAATTGCGCCACCCTCTCTTATTACTCCCGCTCAAGTAATAGCCATAAATATCGAATTACTGCGACCTCAAGTGTGATTGATTTTTCTAGCAGTCGGGTGCCCAATTGGGCAAAGTCTCCGGTTAGACACTTAACAGTCAGTCATTGAAGGGGTGTTAAACACATTTGCGAACAAATTGATGCGGATTTGCTACATGATTACTTGACCATAGGGCACACCTCCGGGGATCTAAAACATTTAATTAAAAGCCTGTTACATCTCACAAGTTAACCATTACGAGAAATTGGACTTGATGAGTGAAGGGATTCAAGAGGGGTGAAACTAAAACACAATCGTCCACGTTTTACACAGCTGATTGCGAATTAAAAGGTTTTATATATGTATGTGCTTCAGAAATTCTCATTAACAAAAGTCATGAGATAAATAATTTTCAATTTAAAATAATTTGCGTTTAAATATCGAGTTAATTACAACTGATTTAGTGTTTATGTTATAAACACGGGAGAATGTATTTAATAGTTTCAGTTACGCTCATGATTATCAAAGCAATAAACGTTAACGTCAGTTTCAGGTTGTTGTGCAGCTAATTTATATGTAACACCTACAATATTTTATAGCAAAAGACAATAAATACAAAGAAAAGTGATCCCAAAAGACTTTGTCTGTTGGTAACAGATTTGAAAATATTTTTGTCGACAATTTACAACACTGCAACCGGATACGGTTTTACCTTGGCAAATACTTGACATACTTACAACCCCCAAGATTGTAAAAATGTTGTTAATCAGAATCGTACTCCATTGGTATCTTTTAAAAATTAGAGTCAGGAATGCAACAGATTCATTCATTGTTGATCACTTTGTAGAATACAGTAAAATCACATTTCTATAACACTTTATCCATAGATCAATTAGTTTTTTTCGTATGACCTTTACTCGTATCAGTAAAATATGTCACTTTACAGGTTAGCCAATTTTAACACATTTTCAAGATGAATATACCGGGTGTCCCAGGCAGGCTTGGATATAGGAAATTAACATGGAAAATTAGTTTTTATTTTTTTCCGGCTGCAGGAGTAACAGAAATCAAAATCTGACTGATGGAGTTTGTAGTGCTYGAAGASGGCTATCTTATGGATATTTTTGTCGATTCTCCAATTAACTCCATATGGGCGAAAACGGCCGTCGAAAAATCGAAATTTGAATTTGCCGGGTTAGCGTTACCAAGAAACGAACTATCAAGTCATTGTTGCCAAAGGAGGATTTGTCACAATTTGACTTGATGTTCGTTTCTTAGTAACGCTAACCCGGCAAATTCAAATTTCAATTTTTCAAGAGCCGTTTTCGCCGATAAGATAGTCCTTTTCGAGCACTACAAGCTCCATTAACCAAATTTTAATTTCTGTTACTCCTGCAGCCGGAAAAAAGTAAAAACTAATTTCCCATGTTAATCTCCTATATCCAAGCCTGCCTGGGACACCCGGTACACTATATTTCAGTGGATAGTAGAATTCTCAAGGTCACAATTTACGAGTGTACTCAATTTTTATGAACAACGAAGTAACCTTGACAAATACACTGATCACTTTTGACAGCATTTTGACATTTATTGACAATCTACGAACAGCTGGTGTTTTAATTAGTAAATCTTGAGTTTATTTATTTAAATTGCTTTTTAATATGCTCGTTAACGAAAACCGAAGGGACTTTTTGGATATTTAAAATAACCTAAAACATGAGGGTTTGAATAGTATTTGAACGAGTTTTATTGAGCTCCAATTTTGGTTAAATAACTCAAAGGTATAAGAAAAATACTTTTATTTTGAATTTACTCATATAAGGTAATTTCAAATCTCTCAGACATAATCAACACAGATAGAAGCATCTGCAGGCAACGTCAGTAGAATGTGTAAATTGTATCCAACAATATTCATTCTTGCTCAAAACCAAAGAAAGGATCAACTTGGGTTTGCTTCCCCCTAGATAGGACTGCTTGTGACCTTATTCATAGGAGCAAAAATTTCTTTTAAATGATTTGATGAACCGCAGAACTATCGTCAATAAAGAATTATTATGCTAATCCTCCAACATACCAACACCAAAACACGTTGTATCACAAACTCATATCACTGAAGCACAAAACTAAATTTGTGATTGTTAACTATTAGTCCTTAACAAACTTTTGAAATTTACCAAAAGGTAATAAAACAATCTTGTTATCCAGTATAAGTCAAATATCTACGAAATATTTGGAGGGTTTTCCGATTTTTAGTCAATCAACTAAACCACTGCACCACTAAGGGTTTCCTTGAGGCAACTGCGATTCAGTTGGGAACAATAAGTTATGAGGCACATTACCCTTGTACAAGGTGAAAGATGTGTTTCATAACAATTTTGTTAATTAAAACTATGTGTGTGACTAAAATGTTTGTTATTATCAATAACGATCTTTAATTTATTAAGAAGAACCAATCTTTTGTGCAATATTCAAAAGTTTTGAACAAAATTCTTGGACTTGGGTTTGGTGTTCCAACTATTAACTTCATCGACACTTTTTTATCGGAGGTAATCGGAGTTATTCAATCCAAAATCATTCATCCGAAAACAAGCTTCGGCTTAAAATGCATTTTATTACTTGAATGTTCTGAATAAAGCACGCGAGTGTGCCTTAAAATTTTATTATTAAACCCCAACACCGTCGTACATAACGATTAATTTCAATGTAACAGAAAAAAACAGCACTGACAACCTTTAAAAAATAAAATAGAAAATCATCGCTACGAGAGTCAAGGGTAAAACCGCTAAAAACCCTGTTTATCAAATTCTACTATCAACTGAAATAGATAGTAGTGACTTGATAAATTGACCTTCACAAGTGAGAAACAAATAAAACGTTTTTAATGGATATAAAAAAGAAACATACCGGATATCCCAGGCAACCTTGGATATAGGAAAATAACATGGGAAATTAGTTTTTATTTTTTTCCGGCTGCAGGAGTAACAGAAATCAAAATCTGATGGAAGGAGCTTGTAGTGCTCGAAAAGGGCTATCTTATCTACATTTTTGTCGATTCTCTAATTAACTCCATTTAGATGAAAACGGCCCTCAAAAAATCAAAATTTGAATTTTCCGGATTAGCATTAATAAGAATATAAACGAACCATAAAGTCATTGTTGCTAATTTCGATTTTTAGAGGACCGTTTTCGCCCAAATAAAGTTAATTGAAAAATAGATAAAAATGTCGATAAGTTAGCCCTTTCGAGCACTCCATCGACCAGATTTTAATTTCTATTATTCCTGCAGTCGGAAAAAAGTAAAAACTAATTTCCCATGTTAATTTCCTATATCCAAGCCTGCCTGAGACACCCGGTATGTATTTTAAAGAATAAGGAAACAAATAATTTAATATAAGTATAACTCATTTCTCTGTTTAGCACTGTAACTTAGTTGGTTAGCAACAACATTTTTTAAACTCTTGTCCCCTAAATTTAGAAAACTTGACTAAAGTTTTCCTCGGTAAAATACTTTATAATATAAATTTAATGTTCGAACTAACAATTTCAACAACAATTTCAATAATACTGACTTGCCAACGTATTATAATACGTCTAAATAACGCAGGTTCGTTTCAGTCGTATTATAAATTAATCATAGCTATTTTATAATTAGACTAATACTTACTCGGCATTTTATAATACGCCTAAAAAATTATTTAAAAATATTTAAGAAAAAATGTCAAAAAAGTGCAATATAAACGAAGTTTGAACCTTTTAAGTACTTTACACCAAATTTACATAGCTAATATGCGGTAACATTTGAGATAACGAAATTGGGTGTCTTGAAAATAAAAATTTATCCAAAATTTTTATCGTTCTTATGATTATTTTTTTATATAAGAACACTTTTTGTGTCTAAAATTGCTAAATTTAAATCAAATTTTTTAAAACAATGTAATAGATTTTGAAAAACTAACCTTAGAGATTATATTTGTTTACAATTTGAGTTGTTAAAGTTTAAGGCAGCATCCTGAATTTAAATTTATTCGACGAACATAACCCTCTGTATCTCAAAAACTATAAACATTCAGGTAAGGCAAGTTGAATTATATTGACTTCTTTTGAGCTCTACTATCACCTGTTACCTGTTACCTACATTCGAGTATGTATTGAATTTTTTTGAGCTATCACGTAACCATATCAAAAGAAAAAATACAAACTCCAGAAAAAGAAATTGCAAGGACTCCTCCAGAAATCAAGTAATTTGCAGAACACATCACGGTTAGTTGTCATTGTCCCCACATGTGGTCACACTTCACATATTTTTGCGCTCATACTTGTCTCGTAAAAAAATTCGAAATTTTTGTGCTTGTATAGTACCTTACTCGGTTGTACGCTGCTGCGGCGCTCGTTTGTAACTTATCCATTTGTATCTACATAAGCTAAGAAAACAATTCCTTAGAAAATAACTTTGGTCTGCAACTACACTTATGCCCTAACCCTCCTCCAGTTTCGACAGAATAAGAATTTGTTCGTTTACAGTAATAAGACTAATAAGTTTTAGCATTTTTACTATTTGACACTGACAACGTTTGTGTCATGCTAATGCCTACTTAATCCAACAAAAACGGTGAACGAGATTTTATTGTCAGCTTTGACTGTTAGTTTTAGAAAAAGCAGAAGTTCCATTTATTTGTATTACAAACTCTGTATTCTACGTCAGAATTACGACCAACAACAAAATTATTTAGCTTACAGCTAAGTTTGTATGCACTCTCTGCTCTCTTAATTTCAAACGTGAATCAATGTTACCAACAATTTTTATCCATTTTTACAGCGAATTGAGTTTCGTCGAGTAATCGAATAGCTAGACACCCACCCAGTGACAGTCCTATTATACATGTGCCGTCATTTACATATAGAGTAGGTCCAACAGTTAATTCGGAATTTGAGTAAATTTGTTCTGTTTGCTAGAGAATGATAAATAAAATTAATAATTAAATCTAGAAGTATTATTGTTACAATCAAATATTTGCAAACAGTGGCAATGGAAATAAGCCAGTTTCATATTTAAATAACACTTCAAAGGAATATCTTACGTGAAATTTTCAATTCAAATAGGAGTTTCTGCAAACACATTCTAAAGAATAATATGAAATTTTCTATTTCCAAGTTGGAATGAAAAAGAAGAAGCTCGCCCGTCACGTACTTGATTCAGTAGTTCTAGTACGGCCACGTAACGCTGGCACTTAAACTGCCTAATTTAGACGTTAAGTTTATACCTTCAAAAAATAAAATGATTACTTATATTTGAAATCAGAGAAGTCGGCGTCTTTGCATTCCTTGGTCAGTAAAATACCTGTTTTTTCACCATAAGCAGAATATATACATATTATTAAATCATTATTACCCATTGGGATCTATCCAATCTCGAGACTGCATCTCTCTACTAATAGTTAAAGTAACAAAAATAAATTTGATTTTTTTGAAATTTCGTTTTATTTGATTTTCATTTCAGTACAAATTGGTTTATTCATTGTTAAGTGTTTATCAAAAAAACTCATGTTATAATAATAACGATCTAAGCGAATATAACACATTTTTTTTTATTGTGCAATCGGATCGGCTAAGGGATTAATATCCCTCATGTTATTCTCCCGGAATTAATTAATATCTTCGATTTTTGGTTTGATCTCAAACTTGCAATTGCAGAAATATCTTTGTGAGAATAAATTCTAAATAACTCTGACTTGGGCATTTTTCCTGATGCTAAAAGTACAATACTTTCTAGTTTAGCGTAAGATGAAAATGTCAAAATGCTTTTCTACGACCTGTAATAACACGACTGAATTTTGTGTGTTTGGTTATTTTCATTACATTTCCACAAAAGTACAGTGATTCGTTTTTTTTCTGGTCACGAAACTGTTACGTCGTATATAAACATCAACATTAAAAAAAACTTATTTTATCTTTAGCATCGTGACTGCTGCTTGATCCTTAAAACTCTTAATGTTAATAAATTTGCATATTGAACACATTGCTAAACTTTACAGTAAACACCAACGTGGCTGCTAATGTCTCTAACCGCATTTTTCTTAACTTATTCATCAGCTTTAAGAGGAAGGGAAATAATTAACAGGACGATGTCATTGCTCTGCCCCATCTCCTTAAATCCCTTTTGAATATTCAGATCCAGAAGCTCCTCAAGATACATCCATTTAGTCAACGTCGTCAATATTTGAATGTGTCATAACTGTCGAGAGATTACTTCGTGCTTCACATTTAGTAACTCTGCATTTTAAGAAACAGATACACATAATAGTCTATTTTCGTTTTCTTTTTGCGTAAACGAAAATATGAAACAGCCTCAAGTTGGTACCAATACCAAATTCCGTTATGGTAATTTTAATATAAAAAGTTGGCAGTTCGAATTTTTAATTTTAAGTGAGAAAGCACTAAAGCAGAAGTCCTAAAAAACACCGGAAAATCTTGAGCAAGTTTGCTCTAATGCTCTAATTTTTAGCAAAAAATTAAGAAAAATACAAAATAATTGCATAATCCTCCACATAATATCTTTTTTTCTATACTGATTGAGTTATAATTAAGTGTAATAGTAGAATACATAACAAGGTGAGCGCCGCAGTTAGCAATAAGACAAAGTACGATAAAGCAACGACCACTAAGATTAGTATACTATTTTATTCACATCATCCTCCATAATGAACAAAAAGCCCATAAAAAGAATGTACCAAATATTAAAAAATAAGACATAAAATATAATAGATCAGGTTAGGAAGTGACCACTTCCTTATCAGTTATCGAGTTGAGAAGTGGCCATTTCCCAACCTGAACTGTATATTTCATATCAATTGCTAAATGAAGTTGAATTGTCATATTTACCAACTTTTTTGCAAAGTGATTTGATTATTACTTTATGATTGTGAATTAAAAATTTTATCCGCAAACTTCTCAAAAGTGACCACTTTCATTACTAATAACATTTATTAGTAATAAATGTCACAAGTAAAAGTTTTACCTGTCAGACACGGAGTAAAAATTCTGTTTTTTCGCTTAAGCGTTTTTACTTTTACCATGACATTATTTAAATTTGTCAATGTTGTTTCTTTTTTGCCTTTTTCCCTGCTTCAGCAATTTCTGGAGAGATCAACTGGTACAAAAATCACAGTCATGTTTTTTACAATTTTTTCCTTTATGTGTAAGCACTTCTCTACCACGTACAGTGTTGGCCACATAAATCTCGTACAAAAGGTCATTTGAATTTTGGTTTAGTTGTAATTTGTACTTTACTTCGTCAAAGTGACGTTTAATAATTACACTGGTCAACAAATTTTAACAAATTTTCGGTAACATTAATTAAACTACCTTCCACGTTTATGATTTTTCACTCTGATTTCGAAAATTTTAACAAAAATGTCTCATCATTCGTATGTTACCAACTTCGTTCTGACACCCATGTTAAAGCAAAAGAGTACTGAAAATAATTCAACTATTTAATTTATTTTATTTATATTTATTATTATGAGCATACAATATTTTAATAAACCAACTTTAGAAACATTAAAAAAGTCATATATTACAACAAAAGAGTGAGATCTCAACATTTTCTTTTGTTAGGTACGTTACTGTCGCGTTTTAAAAAAGCTAACAGTAATCGCCCCTCATAGAATGGTTCCAGCGGCCTTGATAACGTTCTTAAATCTTTCTGATGTCTTGGTGAAACACCTCCCCTTGTTCGTCACTGACAGCCCTCAGATTTATTGAAAAAAAATCCAAGTGGGAGTGCAGAAAATGTATTAATTAAATTATTGGTAAAAAATACAACAAATAAACAGTACGTGTTATCAAAAAACGAAATGCATTTTGTTATTTAGGAAGTAAAAAATTACTGTTGACCAAATTGTTATCAATGTTACCGAACCCTTGTTGACCTGTGTTATTTTTGAGAAAATAATTTATAAGTCAGTATGAAAAGAAAACTTTCGCAAGCTGATAAAATACGAATTAGAGCAAAATTGCACATAAATAAAGCTACTGTAATGAACATGAAGAAACGGTGGCACAATGAAGGAACTATAATTCGAAAACAAGGGAGAGGCTTGACAAGAATTTCTTCTAGAGAAGAAAACATTAATCTACAATAGAAATTAAATTACAATATTGTGGAGAACATCCTTTCGAAACTCCTGAAACTGCTGCAATCGAAACAAATTTTCCCGGTTGTTCGCGACGAAGAATAAAAGAAAGTGAATTAGTATGGGGTGAAATGGTTAAAACTTTTAACGCTTATTTGTTTATGTTTTCTGCGGCCCGCCAACAGTACTCTCAATAACGACTACAATTAAGTTATAAAAAGTACCTTTACTTCACGAATTACTTGATTTTTTAAAAGCGTTTGAATTAAAACTCGAACTATGGATCAGCCAGTTCCAAAGAAACATTACCACGAATTTTCCTCATATGTCATTACTATTTACTATTATCAGTTACTATTATCAGTTTGCGCTCCGCCCAATATTTTTGAGAACGCTGCGAATACGGTTAAAGACACAAAAAAAAGTGTAAGAAACAAAATTGTAGAGAGTAAAATTTCTTTCTTCAACGGTTTAGGTTTAAATTGCTTTAAAGTGTTCCTCTGGCACTGATGAAAATGAAGCGAATCCGTCGCTTGAGCCTTTGAGGCCTAAACCATTAAAAATAAAGGTGGGGTCTCGCGGACTTTTTACTAGAAAATTTTATTCTCTACAACTTTCTTTCTTAGATTTTTCTTGTATCTTCACCGTATTCGCAGCATTTTCAAAAACATGAAACGGAGCAAAGATTTTAAATTTTAAATATTTTTTTTCTCATATTTTTCGTGAAAAATTGAGTCGTTCCTTTTTCATAGCTTATTAAGAATGTAAAGCTCAACATTTTTGCATTTTTTTCCAAGCAATTACTGCATTGGCTGAATTTAAATTAATTTGCCCTCACTTTTACTCCGCCGTACTACTTTTTTTTGGGTCCAAAAAATCGAGTAATTGTGTATCTCGTTTCGTCTCCTAGTATGTAGTTTTCCGTATGTAAATGGTAGAGTTCCTATATTTGACGAGTTGGGACAATGAATGTCATTTCTCTAAAAAAAAAAATTATATACGTCGACTGACGTATATAAATAATACAATTGGATATAAATCAGTAGCGCTTCGTTTAAATTTAACAAAAGGTCAAAAAAATTGTCAAATAAAAATTGACCTTTTGTCAATGTGAATTGTGCTGTGCCTTATTGTTCCAATATGGAAAGAAATTGTGAGCTGTTTGCTGTGCCACGTTGCTCCGATGCACGAGCCAAATGTAAGAAGTATTTAAAATTATCCAACTGAAGAATGGGGCCCAAAAGTAAAATTTGTCAGGTTGGTAAATTAAATAATAACAAGCTAAGGCTTTAGCAACACGTGTACTGGACTAAGTAATTCAGTATTTCTTCCATTACGGTTTTTTTTGAACACATATGACATATTTTAATTTATGAATTAACATACTTTTCTCTAAGGTACACTTCATGGAATATTCTCTTTTTTCAAAATTATGCCTCCGTGATGGTGTTGTTCCAACCATATTTAATCAACAAAAATTTCGGCCAAGCTCTTCAGTTAAAGAAAACAATTTATCTGAAATGACTTTCAAAATTTTGCATTTAGAACAAGAAGTTTCAAAATTAAGAAATGAATTAACCCATTACAAAAGTCTTTATAGAAATTTAAAATCAAAATTAAACCTCTTTTTGGATGATGATCAAATTACAAATTTAGAACAAAGGAGTAGTAAGAAAACATGGAGTTCTAAAACATTGGAGAAAGCAAAGTAAATTATAAATGGAAACAAATAGTGGGATATCATTTTACTTCCAATCAAATTAATCCATATGCTTTTTCCAAATTTGTAAGTGAAATTTTATGCGCATCTTCTCGTATCGGTCTCAAAATTGTTAGTGTTACTACAGACATGGGCCCATCAAACCAAGCGTTATGAAAAATTTTTGGTATTTTGTCTAATAAAGAACAATGTCAAAATTTTATGTTACATCCCATGACTAATGAGCGTATAGAATTTATTGCCGATGTTCCTCACCTTTTTAAAAACATTCGAAGTGCTTTAATAAATAACAAGACGTTCCAAATTCCTAGTAATATCGTAGAAAGATACAATTTACTAAGCAATACCGTTGATATAAAACATATACAAAATTTAAGTGATTATCAAGAAAACATTGAGCTTCAAATTGCGCCAAAATTAACACCAGATTTGTTCAATTTAAATCATTTAAATAAAATGAAAGTTTCGGGAGCACATCATCTTTAAAATCATGAAGTAAGTGCAGGTCTAAACTATTTGTGTAGAGAAAAACAAGTCCATATTGATGCCCTCACCACAGCATGGTTTGTGGAAGCTGTGAGTCACTGGTTCGTTTTGATGACTTCAAAAACAAAATCTTTAGCATTAAGTAAAACTAATTTATAATTATAAAAGTACTTTAAATTTCTTAAAAGAATTTCGTTATATTTTTACGCATTTAAAGGTTGGGGAGAGTAAAACTTGGAAGCCAATTCAAACAGGAGTTGTTTTGTCAACGACAAGCATTTTGGACCTACAACAATACTTTTTGGATGAACAAAATTTTGTTTTTTTTAACTTCTAGATTTTCCCAAGATGTTTTAGAAAATGTATTTAGCCAAATTCGTAATAGACAGTGTCTTCCTACAGCCCTAGAATGTAGGCAACTATTAAAAAATTTAACTGTTATACTCGTACAATATTTCGATTCTACTGAGAATGGAAGTTACATTATAGAAGATCAAAAATTAGAGGAAAACTGTTTATATTTTAATGACGTGTCTCAAAATTCTTTGGCAGTAAAGTCCAAACCTGCTTATGCAATAATTCAACTTCCCACAAATTGGTTAATGACTTTCACTTCACTGGACAAGATCCAAGAAAACTGCCTTTATAATACGGCTGGTTATCTTTTAAATAGCATTTAAGTCAAGTCAAGTGTGTTTAAGAGTTGTAAGTAAAAAGAAAGTAAAAAAAATTTTTCCAAATTAGTTTGTTTGAAAGAATTTAAACTTGGATCGCTGAAATTTCCTTCTGAACAAATGTTCTCATTGTTTATTAAACTTGAACAATTTTTTTGTAATATTAAAAGACATTTTATAAATTCTCGTGATATATTACAAATATTTAAAAAAATTGCTCATAAAGATGCTGAAATTATAAATATATGTAAACTACTTCCTTCCTGTCATAATATTTACGCAAAAATTAAAGGTCGATTTTGTTTGTTTAGAGTCAGGATACACTTTTCTAAATTAAAAAGAAAAACTAAGTTAGGTCCACATAACAGTGGTTATGCTAGTAAGAGCATTGGAATTAGAAAAAAAAAATTAATAAAATATATCCATATCCATTTCATGAAAACATCATGATGTGAAAAAGTATATTCTATTTAAACAAACGTCATTCAAATTTCACTGGCAAATTTTAAGCTAAGAAGCTCCACCCTTTCATACAGAAAAAACATTGTGAAATTTGGCGATGTCTGTGGCTCGACAATTAAAACGAGGTTTTTCGAAAATAAGTTTCGAAAGGGGTTAAACGAAGTATACACTTTTAAACGAAGATAGAAACATGAAATTTGAAAAAGATGTTGTTTAAAAGGAGAGAAGTGCCATAAATCAGGCACTTCGAATGGCTATACAGAAACATTATCAGAAGAAGAAATTATTAAATTTCTATTAAATGCACCAGATATCATATATTTGATGATGAAGGTAATAAGCATGTTATTGATGATTATGATTTCATTATGTTTCATGATTGCAGGTTTATACAATTTTTGGAATTGCTGGCGCGTGTCGTTCTGTTTGTTCCGACGAATTGATTGAATTAAGTGTTGATGAAGTAAAGGGTAGATAAATGTTATGCTAAAACTATTCTTGATGGTGTCCACCAACATGAGCAATCACCATTAAATAGGTTACTTTTTCAGCTAATGAACATGCAGAAATCTTACAAAATTGTGAAAAATAAAGAAAGTACTTGTCTAATTACCGAAGCAATGGAAAAAATAACTATTCTGCTAGAAACATTGTAACAAACTACTTAAGATAGAAGTAGTACTAATTTTTTCATTACGATACGATAAACATTTTAGAAGAAATTATTGTTAAAGATTTGGTTCTTGACGAGTTTACCATCGAACAAAAACGATGAACTGGCAGTCGTCAAAGATGATTAAAAAGGATAAAATATGTCCAAACATCTCCTACGTAACGACTAATACTGACGTAAAATTATGTCAATTTTTTAATTTCACAAAGTTTATAACCTTAAAATAATTTTTGAAATAAACATGACATTAGTTGCTACGAAAAATTTTAATGAAAAAGGAGAGAACGTATATACCTTATCCACATAGTACAAAATTTGCTCGGTTTGGCGCTCAGTGTCCCAACTCTTCAAATATAGGAACTCTAGTAAATGGGATAATTAATTAATCGTTTCCCCGAAACCATTTACGATTTTTGTATGTCAAGAGTCTGAAAATTAATCTTTATAATTTAATTAAACCGCGACAACACCAGTAACGAAAGCGCGGATTATTATAAAGTTAGAAGAAAGGTGGTCTATAAGGGAAGCGGTTCAATCATTTCATTTAAACAAAAGCACCGTTTTAAAAATGAAAAAGCGGTGGGAACTGGAGGGCACTGTATAAAAGAAAGCAGATTCTGGTCGCCAAAAGATTTCTTCCAATATCCAAGTCACTCAGTTCATGGGAAAATCCGTTTCATACAGCCAAAGATGCCATTGTTAATACAAATTTTCCGGGATCACAACGTACGGTATGTCGACGAGTAAAAAAATCAGATATCAATAACTACGTGGCCGCCAAAAAGATAAAACTTACCGAACAGAATAAACAGGCTCGTCTGTTGTTTGCTTTAAATTATAGTATAGGTAGTCATCAAAAGATAGAATTTTGGGAAAATGTGGTCTTCAGTGATAAAAAAAATGTATAGAGGCGCTATAATCTGCTAGAAGTCCCGATCTCAATTGTTAAAAACGTTTGGGGTTGTATGACAAAAGAATTGTGCAAGTTGAATGTCAGGCCTCTTACTGCAGATGAGCTATGGGAAGTTGTAGAAAATACTTGGGAAAGTTTAGCAGACGATGAAACTTTTGCCCAGACACTTGTTCATTCAATGCCCCGTAGATTAAATAAAGTGATCGAAAAAAACGGAGCGATGACCAAATATTAGAATGGAGATTAGAATAGTACCTATGTTACATTTATTTAAATTGTTGAGAGTTGCCTTTTATGTTTGTATAAATTTATCAATAAATGTTTGCGAGCTGTCTTTGCAGTTATTGGTAATAAATAAGGCAAAAAAGTTACACACATTAAAATCTCTGAAAAATGCAAAGATAAAATTCAGCTATCAGCAAGGTTTTAGCTACAGCTTACTAAGTAACAACAATGGGGTACTATACTATATTTTTTATTGTCTAAGTTAAATCTACATAAAAAAATAATATACCCGTGTTTTTTGTTTTTTGGGAAAGCGTGCATTCAAGGCGAAAAAAAATTTTTGAAGTTGGTGCAAAATAAACACACTTTCAAACACACCATGTTTGCGTCAAGTGATGATGTGAGCAGACTGTTCGGCGAAGCTTAAGGGTTGTGGAGCAAATAACAGTCGCTGTTGTACTATTATAAAAACTCGATTTATTATAAAAATAATTAGATTATATACAATTTCCAACTTAAACTAATACAGTAAATCTAAAACATTGGCTACCTTAATGATGAATTACCAATTTACTTTATAAAACTATATCGATGTTTGTTTGTCGCTGGCATAATGACCCAATTAAGACATTCTGCTGATCGTTGCTGATCACGCGGAAGTGTCTGCTCGGGTCGGTGCACTATTGCGACAAACTTGTCGAAATGTTAAATTTTATAAAAAAATAAAAATTGTTCGTTTGAACACAGACCCTGACGAATGCGCAAAGTCAGCCAAAGCCGACAGCTCTAACCCAAGCTCCAGTCTGCGATGCGATGGAAGAAAGTCGTCGGTAAGAGAGACAAAATAGCGCTGCGTTTGCTGATTGGACGAGGAGACCCGAAGTCATCAAACGCGCATTTATAATACCGTTCGAATGTAGTGGATCAAAAACCACTTGTTTAAATCAATTTTGCCTTCTTTTTTTATAGTATAGTACCCCATTAAAAGATAAGTTTACAATATGACAACCTAGCCAAAATTGTGCTCACTACTTGGACGCTTTTTTTAATAGAATTGTACCATAGACATCAAAAATAAATTCTCTTTTGTAAACTAGTCTATGCGTGAAAAATTGTATTACTCATACAGAGTGTTTCAGAACTCGCGTCCCAGAGAAAAATGCCATGTAAGTTAAGATACCGGGAACACGGAAAAAATGTTTAAAAAATTCTGTCAAAAAATTTTGACAGTTGACATTTTTTATGTGTATTTAATGATACTGATGATTTTGTATACGCTTTTTTACAATTATTTTTACAAACAAAATATTTTTCACTAATCAAAAAAACATCTAATATAGCAACTTTATTTGCAGAAAAAAATTATAAGCTAAATTAGGCACCACAAAAGTCTTCATACATTTTTTATTATTAATCATAGTAGGTTTCTGTCAAACAACAAACAAGCAATAATTGAAAATAAAAGTAATTTGGTGTTGTTACTGTTCATTAGGAAATTTGATTGTTACTACCATGACCGTAGAAGGTCTAACCGCGGTCGTGGAGGGTCCTACCGGAGTCGTGGAGGATACTTCCGCGGTCGTGGAGGATCCCTCCGCGGTCATGGAAGGTTGTAAGAAAATATCGCAGAAAGGTAAAATTCAATTTCAGTATTATTGTAAAAAGCCCTTACTTTTTTATAGAAGATGAAAATTTTATTTCCTTAATTTGTTGCCGGTTCAGTGCAATTTGCAATTTTTTTTGGGAATGTACATATTATTCAAAATAATAATAATATCGATTAGCTAATAAATTCTCAGTTGGCAACAATGACTTGATAGAGACAAGTTTTTCCTCCGAACTTATTGCATCTAAAAAACATTTTTTCAATCCAAATCATAAGTATCACTCACTTTTAAATCACTTTGTTGATCAAAATCAAATCGAAATAGACCTGAAATTATATATTTTTGTCAAATGAGTCTGGAGATTGGAGACACGGTGCAGGCATTTCAAACGCCTTACGTTCGGAATTAATGGAAGTGGTGTAAATTACCTGAAAACGAGTAATTCTTTTATAATTCAAAAGCAAGGATGGAACTGCATTTGGTAACAATTTTTTGTTTTTATAATAACTCGTTATCTCAAAGTGTTTTCCACAAATCACGGAATTTGAGAGTATGTATATATAATATATTTCTACTTTTTGGAAATTGGTGTAAAGTAACATCCTCTTTCTTCCCTTGCCCACAATTTGAAACACATCAAGTTGGGATACTTGGCATTTTAAGAATTATAATGTAATGTCTGAAACAATGATAGAATTAATACTGCGCTTTTTAAAGTGAAAAAATAAATTGGTTGTGTGACAGATCAATATTTGATTAAATATGTCAACAATTGTAACATTTAACTTAAAGTTTAATTTAGTATCCTTGAGGTTATAATGTATTTGTTGTGTTTCGTGGAATAAAGTACTCTTTATATTAAGAACTTGTTTATTGTGAACGTTTCGATAACGGGTGTTGTCTTCTTCAGGCAATATCAATTTTTCAGGAGTTTGATGTTATTATGATGGACATGGGAACCTATATATAATATAAAATATTATGTCAAATTAAGAACAAAAAAAACTTACGAATTGGTCGTGCCACACCAGTGTAATGTATGGATTGAGGGGGTTCGGTTATCAAACGCCAGTACCAGTATTAATTGTTTATTCACTACATTATTCACTTCTTACTTATTGATACTTATTGATCTTATTGATAATTATTCATAATTATTCATACTGATAGTGGCTTCCTCGTATTTATAACAATAGGTCACCAAGACCACCTCCATATCTCCTAACATACTTACATTAACCGTAATAATAATACTTACAAAGCTAAACGAAATACTATTGAAATACTTAAACAATAAACTATCGAAGTTGCAATGGACCTGGTCAGCATAACGCAACCAAATTCTTGGCATTGCCAAATAACACCGATTGGTCCATCACACCTTCTCCGCGAAACTAAAAAAAATTTAACAATTATATTTTTTTTTATTTATTATACAACTTAACCCTATTTTTATGAACTTCTACCAATTTACCGTCTATTCTAACCACTATTTTAGGATCCCTATCATCAACAACCTTGAAAGGACCTTTGTAGATTGGGTCTCGCTTACAAGTTGTTCCATCATTCCTAACATGGCGATCCTGCCAGTGCCAGTTCAGTGATGTTAAAGTGTGTGTTAAAGTGGAAAAAAAAATGGCGGGCAACACGCAGTCGAAGCAGGAAGAAATCATTGTGGAAGCTGCAGGAAACGGGTCTAATGCAGCAGCGGCCAATGCATCAAAAACTAGGAGTGAGTGGTTCTTGATTGCAATAGTTTTGGGATTGTTGATTGGAGCAGTCATCTGTGGAATCAAATATTGTCACCGGGCAATGCAGAAGATGGTACGAAGAGAGGTGATCCGCAGCAGAGCCAACTTGGACGTCTAGGAGTGGTCCCAGGAAGTGTAGTGGTGCAAAAGCAGAGATAGTGTTTTGTGAGTTTATAACAGAACTTATTAGGAGAAGAGGATGCTCGACTCTCGACAAGTGCAAGTAATTAAGTATTTTTTTAAGTCGTTTTTTTTTGCTACTTTCTGAGAGTTAATACACATGAGTAAAATCGACTCATTTAAAGACATTTATGATACAGTTAAAGATTTCAAACGTAATTTAGGTAAAGATAACTTAGAAAGAAGATCTGATATAGATTTAATAAAACGTAAGCAGGGAAAATWAGATAGTATACGGTTAGAATTCGCGGAGTGTAGAAATAAATTGAGTAAAACATTTTGTGACGAAGAGACATTAATATGTATAAAAGAATATGCTGATGCAACAAATCAAATAATTGAAGAAATAGATAGGATTTTAAAGGATAGGATAATTGCTATATCTGCAGTTCCAATTGTTGCTGCGTCAAGTCAATTAACGAATTTAGAAATGGATGAAAAATTTGATCTAAAAACCGCGTCTAGCTTAATTCCCGTAATGAATGATAGTGAGGAGAGTATCATGCAAGTAATAGATGCAATAACTTTATATGATAGTCTTTTGGATGAAGCGGGTAAAAGATTGCTGACGAATTATGTTTTGAAAGTTAGATTATCGTCTAGTGCAAAATTGCGTTTAAATTCAACATATGGTTCTAACAAAGAGCTAACAGACGACATTAGACGTAATCTACTCTCAAAAAAATCGGCAGCGGCTTTAGCTTTCGAATTGCACAATTGCAGACAGAATGATAGTTCGGTAGATTCTTTTGGACGTAAGATTGAAGAGCTGATGGTTAATTTGACATTGGCTCAATCCGATGGTAATGATAACTCAAAAGAGATTCTAAGAACAGCGAATGAAAAAATTGCCATTAATACTTTTGCAAACGGATTAAGAAATAACGAGCTTCGAACAGTTATAAAAGCAAGAAACTATTCTAGTTTAAGGGATGCCATATGCGGAGCAAAAGACGAAGAAGTTGTAAAAAAGGGTGCTTCTCAAATTTTCTTTATGAACAAAAATCGCGGACGAAGTAATAGCAATTATTCGAGGTTTAACCGAAATCAAAACTTTAAGCAAATTAATAATCGTTATGTAAGTCAAAACTACGCAAATAGGAATACGAGTAGTAATAGCAATAATTATAGACAGAACCAAGGACGAAGTAACTGGAGAAGTCAAAATTTCAACCGTGGCGTAAATCACGGAAATAATAGAAACCTTAGTAATCGCGTTAATTACATGACGGGTTCAGAAAATTCGAATTCTTCGGGAAATTCTCATTCTTCAGAAAATTCACGTACAACGGAGAATCGGTTTTTTCGGGACTAGCAGGCCTAAAAAGTCAGACAGTTTAGCAGTAATTTTTAATATTAATGCATTAAATTTTATTAGTGTAGTATGCGAATCAAAAAAATTAACGTTTTTAATAGATACAGGTGCTTCAATAAGTGTCATTTTTGCAAACCATGTAAATAATAAACAACACATCRATCGAAACAAAACAGTAACTATAGACSRTGTAGTTGGRTCAATGTCAGCCGAGGGTACAATRAATCTTYTGCTGACGTTAGGAAATACTTCTATTACTCATGAGTTTTATGTTGTAAACGATTTTGGAARAGGTGATATGCATGGTGTAATTGGGTCAGATTTTTTTACAAAATATTCTGCAGTGATAAATTATGAAAAGTTAATTTTTTCTTTTTGGAACAACAATGTAGAAATTTTTTTACCTTTAGAATCAAATCATTTTAACACTACTATTATTCCACCAAGATGTCAAGTAATTAAATATTTCGAGGTCAACACTAATGTTTAGTTTTACCGGAAGAAATTTGTGAAGGAGTTTATAATGCAGGAGTTATTACTAAACCACGTGATAACGTAATTCCAGTAAAAATATTAAATGTAAATGATAGGGAAATAAAGTTAACGAATTTTAAGCCAAAAGTAGAAAATTTAACAAACTACAACATGTTCAAATTTGAAGATATTCCTTTATCAGTAGACCGATTTGATAGAGTATTAGATTTAATAGATACCAAAGACTTAAATAAAGAAGAAAAGTTAGAGGTTCAAAAAAACAAAAGATATATTTAAAACAAGACATAACACCTGTTTATATAAAACCATATCGTTTACCGCATGCTCAAAAAGCAGAGGTGCATAAGCAAGTTGATAAAATGTTAGCAGATGGAATTATTGAAAAAACAACTTCAGAATGGTCATCACCAATATTAGTGGTTCCAAAAAAAGCTGATAATACAGGCATGAAAAGATGGCGAGTT
>NW_025400983.1:14941461-14946013 GCF_015345945.1 Tribolium madens | reverse complement strand
TCGTCAGCGTTTGAAAAAGTTTTTCTTGATTTAGTAGGGCCCTTGGATCAAGATGTAGAAAACAATAAGTACATTCTAACGCTACAATGTGAATTGAGTAAATTTGTAGAGGCATACCCTATTCAAAATAAAGAGGCTGAAACAGTTGSCAAWTCTTTCGTGGAAAATTTTGTTCTGCGCTATGGTATTCCRCGGSAAATTGTGACAGAYCAAGGCACGGAGWTCATGRCCAATACGTTTAAAGAAACATGCAAATTGTTAAAAATCAATAGACTAAATTCTACCGCGTATCATCATGAGACGTTGGGATCTTTAGAGAATTCGCACAAAAATTTAGGTGCTTTTCTTAGAATGCATACGTTAGAACATCCAGATTTTTGGAATGCATGGGTACCTTTTTGATGCTTTGCATTTAATAACACAGTTCTTACAGAAACTAAGTATACTCCTTATGAGTTAGTTTTTGGTAAAGTAAGTTGCTTACCATCGAATTTGGTCAATAGGATTGATCCAATGCTTAATTTTGAGGATTATCCATCCGAATTAAAATTTCGATTGCAACAAGCATGCAGGGATGCTAGAACCAATTTAGTCAATCGAAAATTAAAAGACATCAAAAATAATAACATCAAACCCTCAAAAACACAAAGTTTTTATATGTAATGTGATATTTTTGTGTTTTTAAAGGTAATCAAAATTGAACAGTTTTTTTAATATTATTATTAGTCGTTTACTTGTCTTAGATAAAACGAATAAAAATGTTCTATTCTTTCCAGAGTCTATGCTTTATTTTATTTATCACTAACTACTGCTTTTAGATAATAATTAGTGAGTTTTTGAAAGACAATTTAACAAAAAATCCAAAAATAAGAAAATTTACAAGGTGTTCTATTTAAAAAAAAGTTTTTTTCAGTTTTGTTTACAGTGTTTTTCTTTTGGTTTTCCTCTTTTGTCATATGTATTTCACTATTTCTCACCTACGTCGCTTTGGCATTAATATATAAAAATAGTTTTGATAAATAGTGAATTACATTTGACAAAAGAAGAAAACCAAAAGAAAAACACTGTATACTACTTATTTTTATTAATAGAAAATTCAAATTTTGCACAATGATAATAATGTCTTTGTTCTATCATTTGACTCACTTGACTCACTTAACTTTTGTATTTTTTAAATATTTAATGTTAAATAGAGCAATTTTGTTATGACGTCATTGTAGAAATATTTAATGTTAAATAGCAATTTTGTTATGACGTCATTGTAGAAACTGACTGTTGATGATTACATGCTCCCTCAAAATCCTACAGACAGCGTCTCCCTTTATTAAGTTAGCATCAAAATCCTAAGTTTCTACAAGCATATGTCCCAGCACAAGCCATGTGTTGGCAATGTAGGCATTCATGTTCTCTTGGGATTTATTAATCCCTTATTAAGTTAAGGATATATACATAATCGTATTAGCTAGCATAATATTTATTGAAGTGTGTTCAGAATCCGAAAACTGAAAGATAATCGATCAGTTGCAAAACAACAACAAGAATTTCAAACTACTCACTGTAATATTTATGGAATTAGTAACGTATTTGCTTTCGAATTTATTTGAGTTTGCTTTTAGCTATTCAGTTCTGGAACAATAACAGAGACAATTACCAATAAATTTATTACAGTATGCAAGTTTAATCGGACGAATTTTTCAGGCAAGTTGTGCAATTTCTCTTTTAAAAAAGCAACGAAACTTGCCACGATTTTGATGCAGGTACTGAATGTTATTTCGTTTCAACTTACACTTGAAAGCGTTCAATTTTACTATGGATTATGAACAGCCGACGAGATAACTTCAAAAGCTTATTTTGTGTTATGAGAAGTTTCAGCCGGTTTGCCCTATGGCCACTGCTAAAGTTACTAGCCTTTAGGTGCGTGAAAAGGGAGAATCGTAATGAGTGTTATAATTAGTCAGAGCAAGTAGTGTTGCAATTAAAACATTTTTGTCTTAATCGTGAAAAACAAAGAAATTGTAATAATTTGACTAGTTTGAATTAACTAAAAGGAAAAATGGTCCCAAAATTAGCAATGAACTAAAAACCTACAAGAATTTGGCTAAAAATTATTCAAAATTACAGTTTTTTTCCTGACTTAAAAAACAATTACGTAAAAAGAAATTGACTAAAAAACTGCTATTAATGATTATTTTAAGAAATTAACTCCAAAAGTTTATTAAAATATGTGGTGTATATCAGAGGATAATAATGATATTTAAAGAAAAAAGATATCTTTATAACTATATTTGGTTTTCCATTTTGCATAAAAAACAGATACAGAGCTCTTTTTAATACCTATAAATTAATGCAGTCATGTTTTACAGATATGCAAATTTGACAAAGCTAGGTAAAATCGTCCTTGCATTATTTTTGACAGAGCCAAAAAAACAATAAACCACCAACATAAATTATATTTACATGCAAACTCCATTAAGCGCCACTCTTCCAGAGATGTGTTTATGAGATGATAGCAACCACCTGGAAATAATAACGTCAGAAAATGCATTAGCCATTCCAATTCAGCTAATGTAGAAAAGTTAAAAATTTGCAAATTGATAGTTTCGTGTTCGACTGGGAGTCATTAAAACTTCATGCATAGCAAATTTCTATTCGTTGCGACCCTTCTTTCCCTCTCTAAACTCAATGACTGAAATCAAATTACACCATCCAACGAGTGGAATTTATAAGACCTACACTTAAATTAAAAACTTAAATGTGCCTCCAACTCAACTCTTCAATTCTCTACAAAATTTTTATAAAAAATTAATCCAAAAAACTTTAAAAACTAAACTAAATTTTTTAATGCCTTATCGTTTGTGTATAGGAAACTACTTTTTTGAGATTTAATTACTTTCTTAAAATTTTATTAAAATTTTTAACAAAAAGTAATATAATTACGATATAGAGTGCGCCAGAACTCAGAGAAAAATGTTTAAGGTAAGATACCAGGAACATGGAAAAAATGTTAAAAACATTCTATCAATAAAAATTTCGAAGTTATAAGAGTTTAAATTTTGCACTTTGACTCTATTTCTGTTGGAAAAATAATTTTCCAGGTTTATTTGCAACAGGCTATTAGAATAGGAAACAAGGAAGTTGTATCCTAAATTGTAACTCTGTTTAATGTTATTTGTGGCTTTGATAGGCAAAATTTTTGTACCTTTACTAAATGATTATAAGAAAAAAACATATATAAGATCGTTAAATAGACATAAAGAAATGTCAAATGTCAAAAAATTAATGTCAAAATTTTTTGGCAGATAGAATTTTTTAACCATGTTTTCCATGTTCCTGGTATCTCATCTTACTTGAAATTTTTCTCTGGGCCGCAAGTTCTGACACAATGACAGTATTTCAATTTTTTATATAATTTTTTTCGTTGCCTTTCATACAAAAAAACAAAATAAATTGATAGTACATGATTATTTGCTTTTATTTTTATACTCGTATTTTTATTTTATTAAAAAACTAGAGTAGCTCATTTATCCATCCATCAATTATTATTGATCATAACTATAAAATATTAGTTTTGTTTATTTCAAAACTAAAAAAAAACTGATTAAACCACCCAAAATCGCTCATTTAGCCACAAACGCCATTTCCTGTCAAAACTTATTAAAACTTAAAACAAAAAATAGTGACAAAAATCAGTTTCTCGTCGTCTCAAATTAATGATTAGTCCGGTCAAATTAGTCATAAAAATAGTGGTCAAATAACGAAAATTCCGACAGAGCTAAATTTTGGTGGAGACCTTGGGTATACCATTAGAAATAAAGTGTCAAAAGTCCCCATCGGTCCCATGTGTGCTAAAAAAGTTATTCGGGGTCAAAGGACAATATTTGACGTTTTTTAGATTTTCTTCGAAAACGGCAAGTTTTATCAAAAAAGTAGCTCAGACGAAAATTATAGATCTTAAAATTATCTACAAAATGGTCTTTATACTTTTTTTCCAAGAATCACCATTCCTGAGATATCGCGATTTTAAAAGTTGAAGGAGTAACGTTCTACATCATATGCACATACAGAGTGCGCCAGAACTCGCGCCCCAAAGACAAATGCCATGTAGGGTAAGGTACCAGGAACATAAAAAAAAATAAAAAAAATTCTATCTATAAAAATTTCGAAGTTATGAGAGTTTAAATTTTGCACTTTGACTCTTATTTATTTCTGTAGGATAAATAATTTTCCACGTTTTTTTGCTACAGGTTATTATAAAAGGAAACAAAGAAGCTGTATCCTAAGTTGGAACTCTGTTTAATATTATTTGTAGCTTTTATTGACAAAATTTTTGTACCTTTATCAAATAATTATAAAAAAACATATACAAGGTCATCAGTATTATTAAATAGACATAAAAAAATGACAAATGTCAAAAAATAAATGTCAAAAATTTTTGACAGATAGAATTTTTTAAACATTTTTTCAGTACTCTGGGGACTACCCAATTACTCCCTTTCAAGGAAATGCGCGATTTTTTGAACAACCTGTATGTATTACCAAATAAATTCTTTTT
>NW_025400983.1:14930977-14940996 GCF_015345945.1 Tribolium madens | reverse complement strand
CCTTCAACTTTTAGAATCGCGATATCTCAGGAATGGTGATTGTTAGAAAAAAAGTATAAGGACCATTTTGTAGATAATTTCAAGATCTATATTTTTTGTCTGGGCTACTTTTTTGATAAAACTTACCGTTTTCGAAAAAAATCTAAAAAACGTCAAATTTCGACCTTTGACCCCGAATAACTTTTTTAGCACACATGGGATCGATGGGAACTTTTGACACTTTATTCCTAATGGTGTACTCAATATCTCCACCAAAATTTAGCTCTGTCGGAATTTTAGTTATTTAAAATGTTTATTTTGACCGGACTAGATTTGTTTCGTCTTTTGTCTAAATGTGCCTCGAAATTCCAATATTTCAATACCTTCAAATTTTTTTATTACTTTATTCATTTTTCCTTATCAGATTTAATTTTTTTACATTAATATATTGTTTTGGCACAAATTCTTGAAGCATCATTATTATTAGTAAAAATTATATTTTACACATTACTAAAGACTTGATATCTGGCGTACCAACAAATATTCATTCCATTAATATAATTTTGTATATGTATTTAAACCGCATTTTCCTAATGTAGATTTTCAAACTGGGGGACCGAGAGTGCTGCCACTACCGGTAGCAAATCTCAGTAGTGCAATAGGTACATTTTAACTTGTTGAATTTTGAAATAATGCGTGCTGCGAGTGTGGTTAATCTGTGCCCGAGTTTCATAATTTATGGGTAAAGGGGCGTCGATGGTCTCGGCCTGTCTCGAAACCTCTCCGTAATAAATGGTCGCAGGAGAATGCTCATAAATGAACAAGGACCTCAAAAAGGGATGATTCTATCTAACTCACAATTTTTACATGACAAAAAAGTGGAATTTTCAGCATCTAAAAACTCTTAATTAATTTAGAAATAAAATTATGTTATTAATTAAAGTGTAGACAAAAAATTGCATTCGTACAATACATGCAGGTTATTTCAACTTACATTTTTTTAATTTAAAACAACACATAAAAAAATTACTTTAGTGCTAAGGTGTATATTACGTTTCCTTTTTAATTATGTAAAAATTTAAAATACTGTGCAACCACTTTATGAGCGATTTCAATTAATGACATATGAATTTATAAAAGTACTTCTTTACAACTATTTTGTAAGAAAATATAAAAAATACAAAAATAGTTTCGTAAAAAAATGATTAGGTATATTTAGTTAGTACTTTATCATTTATTTTTTGCAGAATATAAGTGTAACCAAAAAACGTTGAATTTCACACTTTGTTCAACTCTCCATATTTTCGTACCTTATTCCTAAAATAAATAGTTTAAACAGGTCAAAACACGCAAATGAAAATAGTTGTTTCTAGGAAAATGCCTAGAGTGAATTATGCTGAGAAAACAGTTCAGAACTTTATAAGACTTTCCCCCAAATTCAGCGCAATAATTTAAGTTTTCCGCTACTAATTTCACGTCAACTTGGAGCTCATTTAACGCAATTTCTTCGACAGTTGTGTTTTTGCGTAATTTCACCGCCTTGTACTAAAACAAAATGTTTCTTGAGAAGCTTCTCCAAATCGTAAAAAAAAACAATAGTTAAGCAGCCGGAAGTAGAACAACACGACGTCTGATCGTGCACGTCTTAAATAAAACACACTTCCTCCGAAAAAGTCTGTAGGAAATCGTCATCATTGACTCTCCCAAATCCTCAAAGTCAAGTCAATTCACGACGCAAAACTTTTAATCCGATTGTACGCGTCGCCGAAGATATTTGTAATCTCTATTGCGTAACGAAATTCGACTTCGCAGCACAACTTTCTCCATGCTAAAATGTAAAAAATAACGAACTTTGGCCAAGTTTTTCACGAGAAAATTAGATTTAATAAGTCGGCAAAGAACACGCTACACACTCCAATGGCGTGAGCTAAACCTTTACTTCGGAATTTTCAACGTAATTATGCGCGGTGTTACCACAACCGAATTATTCCCTCTCAGTGATGAGAAAAAAAAATAGAATTGATATCAAAATCCGGTCCTTTATGTTTCAAAACAATTTTGTCGAAACAAAAATGCAAACCATTTTACAATAAAAAAATACATTAATAAAGTCAGAATCTTCCGAAGCAACACCAATGATTCATCCTGTATATAAAATTATTTGCAATTTCGGAGTCTGTTTCCAGTTTTGGATCATTTACTCGATCAAGAAATCTTTACTGTTGATTTCAGAATATTCGTATTCAGCACACACGTTTCCGAGACTATCCTTGCTTTAAAAACGTATAAAACATCCACCTCTGAAATGTGTTTTGCAGAAAATCGTGTTGTATTGCCGTTTTTTATTTTCTCATGATGGGTAACATGTATGCGATTTTCGCATCATCAGTGAAGACAAGAGGTAGTTTGATGGATGGTAGTGTTATGTGGACGTTAACAGTACATCCATCCATCCATTAGTATTGCCATTCACCGCACAGCACTATAGGATGGTGGAGAAGCGGTTGTGTTCAGCCGAAGGAAGGATCCGGTGTTAATGCACTGTCTAATTTGCATACCGACATCATGAATACGTGATTAGACTACCCTGTTTGATTCAACAACTATAGATGCTGAGATACAGGCGCTTATTCTTGAGGTAAATCGAAAACAAAATATTTACAGAGTTGTGGAATAATTATTTTTGTAGCTATCTACTAGCTAACATAAATTTGAAATTCTGTTGCTTATACATTATTACTTACTGGTGCATTGCAACATTCGCCACTACGTGCTTGGCTCGTGTCACAAACTACTCTATAACAATGAGTATGTTTGTTCTTGTAAATAGCTAAAATTGTCTTAGATTCGTTAAAATAAGATGATCCACAACAATTTCTCACTTAAAAACGACAGTATGCAGTCAGTGATGACAAAAGTATTTCACAAAAAGATGTCAAAAACAGTGTTACAAAGTTGTATTTTGTGGTGCTGTTTTTTGATAAAACAGTGTCACAAAATCGTCATAGCTAGAATTTATTCTCCGAATCGATAAACGAGGAAAAAATAACTTTAATGTGGAGATGGACATTACATTTTTTCTAATATCGTAATCTCTAAAATAATGTAAGAATGTTGTCGATATCCACATTACACAACATGCACATTTTACGGACTATGTTGAGTTACTTTGTGGACTATTTCCTTTACTTTACAAACAATTTAAGAAAATAGTATATTGTTTTATTAGGAGCAAAAACGTCGTTTTTGTAGTCGGTTTGTAGAGTTTGACGGCCGAGCGCAGGAAGACTGCCAACTATAGATCAATCCACAAAAATCACTTTTACTCCAAACTCCCTGCAAATTAAATAAAACCTCTTATAAGTTTATTTATTAATAAAAAACCAACCACACTGCTAAATCTATAGTGCCGTGACATCGTTACTATGGTAAGTATCAATCATGTTTCAGTACAAACATTCAAAAAGCAAATTAAAATAATTTGGTTTTCAAATATTTTTGTAAGGAGTTTTCAATATGTTTTCTTATTAAAATTAAATTTAGTTTACAAATTTACTTATAATAAATAAATAAGTTTGTTTAAAAAAGTAATTTCCTTGATTTGACGTTTACACGTCACTTTTATTCCTAAGAATAAAAAGTTTTAAATGCCGCTGAAATAAAAGTGAATCTTTAACTTCATTAATCAAGACAATTTGCCACTTTTTTGACGTTTTAAGAAAAAGAATATTATGTTGCAAAAATCTTTTTTTCTGTTATACAATTAAAGATTGAAATTGTAGATCTAGAGTATTTTAACATTGATTTTGATAAAACAGTCGCAGCAATTTTCATTGCAAACGCGAAATAAAAAAAAACATTTGTCAAAAAATCCTATTTTATTCTGTAATAGTAAATTAAAAGTAACAATTTGAAACTTATTACTTAGATAGCCTTCTGTAACGAGTGTTTTATAGTAGTATTACTGTTCTGTTTTACTTTTTTTGGTGTTTTAAAGAAAAAAAATATTTAGAGATTTTTGAGTCAGTTATTTATGAAGGTGTTGGGAAATTCAGCTCGATCAAACATTTGTCTTTGTACATAATCTGGAAATGAATTCTCAAGATATTTTCATGTACGTCACCGGAAATTCGGGAAATGAGTAACAATATAGAAAGCAATTTATTTCCAACGTCATTGCCACAAACATCAAAAACATAAAATGCAGCATACAGTTAAGAGATGTTAAGTTTAAGCTGGAGATTCTTGAAAGGAGTAATCAAAAATTAACAAGAGGCATTTCACAAAGTTTCAAAAGTAAGTTAAAATTTGCCAAGAAACAAATAATTTAGAAATTTATGTCTGCAAAGGGTATGAGGCAAATTTATAAACAGATAAATATCGTCAAATATTTAGACATTTTGTAATAGTCTATTGCATACTTGGTAAGGAAAGCCACTCTTCAGGTATGTAGTAATTTTAGGGAAATGGAATAATTTCCCGACAAGTTTCAGAAAGCATCTAGTTCCCAGTTGTTGTTATGTCATGAATAAATACTGAGTGCGACTTTATTTTCCAACAAGACTAAGATTCTTATCAGACTGCAAAACTTTCTTAGCAACAATGCTTTGGTAATAATTAAATTGAAGTTTTGTCCTGGCCAGTCAATACCCTTGATTTAAATATCATTGAATTTGTTTGGTACGAAAAAAATATGTCTTGAAAATCACCCTCAGATTTAGTCAGGTCAGGGGACATTGAATGATTTAAGAAACAAAATAGAATTCGGTCCTTTAAGCCGAAAGTGTGTCACAAGTTATGGAAAAAAAACTTTTTTGTTTTCGTTCAAACATACCTATCCTTAGTTATACATACTTTGTTGTCACATAGTTTTCCTCGTTTTTTTTTGTTTTAATTTATGTTATGTTATAGGTATCATCTGTTTTAAAATAGTTTTTATTTACATTTTAAGTTACAAAAAAAAAACATTTTCCTTCAATATACAAAGTGTTTACAGTCTTGGAGTTGAAAATTAACCTGGTAATAAAAGAGGACAGAAATAAGTAAAAAAAACTCTTAGAATCGTTATTATTAAAAATGTTAATTAATGCAAAATATTGGTACAAAGTATGAGGATCATGACAGTGATTATTTGATTTGCTTTTGTCTTAGTTTTTATGAATATTCAAAAATCTTCCATTTAATCCACTTCCGACTACTTGCAACAGTCCAACCGTCCAACAGTCTGAATTGTTTTTCTTTTTCTTTCCAAATACGTACATGGATCGCAAATATTAAAATAATAAATTAGTTGTTGTATTTATGACGAAAAATGGAGTACGTTTTGTGTTAGATCGCATTTCAGAAGACAGTGCATGATGAAAAAGGTGATGATTATAATACCTAAATTTATAATTTACCTTCAAAAAAGAACGGTCCTACTCGTATTATTATACGTGGGCGACTAATTCCCCCATTTTGACGTTTTACTTTTCGACTTGTCACTTTATTTGATGTTTCATGTGCGATTAGTTCAAAAACAGACATACGTTCTCGGATGCAAAGATGACTCGATTACAAATTATCTTGATCGCTCGATATTATCAAAAACTAAAGTTGTTTGTGAGATTTCCATTAGTTTAATTTGCGGTTAATATTTGTTTTACGCTGTTTCAGCAAAACTTATGTTATTCGTAACATTGATATTTTACGCCACAGTCTCGTTTCTGCAAGTCGTTGCAGATTTTTTTGACATTGACACTACCATGACTTGTAGAATCGTGTAGTGGTGGAATCGTGTGGTTAGCAGAACTATTACTAGATTAGAAACCATTTTTATTAAGTTACCAAACCCAAATCAAGAGATGCTACAGCAGAAACTTTTACAACATCGCTCGATTTACAAAATGCCTTGGTGCATTGGACTGCACTCATTAAAATAGTGTCGTCAGGTGAAAATCATGCTGAAATTTTTAGAAATAGAAAAGGGTTTTTTCGATGAATGTCCAAAAATCCAAAACATTGTTTGTGGATGGCCAGATTCCACCCACGATAGTACAATATTTAATAATTCGTGCATCCGACAGAAGTCTGAAAATGGAGACTTTGAAAACCACGTAATAACGGGTGATAGTGGTGATGCTGTAAGGTCATTGAGCGCAACTGCGACCAGAGCCGAATTTTATTTAACGAATGCCAAATTAGAACACAAATCACATGGAAAGGTACTTCGTGATATGGAAAAGGCGTTTCCCTGCACTTCCCTTTAGAATACAGCTTGAAAGACATAAAGTGGAAGCAATTGTGGTGGCTACTGCTTCAAAAATAGCTTGTTTGCTAAACGAAAAACTTCCACAAATAAACCCGGAAGAAGAAGCTGCAGTAGAAAGCGTAAACGATGTTGGCAATGAAATTGTTCGAGAAAATAAAATTAAAGGAGTAAACAATTAATTCATGATTATTTTAATAGATTATTATAAGTAGTTATTAATTAACATTTAATTTTTAATTTAATAAAACACGTTTACTTACAAACATTTTCTTCTTTCAATATTTAATAGTATATCTGTTTTAACTTTATGCTCTTCTTATAAAAATTTTATTTCTTGTGAATAATTTTGACATTTCTGCTGAAATATCACAAGTTTATACGTTGCGAATTAGTGACTGCGGGACAGATATTTCCTTATGTCTCTGAGGCTTACCATAATGGTATGGTCTATTAAAACTATGGAGAAAAATAAACGCCCTCGGGTTAGATTTACTGATGTAACCAGAAAAGAAAAGCTCAAAAATGCCGGTATTATGTACTCGCAATGTAATCCAGATGTTCATCGTACCGCTGCCCAGACATATCAACGCAAAAATCCACAAATTCATAAAGCAGCTGTTTCAATGCACAAAAGAAATAATCCAGGACGACGATCAGAAAGACGATGGTCAAAACTTTGTCTAGGATGATGTATGATCTTGAACTGATAAAACTGTTGTCCTTGGTGCTATGAATCACAAATGCATATATTGTAATGCTTTTAAGTCCTGAAGGTACTATTAACTAATACTAGGTCCAAGCTGGAAAGATGAGGCTCCTGGCATGTGCTGCGCCGGTGGTAAAGTGAATCTTCCTGTTTTTGAACCCTTACCCTTATACCCCTTATACACAGTATGATGAAAAAAAGGCGCCCGTGTTAACCCACACGTTCTAAGTGATCTTTTATTAGACGAATTCGAAGCCCAAAATTGGATTTGTGCTCTTATCAGTAAGATATAGGCTTTCCTTTTTAGAAAAAAGAAATCTATATAATTAACAATTTTAAAATAATTTCATTGTTAAAGTCTAGATTGATACAGTTGACGGTGTTCTTAAAAAACATGTGTAAAAAGTCTATTGAAATAAACTTTATTGAAGATGTTAGGCTCCAAAGAAAATTTATCAATGTTGCAACATTGCAAATATCCTAAGATACAGAAAATGTCCAAGTAATATTCAATTACTGGAAACGGTAGCAACAAAAAAATCAATTTTCAATGTTGTCAAAGATTAAAAAAAGGCCAAAATGGAGTACACTTTCAATTAATACCTAGATATGTTGCTTTGCGTGGGTGCAGCAGATCATAACGCATCTGAAGCTGCAAGAGAATATGCTAGAGTGTATCCAAATCGACATCATCCAGATGCTAAGATGATAACAAGAGTGGCGTCGAGAATAAAAGAAAATGGTTAAATAACGCCGATTTATGTAAACCGTGGACGACCTCGTGAAGATCGTACATCAGCTTTGGAGGAAGCTGTTTTGGAAGCGATTGGGAATGCACCTGGACGAAGCATTCGAGGATTAGCACGAGAGTTTCAAGTAGATTATCGAACAATACAAAGTATACTTACCGATGAAAATTATCATCCTTATCACTATATTAAGGTACAAGCTCTTCGTCCAGGCGACTACCTTCCCAGAGTACAATTTTGCGAATGGCTACTTGATCGTCATGAAAACGACCCTAGGTTTATTCAGAACATTTTATGGACAGATGAGTCCAATTTCTCTCAAGACGGGATATTCAATCAGCATAACGATCACATTTGGGCAACGGAAAATCCCTTCGCACATCAGCACAGCTTTGGTGTTAATTTGTGGGCTGGGATCATTAGCAATAACCAATAACAGTTATCATGGAGAATGAAACGGCCTTATAAGCGCAGCTTTTTGATTCAGATGTTTCTGTTTCTGCAGAGTGGCCATAAAAACAAAAAATTCAGAACCTTATTGTGCGCCCTCGGTGGCCGATTAACGAATAAACATTGGCGGCAATTTAAAACAATGCCCTTCAATTTTATAAAATAATGGTATAAAAAGGTAAAAACCGTGTTTCATTTGTGGGGCAAAAAATGTTCGATTATTTGAAATTCTGAACAATATGCAACAAAGGCAAAAATAGTGCGAAACTTTTGAAACGTTTTGCGGTAAGCAAATTTATGCAGACAATGATAAGGACAACCTTTTACTTTGTTTTTGTAATTTTAAAGACACTACAAAAATTACGGATTACTCAACAAACAAACAAACCACTTTGCAGAAAAATATTGAAGTTATAAATTGTTCTAACCTACCTCGTGTTATGATTTCATGTTTTATTGTAATTCTAATTTATTAGTATTTTGCTAGTCCAGAATGTACCTAAAATAAGCTCGGATCTTGGATATTTTATAGCATTCATGTTTTAACACGGCCAACTGTATCTATCTCCACTTCGTTCCGATACGGCCTCTCCACTCCGTTTATAAAACTGTTCCGATCTAGTAGCCGATGCATGTTCGTGCAGTGGCGTCCCCAAGTTGTCAAATTTTGAACTTGACAAATTCAAATTCGAAGTTTGTGTTGTGAAATTACAATTTAATAGTTATATTTTATAAGTGTTGTCTATTTTTGTGTTGTTGTTGTGTTGTTAATTTTGATTGTTGTCTATTTTTGTTGTTAATTTTGATTTTGTTATTTGGCGAAGATTCCATAATGGGAAAGAAGTGTTTCGTTTGTGGCAAGGGTGATACGAATCTTTTTGAGTTCCCCAGCGATTTTAAACAGCGTACTGAATGGCTGGAAATTATTAAAAGATTATGTGGTAAATTTACGCAGACCCTAACAAAATTGTATCGCTTTTTCGACTTGTTTTTCATAGATGTTTCAAAATTAAAAGATCAGTCAGTAATTTGTAAAGATCACTTTGAAGAAAATTCGTTTTATTTTACAAAAAAATCTTGCCGGCTAATTAAAGGAGTTAGACCTTCAGTATTTGTGAGTATATAAATAGAAATTATCCAATAAAAAATAAATACACATATTAAGGTAAAATTATAAATGACTTTAATTTGTAGAATATTCCTGATCCAATAGAATATCCCCATATTCCTCCAACTGTTCCTGACCAAAATGAAACCAATTCCAAATTAGTCCAAGTCTCCATTCCTTCTAATGAACTTGAAAACCTACGTTACCACTGCAAAGTCTTAAATCAAAAACTAAAACGTATGACTAACAAGTATTCCAAGTGTCGGTCAAAAATTACAGATCTCGAATTGCAACTTCAAAATCAAAGCCATAACTCAAAATTAATACAGAAAATATCACGGGATGCTGAAAACTCAGATCAAAAAGCTCTATTTTTAATGGATGTTATTAACAATTATGCAAAAAAGTCGCCTCGGTGGTCAGAAATGACAATCCGTATGTGTACCCTTTGGCGTTTTTGCTCTGCAAAAGGATACGAGTACTGTCGAAGCAATTTGGCCAAACTTCCCTCCAAGACTACCATATCCAGATATCTTGGTGAATATAAAGGTTCGAAAGCGTTGTGCAAACAGCGCTTAGAGTCTGAAATAGCTGCTCTTAAAGTACCAATAGAGCGAATTTGTTCTTTAGTCGTGGATGACATGGCAATAAAAGAAAAAATGCAATATAGCCGACCTGAAGACCACATCTTTGGTCTTGATGATTGCCACTCTAAAACCATCCAAGAGAAGCCCAAAATTGCGAACAAAATGCTTTGTTTTGTTATATATGGGTTAT
>NW_025400983.1:14831297-14930877 GCF_015345945.1 Tribolium madens | reverse complement strand
CTGACGCCCGAAATGTCACAGAAACAAAGTTTATATGGAAAAATCGAAAATTGAAACGGCCTTATAAGCGTAGCTTTTTGATTCAGATGGCCTTGGTAAACAGATACTACCAATGCCATCTTTTGGTTGTATGTTTTGTTTTTAAATTTACCTAAAAAAAATACAGAATATAAAGCAATCTTTGGATATTTAGCGCGAAATATAAAAAAAAAACACTTTTCAGTCAAGTTTCAGCAATATTTTTCAAACGATTTCCTTGTTGATTTTTCCGTTTCAAGTTCTAATTATTTGTTACATCCTTTGTTCGTTGTTTAAGTCCCAAGTTTTCAGGTTTTGAAATAAATAGGTAAGTGGGTATAAATTGTAAATTGTTAATAAAGATACTATATAATTTGTATCTATAGCTTTGATATGGATGAGAAAAAACCTAGAGTTTATTGTGGAGTTTTAGGGTGTGGGAAAAATGTTACTCCTATGTTTCATTTCCCCAACCCAAGATTTCAGCTGGAGCGTTTTCATCGGTAGCTTGAAGCAGCAGCAAATCCACGTTATGCAGCAATCAGCCGGGAACAAATTTATCGAAAAGCATTTATTTGCTATTAACATTTTGAAGAAAATCAGTTTGTTCCCGGCTCAAAAAAAATTAATGAAGATTGCTGTTCCAACTTTAAATTTACCTGATGGTATTAATTTTTAAATTTAAAAAAAGTTACAAAATTATTTAAATATTTTACTGAAAGCTGAAAATCCATTTGCTCCATGCAATTTTAGTATAGATGTCGAAAGAACGAATCCTCTCGAATTGGTAAAGGCTGTAGAGTTCTCAGATTTTAATAGTGATGATCATAAGTAACACAATTATCGAGTTGTATGTATTTTCAGTATAATAAAAAAATATACCGTTGTGATTTTTAGATAACGATAGTCCTGTAAGTGTTAGACAAGAACCTTCAGGAACATGTAATGGTGCGTAATATGCAATTGTTTTTACAAACCTACAATAAAGTATTTTGTAGATGCTGAAGTCCGCTCTTTTACTTCTAATAGTACGTGTTGTTCTATGTTACCTCATTAAGTTATTTATTAAAAAAAATTGTTTTATAGCCGTTCAATGCTCAGATAAGCCGGCATTATTATATAAAATGAAAAAAAAAAAAAAACCTGAGTCAAGAAATGAAATTAAATAGAGGTACGGATTTAAAAAAATAAATAAAGTACACTTATATATTATTTATTCCTTAGTGTCGCTTCTAAAACGTGTGGGCTCAAAAAAATAAAATTGTAAATGAAACCGAAAAAAAATTATATGTTGAAGCCAAAAAAGGTCTCAAGACTCTTACGACTCAAAAATAATATAAAAAAAATAGCCTCAAAATTGTACAAACCGTAAGTAAATCTGAAAAATTGAAACAATTATTTGAAGGGATGACACCTGTACAACAAAGGTTTATTGAAAGTCAAATAAGAAATCAAAAGTACAAACCAAAAGGGCGAAAATTTACTTTTGAAGAAAAAGCCGATTTTATAACAATTTGGAAAACTTATAAATTATTACAAAAAATGCACATTTTTCCTTGGCACTCTGAAGGCAACTCTGAGGAAAGTTCCGATCCAACCAGGCATCTGCAAACCTATGTTCCAAGTCCTCAAGAAACAAATAGTTCAAATGAAGAATAAGAGTTATTCTTTATGCACTCTCATCTTTGATGAGATTGCAATTCAGCCACATTTTCACTATTTGCCTGAGGAGGATAAGATAATAGGATTTGAAGATGATGGACCATGTTTGTGTTTTTATGTTTAGAGGAATTTATAAAAGGTGGAAGTAACCAGTTGCTTTTGCCTATGAAAGCAGAAAATATTGTCCGTTTATATAAAGAGATTATAAAAGAAGCTACAGAGGCTGGTCTAAACGTTATTGCATCAATTTGTGACCAAGGGACCAATAATGTTAAAGCATCAATTTGCTTCTTGGTTACACAAGACGTGAAGCTTCTTTGAAAGATGAGGAGGTACAAGCTGGGGTAATAAAAATTAATAATAGCAGTATTATCCCACTGTTTGATCCTCTTCATCATTTAAAGAGTTTACGTAATAACTTGTTAACCAAGGATTTGCAATTTAAGCAAGATGGCAGAACAATGTTGGTCAAATGGTCGCATATAATTGATGCATATTGTTTAGATCAGCATGGACATTGGCGTTGTCAATCGAAACTAACAGTTCATCACGTTATTCCCCATAGAATTCATAAGATGAAAGTTTCGTTGGCAGCGCAGGTGTTTAGTCACTCTGTAGCTTCTTTTACAATCTTAGCTGCCGGTGCAAACCCGGAACTCTTTGGGGGAAGATCCTTGCCACAAGAAGCAAGTGACACTGCCAAATTCCTCAAGTTCATTGATAACACTCTAGAAGCACTATACTTGATTTTCTATATTGAGTATATTCTATGCAGTGGACTGACGGCACAAAAGAATCACAGTTAAATGTTCCACCAAGAAAGGGCGGTAGACTTATAATTGTGCATGCAGGTACTGCGGTGGGATTTATACCTAACGCACTTTTATTTTTTCGATCCAAAAAAAAGATCAGACCATCATCACGAAGAGACGGACTCCTCTAAATTTAAAACATGGTTCATTGAACAACTTTTACCTGATGTTAGAATCATGGGATCACTGCTACGGCAGATTTCCATAAGGCTGAGTTAAATGAACTTATAAAAAAGAACAAACCAGATGTAAGACAAAATTGCGAGAACACATCTCCATAACACTATAAGTCTACCACTGTATCATTGTGTATATAATCCGATAGAATTGATTTGGACAGAAGTTAAAAATTTTGTTGCTAGAAATAACTCAACATTTAAACTTAAAGATGTTGAAATACTGCTCCAGCAAGGTGTTGACCATGTTTCACAGACAGACTGGACTAGATGAAGATGATAGCGATGAAGAGTCTGATGTTGGCTTGTTCTGCGATGAATGATAGACCTTCAAATATTATGTGCGCTTACCTGTTGTTGTGTTTATCTATAACGTTTGTCTCAAATCTAATGAATTATTGAAATAAATAAATACTCAAACATTTCATTAAATTCACTTTATTACTTTTTTTCTTGGGAGAGGAATCGTAATGAAATCGTGTTAAAATTTAAAGCTTTGACAAAATTTTGACATTTGAATTATATAATTGTCATCGTGCAAAATCTCACATTATAATGTACATAATTACTTGTACATATTGAAACATCTTTTGTGCTACGATCTTATTGGTCGAAAAAGTGGGCGGTCCTGGGATCTTTATTCGATGCGAGGACTTTAGTATACATAGCCCTTTGTGTACAGTTAAAAAAAACCGGATCAATTTCATAGTGTAGGCGACCAACATTTCAAGCTTTTAAAGGGGTACTAGATATTAAAATATTTAAAAGTAAAATTTTGTGTCAATGCAGGCTGTTCTTAGCCCTCACCCTCCTAAACTGTTTTCCCCTTGATCATGGCCTACTTCATCTGTCTTCCGCTGCGCTCCATACGGCCGTAACATACTGTCGATTTTATATGAATGCGTTAAATTCTACTAACCTCAAAAAATCGTCCGGTAACAAGCGTCATCTACCTGACAACTTAAAGACTATAGATATTTCAAATTTGCCAATTTTTGTCAAATTTTCAATTATTCTTTTAAAAGGTTCAAAGATCGACAAGAAATGTTTTGTTTGTGGAGAAAAAGATACTTTATTTGAAATACAGCTCGTGCTGAATGGATAAAGAATACTCCGGAACTTTGTGGTAATTCTATGAGCAAAAATTAATAAAAATATTTACCTAAGTTCCTACTGCTTATTTGTAATAGACAGAATGCTCTCGAATATACATTCATATTCGAGTTTCTGTCTTATTATGTTATAAACCCTATCTATTATCAGACTTAGTTTTCCAAAAAAATTTTAGAATTAGAATGGAAATAGCTACTTGTTCCAGAGGATTGCCAGCACCAAAAAACTGTTACTTTACCTCAGCACGCATTCGGCCGACCAAATTTGTCGTTTCAGTCTTCGACAAACGTTTCAGTAACAAATTAATTTAAAAAGAAGGAATTTTGAATGAGGTGCAGGTAATTTCTAATTTAGGACTGTCAAAATATCAATTAAAAAGTTTTCAGTTAACCAAGTAGGTGGCAATAGGATTTCGACTATATTTTTGAGGTTAAGAGAATTGGCTCGTTATGTTACGGCCGTATGGAGCGCAGCGGAAGACAGATGAAGTACGCCATGCCTTGATATCACATAAACATTTCATTTTTTTCTTCTTTGATGTACATGGTATCACAAATGGTATTAACTTTTTAAAGGTGCAATTTAAGCTTCAAGACTGTCACTGACAAACTTGACACAAAATTTTAGTTTTGAATATTTTAATATCTAGTACCGTCTAAGAGCTTTAAATGTTGATCGCCTATCTTATGAAATTGACCCGGTTTTTTAACTGTATACATAGGGCTATGTATATTAACAGAAAATGTCCCTGTATATAAAGGACCTAAAAATAACTCTTCAAAAAGTGCCCGAAGAGTGTGACAAGTTTGAAGTTGTTATTCACGCTGATAAAAAAAAAACAGTCAATGCTCATACAGGACGCTATAATGCACCGACAAGTGAAGGTCATAGTTGGACAGCAATTTAAAAAGCAAGATATCGTGTTACAAAGCCATGATAACAAGCTGCTTCGTATCAGAGATTTAAACCGGTCATACGACAGCTTGCACTTATTTTTTGCTATGGTGAGAATAGTTTCTCCATTGACATACATCAATATGATCTTAAAACAAAAACCTCTCTTCAGAAATCAGTATCGGCACAAAATTTTTATTTTTACTGCATCACGGTCAGACAAACAGACGAAAATCGATTACTATACAATCGTACTCTTTTTAGTCAATATTTAGTTGACATGTACTCAAAAACAAAAACAGAACAGAAAGATTAAATTACATCAGGAACAACCAAACACAGTTCAGAACGGATCTGAAAGATGCGGTGAGACAGGACACCGATATTACTCAACTTGGTCAGATGGTAGTACTCTCTTCGTCTTTTACTGGATATCCTTGATACATGCACGAAAAGACTCAAGATGCAATGACATACATACGCCATTACAGTTGCCCTGATCTTTTTATCACATTTACTTGCAATCCTCGATGGAAAGATATTGTAGATATTGTAGCATTGCTGCCTGGAAGACCGACATGACATTTTAGGACGGGTATTCCATTTTAAAGTCAAATCAATATTAGCATTACTAAAAAAAGGGAAATTTGTTTGGAAACGTTCGATGCTTTATGTACTCTGTTGAATGGCAAAGCGAGGTCTACCTCACATCCACATTTTGCTGTGGCTAGAGCAGAGCATTTCTGCTGCTAATATAGATAAAGTCATCTGTGTGGAAATACGAAATCCTAAAAAAAATCCTGTCCTTCATAAAATTATCAAATCCAACATGATCCACAGACCTTGCGGAAGTTTGAATAACAAATCTCCGTGCCTGCAAGAAGGTAGTTGAAGCAAAAAATATCTTCGAACTTTCGTAAAAGAAACTCAAACAGGTGATAATGTATACCCACAATACCGGCGAAGAAATCCAACAGACAGTGGCTTCACGGTTGAAATTAATGGTGTAACCTTAGCTACCTACTAAACCAGTTTTATTTGCTGCTCACATAAACATAGAGTATTGTAGCTCTGTACAATCTCTGTAAAATCTATGTAAATATGTGAATAAAAAATCAGACCAGGCATCATTTGAACTTAAAATGACAATGACGAAGTCAAACTATACAGGGTGCGCCAGAACTCGCGCCCCAGAGAAAATATTCAAGTAGATAAGATACCAGGAATATGGAGAAAATTCTATGTGTCAAAATATTTCGACATTTATTCTTTGACATTTGACATTTTTTTATGTCTATTTAATGATACTGATGATCTTGTATTTGTTTTTTTTACAATTATCTAGTAAAGGTACAAAACTTTTGCCAATAAGTCACAAAATAACATTGAACAGAGTTACAATTTGGGATAGAGCATCCTTGTTTCCTCTTATAATAGCCTCTAGCAAAAAAACTTGGAAACAAATAGAGTCAAAGTACAAAATTTTAGCTCTCATAACTTTGAAATTTTTACAGATAATAGTTATTTATGGTATAAGTGGGTTATGTTAGATATTATGTTAGGTATGTGTAACCTACGAGGGCTTGCCCGAGTAGGTTATTACCTCGAGCAGGTAATATCTAATAACCCACGTATGCCATACAACGTTTTATCCAATATTCCCGAATTTTTATCTATTACTATTAGTGACAATCTGTTCCCGTACTCGGTCATCAATATAGTTGAAGATTAAATCTAGTCTCCATTTTAACAACGTATGGTTGCGATGTTGTTTGTTTATAAATAAGAAAACAGTGCTTGAAATTATTTGCGATTTGCATTTTAAATTTAATTTCCTTGAAAATGGAAATATTTGTGCCAGACGATGTACTAGAAGAGGCTCAAGAAGTGGCTGATAATTTACTACCGGCAAAGTCGCGTGAAAAATATGATAAGCAATTTGCCCACTTTGTTACCTGGAGAAAAACAAGAGGAGTCTTTGGGACGAACAAGGACATTCTTCTGCCTTATCTTCGGACCCTCTCTACTACCTGTGTGGGGTCCTCTTTATGGTGTAAGTACTTCATGCTAAAAAGCACATTGAAGATGGAGGAAAAAGAAGACATATCGAAGTAAGCGACCCGGTTAGGTGTAATGCTTTCTTTAAGCCATAAAATATTTCAGATATTCCAAGCTACAAGAGTTTTTGAAGAGAAAATCTTCCAATCATAGAGCAAAAAAAGCTAAGGTTCTTGAAAAGACACATTGATTGATAAGTTTTTGGAAGAAGCTGACAACAACCATTACCTAATGATGAAGATGGTTTTAATAATGGGCATATTTGGAGCGTGTCGATGCGACGCATTAGTAAAAATAACTGTAGGTGATGTTACACAGGTTGGCACATATTTAAGCGTAAATATACCTATGACGAAAACGAACAAACCTCGTCGATTCATTATTGTTAAAGAAGGATGTTCAACGGATCCCATTGCTTTATATCAGAAATATATTTCTCTTCGTCCAGCTAACATAAAGCATGATAGGCTCTTTCTATGTTATCAAATGGCAAATGCACCGTTCAACCAGTAGGAATTAACAAAATAGCAAGCGTTCCCAGTGTTATCGCATCGTACTTGAAATTTATAGCATCCTAAAACATACACAGGGCATAGCTTGAGGCGATCTTCCACTACCTTGCTTGCAGAAGGTGGGGCCGATGTCATTAATGTTAAGAAGCATGGTGGCTAGAGATCTTGTAAAATAGCTTAAGAATATGTTGCAGATTCCAACAACAGTAAAATAAAGATAGCAAAGACAATTGTAGGAATAAACAAATTTTCCACTGATTTGCCAGGTTAGCTTTGCTTTTTATATTAAAATTTCATCAAATTTTAACCAAAACATTTGTTTCAAGGTGAAAAAGATACGAAAAAAGAAAATGAGAATTCGGTGGCCAACACAAGTACAAGTGATCATGAACATGCAGCTTCTGGTTTGCAAGTCGTTGAGTCCAGAGAGATTCCTGCAATTTATTTTCACGGTACACTTTCAAATGTTCATTTCTATTTTGGAAAGAAATCTCAAACATAATTTTAAATTTGATGTACCTATTCTTAAATCAAATGTTCAGAATATCTATTAAAATTTTATTTAATCCTGCAATGGATTATGGATGGTAATAACCCACGGTGCTAATGGCAACGTGGGTTATATCAAACAGTCTAGTTATTGCTCAGTTTACTAAACAAAAACTAACAAGTAAAACACCATATTACTATTGAATATTGGATAAAAAAAATATAGTATACAGGGTGCGCCAGAACTCGCGCCCCAGAGAAAAATGTGAAATGTCGGGGGCAATAGGTCGCCAATGCAAAATTAACAGAAAAATGTACTTTTTACTAAGTAAATAAAGAAACTTGCGTACTTCTTCATGTTTTTCTGGTTTCACTCTCACTTGCTTCTTTGTTTCATAAAGATAACGCACTAGTTTTCGAGATCTAAAATTCATTTATCGATTTGTTAATCTGTATCAGATCGAAGAAAAAGTTGAGAAGGAACAATACCTGTGAAGAAGTCGGTTCATCAGGAATTTCCAGAATGTTTCAAAATAATTTTTGATAATTGTTGATAATAATTAACGATTCTGTCTCATTATACTCGTGTACAACCTCTTATGCGAGAAAAATACTGCAAACTAGCAGGTAATGTCACCCACAAATTAATAAATGTCAAACTAAAAATTCCAGTAGACCAGCTATTTAATGAAAATTCTGGGCAAATTGGTATTATTTTCGTAACCTAGCAACGGATATAATTTTTCAATCACACCTTGAGGTGCCCTTCTGGGATTGGTGGATCTAATAACTCTCTTATGCAAGCAAAAATTACTTCTTCGGCTGCACTTTTTCGCGACCTATTGCCGCCGGCATTTGACATTTTTCTCTGGGGCGCGAGTTCTGGCGCACCCTGTATAACATTACTAGCAAGGTAAGAGGGTTTTTACTGGCGAATGGAGGATATAACTAACGAGCCGACCTCATTGAGCCAGTAAAACCCGTTACCTTGCGTGTATTGTTTTATATTTTATTTGTTTCTCATTTGTAAAAAGGTTAGACAAATTTAAATTTCGATTACAAAAAAATTCTCAATAATTTGTCGTAAATGTCGTAAGCTATTGAAGCGTTACCATGAACATGTATTGTTACAGACAGATTTAATACGTATAATGAATTTTGCATAAATAATAGTTAAATAATAGACAGACTTTTCTACAAAATTAAATTAAAAGAAAACACTTTGGTTTTCAAATAAACATTTTGGTCCTTCGAGCCGGATCTACTAGATAGATAGATAGATTATTCGTAGAAAATGTCTGAAGAAGAACAAAGACTTGAAAAAATAAAACAGAAAAAAACCACATATCTCAACGACTACGTTATTACGGGAAATAAGAAAACTGAACAAAAAAAAATCAAAATCTACATCAATCGTGTCGAGAAGAACGGTCAGTGTAGAAGAAGAAATACAAGTAAACCGTGAAATTGCGAATCTAGAAGATCAACACGCTCAAAAAGAACTTCAAAGAAAATTAGAAAAATTAGAACTAGAAACGGAATTTGAGAAAATAAAATTGGAAATGAAGAAAAGACTCGTTAGGCAGGAAGCAGAGTTTCGAAAATCCACTACAGACCTGTTATCAAATAGAGACGACGTAACATCGATTCAGTCATGGATCAATAGTCTTCCAGAAAATGAGGAAAAGTATGAATTCAATGCATATCAAATAAATGAAAATAATGTGACAGCAAGTAAAAACAGTTTGACAGCAGATGATTGAAAACTGAAAAATTTGCAAATATTATTGGAAAAAGTATTAGTGATGGCTTAATGATGTTAAAACAAACACCCATTCTATTCTATCTTGATAAACGAATTGGTACAAAAACTGCCTTCTTCATTACATCTCCAATGGGCTACAACGGTGAGCGATCAAGAAAAAACAACATTATCTGGATTAGCAAAATGGTTAAGTAATTTGGCTCATTCATTGGGATAGATAACTAGACCAAGTGAATTTTCTAGAATAAATGAACTAAAGAAAACTCAGTTAGTAAGAATTAACAGATGCTACTTTTCATTACTGGGAGAAATAGAAGCTGTAAATTTACATATATTTTGTGATGCCAGTGAGAAGGCTTTCGCAGCTGTAGCATACTTTGTTGCTGAAAACAAAACTGCTTTCGTCATGGGAAGATCAACGGTAGCTCCACTAAAACAGCAAACAATTCCACATTTGGAACTTCAAGCAGTCGTCATGGGTTGTAGATTGGCAAAATTTAATCAATAAGGAACATTCCTACAAAATTTCAAGAACATACTTTTGGAGCTATTCTAAAACAGTATTGGTTTGGATTCGTGCTGAACGAAAAAGGTTTCAATCGTTTGTGGCTCATCGTGTAGGCGAAATTATTGAAAACTTAAAAATTATTGAAACAGATTGGCGTTGGGTTCCGTCTGCACAGAATGTAGCCGATGAAGCAACAAAATGGACACAGACACCCGATTTACATTTTGATTGTCGATGGTTTCAAGGTCCAGAATTTTTGAAACACACTGAAGATAATTGGCCAATTGAAAATGAGAAAGAACAACCAACAATTGAAGTTTTAGAAACTACTTCTACAATACAATTAATTGAGGGTTCAAACAACATTTTACCAGACGTTGGAAGATTCTAAAAACATGAGAGATTTATAAGAGCAACAGCTTGGGTTCTAAGAATAATTAGAAAATTTTTATTGAAGATACAACACAAATCGACGCACTACTTTCTGCAGGGTGAAGTAAATATTGAAAATTATTTAATCGCAGAGCAAATTATGGTAGCAAAGTTGTTTATTTGGAGAAAGGTACAGTTAAAAAGTTTTGGGTCGAAAATGACAGCTTTATCAAATCTGGCAGAAATTTCAAAAAATAGTAGCTTACTTCAACTAACGCCGTCCTTGGACAATTATGGTCTTATGAGAATGTCTGGTAGAGGAATTGATCAAACTAAAAAAGTAATTTTACCTAAAGACAACGGATATACAAGATTATTGGTAGAGCAATATCACAGAGAAGCGAATCGTCTTAGAGAAGATTTTTGGATCCCAAAAATTCGTGTGCTATTACGAGGAGTAGTTAATAGATGTCAATTCTGCAAAAATAAGAAAATTATAGCTAAACCTCCTTTAATGGGAGATTTACCAAAGGAACGAACTGAACCGCAAGTGGCTGCATTTACACATACAGGTGTTGATTACTTTGGTCCGATGGACGTCACAATTGGAAGAATTGGAAAAGCGGTACGGCGTGTTGTTTACCTGTTTAAATATAAGAGCGGTACATATTGAATTGGTGCATATACTAACCACGGATTCAGCAATTATGGCAATTCGAAGATTTATGGCGCAAAGAGGGGTGCCTAGGGTTATGTGATCGGACAATGGAACAAACTTTACTGGAGCACAACGTGAAATGAAAGAAGCAATATCGGTGTTGGATGCAAAGAAGATGAACGAACGATTTGCCCACAAAGGAATGACCTGGAAATTTATTCCACCAGCATCTCCTCATATGGGGGGAGTTTGGGAAAGAATGGTGCATTTAATTAAAACTGCATTAGCCGCGACTTTAACCTTGCAGTGGTCGGGTGAGGTCTATTAAATTTTATGAATTGTTTTTTTGATATGATTTGAGCCCTATCGCAGATGTGGGTGGGCGCTGCTCAGTACCTTTCACAGAGGGCGTGACCTTCAGCGGGATGCATATGCCAGTAGTGCTCAGTGGTTTATGGCGTGAGCAACTAATTTTAGAGTCTGCTAGTCCGCACCCGATCTCATATGTAATATTTTTTGAACCCAAGGTAATTTGTTACTATTTTCAATTGTCATAGAAATTTTGATTTATTTCTTATATTTAGCCAGTTAAATCATGGACGAATATTCCAAAGAACTAGAACGTTTGCAAAAGCTTTATGATGAAGTACAGACAGATGAAGAGGCAACTGAAGAGTTCGACATTGCGGGAGATTCTGSTTCTGAAATAGATTTATGTGAAAACATTTCAATTGAAACTGAMACAGAACAAAGTGGAGACGATGAAGAAAAGAACAATGGATCGGGGAAAATAATAGAAGATATACAAGATCAAAGGCATGAACTAAGAGGGCAGCAAGAACATTTATACTACAAAGCAAAAGATAATGTCAAGTGGAAAMAACATTCACCTTCGACAAACGTTAGAACACGTCAACATAACATTATTACTCACCTTCCAGGTCCGAAAGGAAATGGAAAGGAAAAATTTACGCCGCTAGACTGCTGGTCATGCTTTATCAGTTCTAATATGTTGAACATGATGGTAACAAATACGAATATTTTCATCGAAAATATTTCATCAAATTACCAAGATAAAACTGAATGCAAAAATACCGATGCAATAGAAATAAGAGCTCTTATTGGATTAKTGTATTTGGCAGGCGTTTTCAAAGGTGGAAGAAGAAATATGAAAGATTTTTGGGCAACTGATGGAACAGGTGTTGAGATATTTCCAGCGGCTATGGCTTATAGAAGATTTAAATTTTTACTGAGATGTTTGCGCTTTGATTCAATACACGACAGAGCAGAACGAGTAAAGTACGATCGACTCGCTGYAATTAGAGAATTTTTTGCAGAGTTTTCAGTATATTTGCAAGCTTGTTATACACCTGGAGAATATCTTACTATAGATGAAATGTTATTTGCATTTAGAGGTCGTGGCCGTTTTCGTATATATATATATACCGACAAAGCCAAACAGATACGGTATAAAAGTATATGCTCTTGTGGACGCCAGAACATATTATGTGGTAAATCTGGAAGTATACGTAGGTGAACAACCAGATGGCCCGTTCAAATTTTCCCAAAAAGCTTCAGACTTAGTTGAACGCATGTGCTCTCCAGTTCACAATACGGGTCGTAACGTCACTATGGATAATTATTTTACTAGTTTAGAAGTAGTAAAGAAAATGTTGAATAATTATAAAATAACTATAGTTGGTACCATCAGGAAAAACAAACGTGAAATTCCGGATTTATTCAAAAACTCAAAAATACGGCCTATCAATTCATCAATTTTCGGGTTTCAAGAAGATGTTACCTTAGTCTCGTATGTACCCAAAAATAACAAAGTAGTCTTGCTTTTGTCATCAATGCACCATGATGACAAAATTGATGTTGAAACTGGAGAGAAAAATAAACCAGAAATGATAACATTTTACAACAAGACAAAAGGTGGAGTTGACACAGCGGATCAGAAAATGTCGCTCTATAATGTTAGCCGAGGAACACGCAGATGGCCAATGGTTATCTTTTACAACTTACTAAATATTGCTGCCATAAACGGCCACGTTCTGAATACTAGTAACAACTGGAAAACTATCGATGGTTTGGAATGCAAGGAACGGCGCATATTCTTGAAAAAACTTGGTCTGGACCTTATTCGCGAACATATGTCATTCCGAGCACTTAGTAAACACATATCAAAAGATGTACGATTAACAGCACAAAGACTTTCAGGAACAAGACCTGCGGAAGACCCGAAAATTGCAAGTGGAGGGAGAGGAACTTGCGCCAACTGTCCAAAACGCAAAACGCGTTTTTTCTGTACAAAATGTCACAAATGGCTCTGTCTGCAGTGTGTACAACCCATTTGTACAGAATGTGCCGAAAATATATGTAATGCATAATGCCTTTTCAGTATATTTAGACTTTAGAGATTTTCGGTAGTTAATAATGTTTCTTGTTTTTTTGAGTTAATTTAATTTGTATTTTTTGTGCAATTTACATGTAAGAATATTAAGTTTGGTTTAATAAAAGCATTTCAATCCACTTCGTCTACGAGTTCCATTTCTATATGCCCAAAAAAAAAAAAGGAACTTGGTGTCTCACAGACCGTACCCGACCATTACTGTTACATCCTCTCACCCGTTCACTGCAGGGTTAAAGGAAAAGGCTCCAAGAGCAGAAGTTCGTTCGGTCAGGATTCAGACTGGAAATGGTTCGTACTGTAATATTCGGGACCCCTTCACCCTGCAAAGCGATGAGTAATTTTTATGTTTCTTTTAAAATGAAATTACGTGTCCACAAACTACGGAAAAAGTCAACATTCTTAAAAAATATGGAGAGTCGCAAACATCCGGTCATTTCTTTAGAAATTTAAAAACCTAAATTCGATACGATTTCAATAGAGTGTCGGATTTTCCAGACAAAATGACTCCAAGGCCACACGTGTGTTTCTTCGAAATTCACAAATTTTCCATTGTAAATTTTATTCAAATTGTATCAATTTTTGTTAATATCAGAAAGGCATAAGTTGGAATTTTAGGCTTAATTAATTTAAGGTAGTTTTGAAAGACCTGGTTCAAATTTCTAATAAATGTAAATCGTTGCAAATTATTGTCGTTAGCGGATCAGCAACGTCTGGGTCAAAAGTCCGTTTAGGTAATTTTAATTAGCTAAATAATAAGTTCATTTTGTTGTAAACTGAACTTGATTCTTTTGGTTGTTTAAATTATTAACAAAGTCGTGATTTATCAAAGCTTTAGAGTAGGGGAAGAGTAGTACCGGAGGGGGATTGCGAAACAGAGAAAAAAAAGGGACTAGTGAATTTTCTAGAACTTCGATTCGAGAGAGCCGAGAGAACAGAGGTCGAAAACTTGGTTTTTGAAGTTGAATTTGTTTAGTTAGTTCGTTTACCTTTAGTTTCGTTTAGTTAGCTTAGTGTAATTATAAAATAGGAAGTAGGGGGAAAATTAGTGTTTAATTGTTCGAGGAATTATGTTGCAAGGACAAAGATTACAGTAAGTTAAAGCTTTCTTTTCGTTTAGAAATCAGTTATAAACTTCGCCGTAAAGGCTTCGTTCTGTCAGTAAAAGTAGTACGCACTTTATTTCTTAGTTCTGGTGAAATTAGTAGACCCTTTGGTTAGTAATTAAAGTAATATTTTGTTTCCTACTCCGGTGGATAAAGTTATTTACTCCACCCGGAATTACGTTCATAAAAGTTCGGAAAGTAACACTCCTAATTAAATTGTTTCGGCCTTTTCTCCAAAATTTAAAAGGTTTCGACAACCAAAGTTCCCCAAAACCCATTAATTCGACTGCTTAGGAAATTTTGGATAATTTATTTATTCATTTTTCTTTTGATTTTATTTTATTTGACGAAGTAAACAATCAGAACCAAGTTCTATTTATTTCATAATTTATGTTCAATAAATTTAAGTGTGGTTTAAAACTTGTGTTTTCTTTCTTACAATGCGGCCTCGTAATACCTTGGGTTTATTAGAATTTCCTTCTAATTATGTTTCTTTTGTTATTTCCGAGACACAACACAACGTAGGAAGAAAAAGGGAAGCAGTTACCAGGCCCCCTTTTTCAAGAAATATTACAGTACCATCGCCCTGCAACCAAGATTGGTGTATTTGACTTGAAAGGAGTGTAAACACTGGGGAGAGAAATGTTGCAGACAGATTTAATACGTATAATGAATTTTGCATAAATAATAGTTAGCGATGTTGTAACTAAGGAAAATTAGTATTCAATAAAATACAGGGTGCGCCAGAACTCGCGCCCCAGAGAAAATTTTCAAGTAAGGTAAGATACCAGGAACATGAAAAAATGTTTAAAAAATTGTATTGTATTGTAAGTTTAGGGAGATAAAACAGGCTTGAAAAGACAAAGTTTTATCATTGGCCTCCGTGACCAGTACTATCAAAATGGACAACGTGGTGGAGCTGGTTGAACCCCTTCTTATATTCCAACGAGTAGCTATTTCCAAGAAGAACGATGAGGATCTGCAAGACCTTCTTTGTTACGAACATCGAGTCAGGTGGGGTACAGGATCAAGCTTCTCAGTGATATTACATAAAAAAGCACTAGCACAACAGCACAAAACGTGCAAAACAAAAACTCGCAGCACCACCACCACACCATCAGTCAATATTGATTTCACCGAAGAGATGGTAGTGACGACCCAGCAACAACACTTTTTAAGTAATGAAAAAAATAAAGACAGATTTATCAGTATGCTGTCTCAGAAAATGGTTGCAGAAGGGATAGAAGTTAGACAGGCTAATGCTGATGCGGATACAACTATTATACGGTGCTCCTTGGAGAAAGCAGAATGTGGTTGTTCAACGGCTGTCATCGGCGAGGATGTGGATCTGCTGGTCCTGCTCATTGCTTTAGCTCCAACAGAACGAGAGATAAACTTTTTCAAACCTGGAATGGAGAATGAAGAAAGCAAATGTTATTCCTCCAAGAGCTTGCAGAAACTTGACTTTGCCAGAAGCATTTTGTTCATTCGCAGTTTTAGTGGCTGTCATACAACTTCTGCAATTTTCCGAAAAGGCAAGTCAACGATTGCTAAATTATTCATGAGGAACCGCACCCTACATTTAATCTTCAACATATTTTATACAAAGACTTCAACACCTGAGAAAGTTGCAAACGCCGGGGAACATATGTTTCTAGCAATGTACAACGCCAGAGTAACAGACCTGGACAAACAGCGCTACGCAGCATTTCTAAAATCCACCAAGGGTTAAGCCAGATCTCCCTTCTCTACCACCAGCTAAAGGTTCCGCATTGCAACACTCATACAGAGTCTATTTACAATTTCAATTACAAGTTCAAGAATGGAGGAGATGGAGATCTTCAACCCTTGACAACCTTAGATCAACCGGCCCCAGATGCCATCCTTTCAACAATATTCTGCAGCTGTACCAAAAGCTGTGGTGCACGTTGTGGATGCCGCAAAGCAGGTATTCATTGCTCTTCAATATGCGGTAACTGTGGGGGCGGATGCACTAACGGCCCTCCAGTTGAAAACAACAATTCAGCATATGAGGATGACCCGGAAGACTTAATCGAATGAACTGTTGGACTCAATACATTCAATTTACTGTAAGTTTTATTCAAATCATCTATCTATTATAGTCGTCACCAACAATATTTGAGACTCATTATAGAATAAGCCGCTTACCCCCCACGGTGGTTCATGGGGCTTGCGGTAGAAATGCCATAAACAAATTTGTATTTCTTAGGACAGGCACGTTTCAAAGGTTTGTAGGAAAAGATGGTCCGTAACAGAAATTTGTTTTTTGGCTTTCATCAAAAAAAAAAATTAAATTAATTTTAATATTCAGTTATATTTTGAGATTGTTTCTTTACAAATCTGCATTATCACTTTAATATTAAATTAATATATTAATTCCCAAATGTTTGCCTGTAATAAATTAAAAGCCCACCACAAAAATTCCTGAATACGGCTCTTTTCTACATCTTCTGGGTAGTACCACACGCAGTGAAAAATTATTACGGTCGACCACAAAGCTGCTTAACCCTCAATAAAGCTTTGCATACGTCAATCCCAAATATTCCTGGTGACGACTATAATATTATATTGAATAATGAAGACGAAAATGCAGCATATGAGGACGACTCCAAAGACTTTATGGACTTCCATGCCTCCCCCCTACCTCTTCTAATAAAGTGTTGGACCTAATAAATTCAATTTACAGTCAGTTTTTCGAATCAGAAGACTAATTTTGTTTTAAGTGCGAATAAAGCACATTTTTTTAATAATGTTTCTTGTCAGCCTTATAACTCGCTTACGGTTAGTCCTACAACAAAAATGCAAAGGACCCTTTTTGTAGGAAATTTTATAAACTTTAATTTTGATAAGAAAGTAAAAACTGATAGTTGCTGATTGTTTTCGAGATACCAGCAAAAAAACAATGAAAGACACCTTTAGCCCCCTCTCCCTCCTCAAGCTCGCCCCCCATCTTTGGGCACTTTTGATATATGTCTACCCAAGTGTAAAGAAAGCGTTTAAAAAAAACAACTCTAGGATTTTTTCCACCGATTTGTCTGAGCTAAGTATCAAGAAACCATTCACATCAAAACATTCGAAAACGATCACATTTGTTACCATCATTTCAATATCTGTTATAATTTTTTGTGTCCTTTGCAAATGCGGAATCAAAAAGAAATTTCTGTGCGTCAGATAAACAGTTATCTAGCGCCCATCTTCAAATCGTTCAAACGATGTAAACTATTCAATACAATGAGTAATTTGATCAGTTGCGCCAGAATCAACAATGTCTTTAGTAAACTCATCACTTCACCTATAAAGGCTTGCTCACTGGCTCCACTGTATTGTACATACTCGTGATTTAACACTTAACTGTTGCATTCGTAAAACGAACTTTTCAAATTTTGAAATGTGAGTGATAATATCATCTGTTGAATTCATCTTGAAGTTAAAAAAATTTGACTGTACCGTGTGTGCTGCTTGTTTAGTCTGCTATTCATAAATACCGTGCAGTTTACCCGCATAGTGAACAAGTGAAGTCAGTACTCTAGCTTCCACAGTCTTCACTATCACTTGACTTGCTGCCCTATCTGCCTTATCCCATCCTTAAAACTTGCTGGAAATATTTTATTTTCTTCCTTGGTAGCACCTTCTCGGCTTTGGCTTCAGGATTTCCCCAACATGCATCGTCAAGTACTCGCAACAAAATTTTCACCGCAAATTTCCCAATACTCCAGTTTTCAGAACCATGTAATTTCTCTATTCCTTGATATTCTATTTCTACTTCAAATACAGAAACACCATCATTCACGAGAAATAATCTGCCCAAAAACATTCTGCACTTGCTCCGGAATCGAACTAGTAACTACGCTCTGGTATTATTTTGGAATAAGTTTCAACAAGAAATTACCATTTTTAGGAAAATTACATTTTTCATGTTGTTTGAAACTAGAATTTTCAGAAGTAATTTTGTATGCCTAAGGTTAGTAACCCCTTATTGTTGACGGTTGACGTTTTCTGTCAAACTGCTGTCAACTATCAATTAAATTATCCATACAAGCTGAAAGGTGACTTAACCTAAATTTTGACACTAGTTACGATATCTTTTGTTTGTCACCAGAAACCAACCTAACCAAATTTATAGCAACCTATTCACTAATATCCCTAAATCCTAGGAAGTAATTTCTTGTTGATACGACAATAGGTACGATCCAACTTAGCTGATGAAAAGCTTATTAAGTTTTATTTGGAAGGTTGAAGATTGTGATAACAGTTTTATAAAATATTGAAACAATCAATAATCAAAATCTATCTATCTATCAACAACATTTTGTTAAGCAAAAGGTACTTTGATTTTTCTGTCTACTGCAACAAAATTACAATAGGCAATCACTTGTTTTAGAAACACATTAGGATAAGAATTGTAGAATTAATATTTTTACAATAAATTCAGTATTGATCGAACGCTGACTGATTAGTAGGTACTCCTCTAACACTACGAATTTTTACGTTTTATTTCACATTTCGAAATGTTAAAATATTAAGGGTTAAAATTGAACCGTTGAATTGTCATAAAAAACCAAATAAGAATATAATTATGCACATACCTGAGGAAAATGACGAATATCCCTTCATAAACCTTCATCATAATGATGTCAATGTCTTTTCAACTAACCAAAAACAAATCCCTTACACTACATTCACCCCCACTATCACAATACCTATATATTTATTAATTAATACACGAACTAAAAACGATTATTAACACTTCAAAAACGGCATTAAACAAAAATTATCTGAAATCTTACACACAAGAAGTTTTGAATCCGAATTTATAACAGAGTCTGACAGAACCACAAAACTAGACAGCGGCGGATGATTTCAAGCGAACATTATTATACCAACGTAACAGTACGCAATAAACAATCCCCATGTTTTAGTGAGTTTAATTTAATGTTTTTAGCAGTGGTGGCTCGTGACTTTTAGACAGGGGGGTCGCAATTAAAATGATGGTATATAACGAGTCTTTATTAAAATTTGGCGTCATAGTTGGAAGTGACTATGAGTGTGTTGTAAACAAACCCTAATTTTTAATACGTCCAGTGAGATGTCAATATCAGATTAATAACTTTCAAGAAGATGGTGCGGTCATAATCAAACTTTTGCAGATAACTTTGACGTCAATTTAAAAAAAACCGTCACAAATAATGTAACAATAAAAAAAAATTACTTGAAATAAAATATGTATTAATAACACAAAAAAGTTATTTCTTAAAATTAAATTCTGCTCTTCGGTCCTTCATAGATATAAATTTCTCCAACACCTTTTCTTCAAAAATTGTCAATGTCTTGCATACTGCAATATTGCAGTAAAATCGATTAATTCCCTAAAAAATCCGCGRTTTCCCGATTCCCCACTTTCGTCGTGACCTCTGAGTGCCAACTCAAAAGCACTGCAAAATTTTACGCAACTAACTATGCGTTTTAAAATATAGCCGTTTTTCCGAACCTTTTCATTGTGCTCAGTAATATGTTGGCGATAAGCAGAGTTAAGCTGAGTCATTATATTCGATTTTTCAAGTAAAGCAAGTGCTGTGCATGCATTTATATGACCACGAGATTATTCGAGCTTTCTTACTTTAGCAGGAAGCTGATGCAAATCCTTTATACCTCTCCGTGCCCAATTCGGATCTGCTCCTGTTGCAAAACAATATGCACGGAAAACAGTACAACAAATTCAAAACTTCACACCAATTATTTCGGTCATAAATGTCTCTTGAGAAATGCCGTGTAAATGTCCTGTTTTGAGATTTTCTTTCAATAATCTGTGTTAAATTTAAATCAGGCAATGGCCTGCCTAAATCCTTAATTTTTATTTTGTCTTCTGGAGGTAGTCTGTTAAAATCTGTTTTTATTAAAACACTTACACTATTTGCACTTCCACTCATTGTCAATTCACAATAAACATAAATTAAAACTGTAATGAAAACTGCAAGTGCTTTGTCAAATCGGTCAAAAATCACGAAATCCAACTAATAAGACGCTATTCTTTTTGTGCAAGCATAAATGTCATTTTAATCTCAAAAAAACCCAAATTAATAAAATCACTGATTACTCGTCGCTTCTTTTAAAATACGCGGAGCTAATTGGTTTTTATCTCCCCTTAAATCCAAAGCACCCCCTCGCCCATACTCTCGTGTTTCCAATGCGCCGATCTCACTTTCATACCCGTCGCCTAAGCGTGGCCGCAGAATCTTTGGCCAAGTGGTGACCACGCGAGGAACATTTGAATTTTTTGATTGGCTAGCAGAAGCGTAGAGCTGAGCTATAGATGCGTTGTCATGACAACCAGGGCCGCGGAATTGTTTGCGCCGTACCATCGAAATAATTTAATTTCTGGGTTTAGGTATAAAAAATAAATGGGCGTTTTTACTCAAATTACAAAATTTCTAATTAAACTTTTATAATAAAATAAATCACTCTAAACTAAATAAAACGTTCTTTATGGTTTCTTGTCCAGGGGGGGCACGCGGCAAAGCGGCCTTAAGAGAAACCGCCACTGGTTTTTAGGATATTTAAAAAAGTAAAATTTAACACAGAAAAATTTATAACACTTGATTTACAAGGTGATTTTTGTAGGGCCTACATTAGAAACTTTTTACCTTCCAATACTCCCACTTTGATTTTTTAAAAGAACAGTACTCACTTTTACTCATTTTACTTTTAACTATTTATTTTTATAGAATTTAATTATTAATTTTTACGCTGTTTATGGTCTGTAACATAAATTTTAAAACAGATTTTACTCAAAATCGGTAAGTTGTATCAGAAAAATGCAAAAACCTTTTTTGTGAAAATCTATGAAATGTAGAATTTTATTACTGAAAGTGGAAAGAAACTACAGCCAAAATAGTTACAGTACTTTTTACCCTAAACCCACCCAGTTTAGAAAACCCCTGATTAAAAGTTTCAACATTTTATCTTTGAATTCGTTTAAGTGTCTCGGTTATCATTTGTACCAAATTTTGTAATTTTATCTAAAATGATTTCGGAAATATTAGAAAAAAACAATCAAAAAACGCACCCTTTGAGGGGTGTAGTTCCTATGCGTAGCATTTTTTGAAACATGTTTATAGGAAACTTTGATTCTAAATTTAAATGTTCTATCTCTTGTGTAAACTTGTAACAATAAAAACGGAATAATAATTTAAATATGGCGCCGGTGTGCACGATCTTGCGCCATCTAGTAAGTAGCAAAACATACAGTCGGTATAAAAGATTCCTTTCCAATACTTTTCAGAAAGCATTTAGAAAAGGTAGCGTACTTGGTTCGTTTTGTTGTTAAATATCCATTCAATAAACGATGAAATTATTTTATTATTAAGAGAATTGAGCTACAGTGTATTTGAATCCGTAACGATGGCTAATGGACCGATTGCTGAACGAAATAGAGGTAAGTTTTCAACTACCTAACCTCACAAATTCTAATTAATACCGGTGTTTTTCACAGATGCAACAATCTATGTTGGTGGTTTAGATGATAAAGTTACAGAATCGTTATTATGGGAACTCTTCGTACAGTCTGGACCTTTGGGCAAGCATAATTTTTGTCATTTGTTCCAAACATAATTTCTTCTGTTTTAGTCAACGTTCACATGCCCAAAGATCGAGTCACAATGATGCACCAAGGCTATGGTTTCGTGGAATTCATGGGTGAAGAAGATGCCGATTATGCTATAAAAATAATGAATATGATAAAACTTTATGGAAAGCCAATAAGAGTGAATAAAGCATCAGCTCATCAAAAAAATTTGGACGTGGGGGCGAACATTTTCATCGGGAATTTAGACCCAGAAGTGGATGAAAAGCTACTTTACGACACATTTTCAGCTTTTGGAGTTATACTTCAAACACCTAAGGTAATCCAGTAAACCATATTTTTAAATGAAATAATGCAATTTTCTTTCAGATAATGAGAGACCCTGACACTGGTAATTCCAAAGGCTTTGCTTTCATTAATTTTGCCAGTTTTGAGGCTTCTGACGCATCAATTGAAGCGATGAATGGTCAATATCTCTGTAACCGCCCCATTTCCGTCTCCTACGCCTTTAAAAAGGACTCCAAAGGTGAACGTCACGGTTCTGCAGCTGAGCGTCTTCTAGCGGCCCAAAATCCCTTATCACAAGCCGACCGCCCCCATCAGCTCTTCGCCGATGCCCCGCCAATGGGCATGATGCCCCCAGGAATGGCTCTAGCCCCACCTCCCCCTCCTGTTATACTAGCTGGCATGATGCCTCCCCCACCACCTACACCGGCAAGTATGCAACCACCACCTCCTCCACCAGTCCCACCACCCAGTTCTTTTCCCTCGGGAATCCCTCCCCCGCCTTTGCCCCCGTCCCAACCGCCCTTACCGCCAGGTGCACCTCCACCACCACCAACTTCATCAGGTGGATCAGCACGACCCCCTTTACCACCGATGCCTACATCAACGCAAGCTTCAGGCGCCCCAAGGATGATTCCTCCGCCATGGCAAGGTGGGGCTAATAATTTACCTCCACCACCACCTGGACCACCGACCTCAGTGCCAACTTCAGGTGCGCCGCCATTTCCTGGATGTTTTCCGCCGCCACCACCCCCAGGAGGACGACCGCCGAATTGGAGACCACCGGTTAATTTTGGAGGACCAGGGAGACCTCCTTTCCCACCAAGGGGTCCTCCACCACCGCCCCCAAATAATTTTAGTGAAAATAGTTGGTAATGAAATCATTGATAAAATAAAACAAAAATTAAGTTGAGAGGTAACCATTTATTGACTTTTTTTGTGCCTTGATATTTTCTGAAATTTCCTATTGCTATCCTTCCTACTACCACTGTTTCCAGTAAATGGTATTATAGACCCAGGGGCTTGATACCCTGATTCCTCAAAACTCAATGTTTCTAACGATAGCAAGATATGTATCATTGGTAGCTTTCTTTTAACAACTATTTGGTCCAAATCTGGGATTACTGGGTCCCAAAATTCTTCAACTCTAAAAACATTTACGCAATTTACAATGTTGTAAACAAATTTGACAACGAAATTTACATCCTATAACACAGTTTTGTTATTTGATGTAGCTGGATATTATGTTCTCGTTTCATAATTTCTGCACAAGTGACAGTTTTACCAACAGACTGACCAAATCCTGTCCACACAACGGCTTTAGCACTTGGAAATTCATTTAATGCATGACTTACAAGATTTCTTATTTTACTACCTCCTCTTACCTAAAAATAATAAATTTACAACTTTAGTATTTACCAAGTAATTATGAACAACACCTGCATCCATAAAAAGTTTTCAGGAAGATTGGGAATAGGGATTTTGTCCCTTTCAAGGGGTTCCTCCACGTTTTTACCTTTGTGGTAATTCTCCATTTATCTAAATAAAAAATTTGATTTACTTACAAACAGTAATTGATGATAAATAAATCAAAACGACTGATAAGTAATGCTTCAAAAAGTCAGGTTAAATTAATTATTATCCATTTATTTGAAGGAAAAGTTTGATTTACTTACAAACAATGGTAATTGATGATAGATAAATCAAAACTAGGACTGCTGACTGCTGATAAGTAATGCTTCCAAAAGTGAGGTTAAATGTTAAATTAATTATTTGAAGGTAGGAACAATAATTCTCACTTAAGCTATTTTTTGCAAACACGACGTTAAAAAACTACAGCAGACCAACAAAAACTTGTGCACTTGTTCCAATCTAATAGTAAAAAAACTGATTGGACAACTTTCAAGAGCTTTAAGAGATAACATTTCCCCAGATCTGGTGATTTTTATGTTAAACTAGCTAACATTATATGCTAACATCACATTTCTTAAAAAATGACAAATACGACTATATATTGTAATTTATTGAATTTGGTTTATGTGAATTGTGTGCTATAAGTAAAAAAGTATTAAAGGAAGCATTTCGGGACACATGTTTTGAAATGTTTTGACCTATGGATTCAATCTCAAAATCTTTAAACGTTTTTTTCGGATACCTGTAGAAGACAAATATAAATTTATTTAAGAGAAGATATATTGAACTAGCTGTTGCCCGCGGCTTCGCTCGCGTGGTAGTTTGACATCCACAACTATTTCAAAACGCAGAAGGGCTAAGAAACTTACTAACAAAATATAGCAACACATAATTATTATGAACTTCGTAGTAAAAATAAAAAGTCCGTCTTTTATAACTTATTTAAAAACCGTAAAATTTTAAGTCTTATTTCATGGATATTACTTAACAATGACAAATTTTGATACAAATTTTCATTCCATATTTAACTGTAACACATATTTATACAAACTTTCATCCCTTATTTGACCCCCGTAGGGATAGAATTCTACAAAATTTTGAAACACGTGCTATTTTGTTTATAAATGAACACCCAAATACCAATTTTCATAGATTCAACTTAAAAAAAACACGGATATTTTACGAAGTTTTACCCTTGTTCAACCCCCCTGAGGGTAAAATTTCCAAAAATCCTGAAACACGTATTACTTGATTTTTAATCGAAAGCCTAAATACAAATTTTCAGGGATTTAACTTTATAAATGACATATTTTAATACAAATTGTCATCCTTGTTTAACCACCTAGAGGGTGGAATTTTCAAAAATCCTAAAACACGTGTTTCTTCATTTTTAATCGAAAGCCCAAATCCCAATTTTCATAAATATAACTTCAAAAACGACGAATTTATAAATATTTATACAAATTTTCATCCCTTGTTTGACCCCTTTGGGGATGAAATTTTCCAAAATCCTAAAACACGTGTTTTTTCTTTTTAACTGAGAGCCTAAATACCAATTTTCATGAATTTAACTTTTAAAAAAATACAAATATTTTACGACTTTTTACCCTTGTTCAATTGAAATTTCCAAAAATGGTAAAATACATATTTTTTTTATTTTTAACCGAAAGCCTGCATACCAATTTTCATGGCTATAGCTTTAAAACTTCGAATTCACCACCCCATTTAACTCCCTTAGGGGTTGATTTTCCAAAAATCCTTTCTCCGTTATAAAAGGTATCTACTGAGAAAATTTGAAATTTCTGTCTCCAGCGATTTAGGCTGTGGGTTGATAGGTCAGTCAGGAGAAGCCTCTTTATACAGTCTGTTATTGAAATGCGTTAAGAAAATTTAAGGGGTGATAGAACTCATCAAAACAAATTACTGTGCTATTTACCATTTTTTCGAAAAATCTTTCTAAACCCAGATAAAATTTTAATTAGTTTGAACGTAAATTCTAGTACCCGCCAATGTCTCCCTGCTTACATTAAAAGCGAAAGAAGATAAAAATTTGATAGCCAAGCAAAAACCAATTTTTTATTCGTAGTAAGTGAGAGTGACATTCCAAGTTACGCACCACACTTGATCAAGGGCACTAACCTTCAAATTAAATGTTCGAAAAGACGCCCTCCGTTATTGATGTATGCTTGTGCCCTTCGAGTCATAGAAGTTTTAGTTGCCACCAACATGTCGGATTTTCGTCGAATTGACTCGGCTGCATTATTCACACGAACAGTTAATTCTTCGACGGTGTTAACTGGAATTTCATACACAATCTGTTTTAAATGGTCCCATAGAAAAAAGTCACAAGGATTTAAGTCCGGTGAACGAGCTGGCCATAAAACTGGTCCATTACGACCTATCCACCGATTTTCTAAATATGAACTTAGCGACCGCGAAATCGCTCCAGCAGCATTCGATAAAGCTTCCCCGTAGATTAGCACCATGTCTGTTAACTCCGGATTAGTGTACTGCACCATTTTTGACGATAATTACGGGAAATTCACTTTGCCAATAAATTGTAAACACGGCCGCATGTAGGTGAAGGACGTGACTAAATTGTGTCAGTAAGTTTCTGCAAGACCTATCTGTCTGGGTTTTTGCCGTATTTACTTTTTTGCGTACCGTGCCATCCATAAACGACTCGATGACACGGAATACGGTGAAAATAAATGTAAGTATAAATTTGAGTTTTCGAAAAAATGGTACTTAGCAAAGTAATTTGTTTTGATGAGTTCTATTACCGTTTAAAGTTTCTTAACGCATTTCAATAACAGACTGTATATGTCGTAATCATTGGGCGTAATGTGTCATTCCGCGGAAAGCCTAGGTTTTGGCTGTACTGCCGGCAGACGCTGTAATCAAATGAATATTCCTTTGTTTGACTGAAATTTTACGTCATTTCAGGGATTGCCTACTTAATTCTCGTCAAACAAAGTAACCGGTTGAACCATTACATGTTACAGCGTTTGACGAAAGTGTATTTAGTCATTTGCTGAAAGCTTGAAATTTTATTGTGTAGTATTTCGGGCCGTAACATTTAGTGATTGTTGGACTTTTCTTATTGAAAATGGATAATCATAATAGTTTGTTTTATGACAAATTAAATGAATATGATTTGAAAAACAATGCCAAAAAACCCTGGAATTATGAAGTAATGAAAGAGGTAAAAGACTTCTAACCTCAAAATACACTTTTATTTCAGTTGTACATATTTTAGACTGCAAAAGGTATTTCTAAAGAATATATTTTTATTTTTGTTTAATTTACCCGAAGGCAAAAAATATATTTTAATCAGTTGTTTATGTCATATACTTACCGTTTTTGTATGATTTTATAATATTATATGTTTACATTATTCCAAATAAACGAAACAAATATTTTGCTACAATAAAAATATTTTAGTTTTTTTTTTTTTACTTTTCTTCTACCAAAAATTTACATTTCTACAGAAAGTATCAAACATTTCAAGACTTTTCAGCAAATGACTAAATACACTTGCGTCAAACGCTGTAACATGTAGTGGTTTAACCGGTTACTTTGTTTGACGAGAATTAAGTAGGCAATCCCTGAAATGACGTAAAATTTCAGTCAAACAAAGGAATGTTCATTTGATTACAGCGTCTGCCGGCAGTACGGCCAATGACTAGGCTTTCCGCGGAATGACGCATTACGCCCAATGACTACGACATATACCAGGTGAATAAAAAGTATGGAACCAAACGCTTTTTGCTTAAACTATTTATTTTTTGAAAAAACTAATTGATGAGTGCTAAAGTACTATAAAAATGTGATGATTTAACAAGAATAAAATTTTTCGAAATTTCCTTTTATTTTTGAGTTCTACAAAAAAAAATAATTTTTTTAAATGGCAACCCACTATAAAATCATTTTTCTCATAAAAGCTATACTCTAAGGATTACAACTATCTGCTTTATTTTTAATTTTTTCAAAAAATTTTTTTCACATAAATTGCAATTTTGACAAAAAAAATCGCATAACTCAAAAACAAAACAAAATTTCGTTCTGAAATTACGATCACATTTTTTATATTACTTTAATTTATATTAATTATTATTTTCCGGAGGCAAATGATTAAAAATAAAACCGCTTGGTTCCATACTTTATATTCACCCTGTATATGGATTAAGAACTTTTATAAATCTTTAGGTAAATTCTGGCGGATCATACTCATAATAACTGACAAACTCAAGTTATTTTAACACTATTGGCACAGATTAGAAGCACAATAAGGATTTGTGCTATTGGAAAAATTTAAAAATCTGACAACTATTTCATCTTAAATCTGGTAAAGTTTTCTTTTATGAATTAGTATAACTGTTGAGCTATATTTTTGTCAAGTTGGTGATTGATAAAAATTATCAATCTTAATTGACATCATTCTGATGTAATACCTACCTCAGTAGGATGTGCCAGAACTCGCTTCCCAGAGAAAAATGACATGTAAGGTAGGATACTACTGATTTTGTCAAGTTTTTTTGCTACAGACTATGAAAGGAGGAAACAAGGAAGCTGTATCCTAAATTGTTACTCTGTTAATCTTATTTGTGGCTTTTAAATGCAAAATTTTTGTACCTTTACTAAATAATTATAAAAAAACATATACAAGATCATCAGTATCATTAAATAGATATAAAAGACTGTCAAATGTTAAAAAATAAGTATCAAATTTTTGTGACATATCGAATTTTTTAAACATATTTTCCATGATCCTGGTATCTTATCTTACATGACATTTTTCTCCAGGACGCGAGTTCTGGCGTAGCCTGTATAGCAACCTTAGTTTAGAAAAATAGAGTTGTTTTATTGAAGTACTTTTTTATTTTATCTATTCTAAATAAATATTGCTTTCTTACCTAATTTCAAAACTTAAAATTTATCTTTTGTTTTAACACAAGTTTATAAACTTAAATTTACCAGATTTTTAAAATTTACTCCGCCAAACAATGTTTCAAATTTTTTTGATTAAAAATGGTCGAATTCGGCTAACATGAAAAAAAAGTAATGTAAAAACATTTTTTTTTAATTCGAAATTAAACTAATTCGAAATAAGTTTCTATTAACTTTGCAGTGGCCAAACTTCAAATTAATCTCGAATTTAAATTTGATTGCAAGAGGCACTAGAAAAGTAATCTACCTAGCAATGAAACCAAAGACGTATAACTTTTTTGATAAATAAATAAATAGAGTCAAAGTGCAAACTTTAAACCCTCATAACTTCGAAATTTTTATATATATTTTTTTTAACATTTTTTCCATGTTCCTGGTATCTTACCTGATATGACATTTTTCTCTGGGGCGCGAATTCTGGCGCACCCTGTATATTCAAGCACAAATTTGAAATGCCGAAAGGAGCCGCTAGCGGCGAGTTGATGAACAAGTGAGTGCTTGAAGAACCTTCTGCAACAAGTGCTTTATACTATTTTGCCGCTTTATATCATTTTATAAATTAAAAAACCAAAATTTCAATTTTTTCTTTTAGAGAATTTTGCGACGGTTGGCGACATTTATGTGGAATAATTTTAGGCGGCTGTAAAAAATAAAAATAATTCTTATTTTCACATTTGAAAATAAATTGTGAAGAAAGTTCGTCACTAAAATTAAATTAACGCCAACGACTTATTCCATCACTCAAATGACGTCATTTGGGTGCTGGAATAGACTTATTCTAACACCGAAATAAAAAAACTAATTATCTCAATTAACTCAAATTTTGCAGATAATGTTAGAATACATACATACTATTTGGATAAATTACGCTTGTGCGTTGTAATTGTTTTTTTATGGTTGGGTATATTTCTTTTCTAATGCCCCTCATATACAGAGTGATTCTTAAATAGACTGACGAAATTTTTTCCTTGGTAGTATCAAATGAGAACATGCTGGAAAAAATATTTGAAAAATTCTTTGTTTAACCATTCTCCGAATAAAATTTATTAAAGTTATTTTCGCCGTAAAGCGTATGTAGTATTAGCACAGGTAGTGATGGAAAGCATGGTGAAAATGTACTTGTTCATTGCAATAATTTATAAACGCCGTAAGTGGCACGGAGCAATGGGGTTTTACCCCTAAAAGTTATAAACCTAAACAGGTCACAGTTTGTCTCCATTTATCCTTGGGAAGCTGTGATAAAATTTTGTCGGTTTATTTAAGAATCACCTGTATTCTGTAAATCTCCCTTGTAGGTATAGGTATCTATTTATTAGAATTATTTATTTGCTTTAAATTATAATTTTTGAAACTTTAGAGGTGGATTTAAAAAAAGTAAATTAAATCAAAATTAAGTTAACCGCGATTAACTTCAAAATCCAGAAATCTGGTTGGTTGTTCATCATAATTCAATCATTCGGCTTCTATAAACCCACTCCTGGAAAACCAAAAATTTAAAATTGTTTGCTAAGTCATCATTATCATTGATTAAACTAAGTGTTATACAGCTGTTTTCAAAGTTTGTGCAAATATTTTAACAGAAAGTAGTAGAGCTCAAAAGAAATCAATCCTTATCCGAATGTTTATAGCATCGTGTCCTTAATGACATGTATCAATATCCCGCCTGGTCATTTCGTAAAAAACGCATTGGAGCAGTGATTCCGAGTATTTTCTCAATTACGGAGGTTACTAAGAAAAAACTGAATGATTTTAAATTATTAACGAAAAATAACGCAATTAATAAACGCTGGGAAGGAAGGATACAACAAAACAAGGTACGCCATGGAGAACTGATATTATGAGGTTGAATCCTTCAAGCTAAAAAACTGGATGTGTCAAAAAATTTCCCCAGATAGAAGCGCCAATGGGAATCAATTGAACTCAAAAAATGCCCAGGCGAAAAAATGATTGTTTCTATCGAGACGGAGAAGGTTTATAGTTTTTGAAATACAGAGGGTTTTGTTCGTCAAATAAATTTAAATTTGGAGCGCAGCCTTAAACTTAACTCAAATTGTAAACAACTAGGTACCTCAAATGCTACCGACTACTAATAATCTAAACGTTAGGATAAAGTTCTTAAAAGGTTCAAACTTCGTTTATATAAAAATTTTTTGATAATTTTTCCGACGCCAATGTGGAGGTTGCACTCTCTATCACCATATTTGCACATTCTTTAGAACTACCCGTATTTAGTAGATTGTTAACATTTTCCCGTTGTTGCAGTTTATACAAGGTGCAATTGAAATAGTACAACGTCTTCAGAAACAAAACTTGTTTGCATTACAATTAATTTCTTTTTTTATCAAAATATCGAAAACACCAAAAAAAAATGTTTCTTTTCAATTTGACTGATTAGAAATTAGTCTTTTAGAAAAAATCATGTGCGCATAATGCTCAAAATTATCTCAGCGCGTAAAACTTTGTATCTTGAGTGACCTCAAATTATGACCTAGGATCTCAACATTTTTAAATCATTTATCAAAATGACGTTTATTATAACAATGTGTTAATTCAGTGCGTTATCCTTTACTCGAAACAACAATTCTTATATTGAATAACACAATGAAACAAGCAACCGTTTTTTGTCTCATTTTAGAATTGCTAGTTATAAAGGTATGTAAGAATAAATAAACTTAAAAAAACTGTGACATTTACTTAAATTTTCTATTAGGCGGAAGAATTGCAAACCCACGAGCGGTATCAAATAGCTTCACAATGTATTGAAATTGTCGGAATTGACCAAAAGGTTGTAGAGGATGCAATGACTAAAGACATACCCAAAAACGATATCAAATATAAAGAATTTTTAGCATGTAGTTACAAAAAACAAGGTTACCAGAATGAAAACGGAGAAATTCTAATGGAAAATATCAAGAAGTTTTTGCAAAAGTATTATGATTCTTCAGACCTACAGGAACTGAATGCTTGCTCCGGCTATAATAGTACAAATCACGCAGAAAACGCATATCAAGCTCTTCAGTGCATATACAGTCGACTGAGTAATATGACAGTAGTACATACGTAAATAAATGACACAAATTAAAGGTGAATCAATCTGTGATTTATTTTGGTTAGAACAAAAACGGTGTAATAAAATAAAATATTAAGGTACAATGGATCTTGATACTGATTAAACGTTGTGTATGTATACATTTCACTTAGTAATGTAAAGGCACTGTGAAATGTATACTTACAAAAATAATTATACTAAAAAAAATGACCTCAGATGGCCTGTTCAAGATAAGTAATATCACTGGAGCCACTTTAGCCTTCTAACTGTTTTTACGTACAAATCTATCTGATTTTGTGATTCTATTATTCATTGTAGTATTAATAAGATTTTAACTGCAGCAAGACGCCGGATTGGGATCTTTGCCGGACCTCTTAGTAATGTTAATTCTTGTAAATTCTTCAGCAATTGTTGGATGAATTCCCACCGTACTCATCAAAGCATTCACAGTCAAGTTACACCTAAAGAAGTATTATTACATAAGCTGTTTTATCACTAAAGACTAAACTCACTTCATAGCTGCTGCGAATCCTTGGATTACTTCTCCAGCTTGCGGCCCAATAAAGTGCATACCCAACACCTGTTGTGGACCTTCACGTTTAGCAACAACTTTCAAATAGCAATGAGCAATTGAACGTTGTGGAATAAAGAATTCGGTTGGTTTGTAGTATGCATGATAAATTTCGACGTTGTCTTCACCGAATCGTTGTATCGCCGTTTCCTCACTTATCCCCACACTCCCATATTCCAGAGGACTGAAAACAGTTGTTGCCACGTTTTCGTAATCCATTTGAACAGTGCTGTTGCCGAATAAACGTCTGGCTAAGAGACGTCCTGCGTGGATAGCCACTGGTGTTAGTTCAGGCTTTTTCTGCAAAAATTATTACAATTACAACAAAAAAAAAAAAAAAAAAAAAAAGATTGTCGGGTTCAGTCGACAAAAGCTGATTGTTCAATCTAGTTTTCGTTCGTTATTTCAAACATAATTGAACCCCCTTTCAGATCTTCAGACTGGAACCGAACCGAAGTCGTGCACTCGAAAATTGGCATTATTTCAAATCAAGTAGACCCGATTTACAAGAATTTGACATTAAATACAGGTTGTTCCGTCTAAAACCCACATTATACGTATTGGGAGTTCGAATAATCATATTTATTTGAAAATTGGTACAGTCGTTTTCATATTAATGTGCATCGAAGTAGTCGCTGAAAGGGATCATTTTAAGTTGGCGACCATGCGAAAATTCAAACAATAATAACCTCAATCCTCCGTAAAAATGTGTATTTTAGTTTTAGAGGTAGCAAAAAATAATACAAGCTAACAACTTAATTAACATCGGGTGGCAAATATAAAATTTTTTGTCATTATCGATGTGATTTGATTTGTTCTGAATGACATTAACCCTTAAACTGCTAAATTAATTTTATAATCCTTTGCTGTGTGCGCACATATTTTGGTTCGTGCGTATATACAGGGTATTTCACGAGTGATAATGGGCCTGACCAAATTTGAACTGCAGCCAGCAATACATTTGCATAGGCTTCATGGATTTTGATTATGAGTTTTAAAAGTAATATAACATAGTTATCGCGTAACTGACACAAAGAAATTGACAAGAAAGGAAACACAGTTTTTAAGGTTATTGTCTATCTACCATTGGAAAACACTTTCAAGCCTTTTTGGAGCTTTTCTATCCAGGAAACATTGTCTTTACAAAGGTTCAACGGCAGAAGCATTTTTTCCAAATTCGCCATAAATGAGAATCATATCTGTTTTCTCATCGTTCGAATGCATTTTGAAATTTTGCTAATGTCAGKTGTGACATGGTTGTGACAAATAAAATTATSGAARCAAAGCTATCGTGGATTCATAATTCGGTKTTTCAAACAATGCGATATCTAAAATATCCACGTTAACTTTGCAAATGTATTGTGGGTTGTATTTTCAATTCCGTCAGGCTCATTATCACTCGTGAAATACCCTGTATACGTTTAGAGCGGTTAAATCTTATTGCGTATAAATACGTCTTAAGCAGTTTACTGCTAAATTTACAAATTCTTAGAAAAATTTTCAGCTCTGTATTTGCAAAATTTAGAGTAAAGATAATTTGTTTTATTCAGCGCAATATTTTAACAGTACAGAAACCTTATTGCTCCCATAAGGTTTTTAAATACTCCTAATTGTTTTCACAAAAATTAATAATCAAAATTATCAATTTCCTAAACAGAATAATACTTTGTCACCGTTTTTACCACAAGTTTACCTTAGCTATTGATTAGTACAAAATTTATGTTGTATTGTTGATACAAAAAAACATTTCTCATTTAAAATATGAAGCAAACTTAAAAAATTGTATAAGCAATAAAATAATTTTGCTTGTAAGAAGTCATTACTCATTTTTTCGCCCTAATATCGCAGTACACAACTTTTGAACATTTTGTTATGAAAAAAATGCGAATCCGGCCCATGGGTTTCTAAGAACGCATTGAACAGTTACCGCGTATAAATACGTTTAGAGCAGTTAACAACACCAAAGAAAAAAAATTGAATTAGCAATGCCTTTATGGTCTTTTTATATTAAGAAACAAATATAATTTCAAAATAAGTCATTATTTGTTTTTAAAACATTTTAAAAGTAATTTCGTAGATATACGGTTTGAGCAGCGAACCACTCGGCGTAGATTACGTTTGGAGAAGTTTAAGGGTTAATGACACTATTTGTATGAATCGGCTTTTAAATTAAAGATGCATTTACAATTCTACAACCTACTTGATGCACATTAATATGAAAAAGAGTATACATACCCATAATCCATTAAGTCCTTCTAAAAAACAAAATTTCAAGATGGCGTCACTTCCGGTTATAGCGGAAGTCGGTCTCAACTTTCTTATTTTAAATGGAAAGCTATATTTTTTACTGCGTTTTTGGATTAATCGGGTTATTTTAAGAGAGTTTTCATCAGCTTTCCCTATACTTAAATTTAGCCCTTTTTGAAATATTTGGAGTTTTTCAAAAATTTTTGGATCTGCAACTTCCAGTTTACAAATCGGTAACTCTGCTATTTTTTAAAATTTTGAATTTGTTTTTTTTGGCGTTTGAAAGAGAAAGTTTAGATCTTTCTTCAGGTGGTTTCAAATTTTGAAAAAAAAAATTAACAAACCCTAAAATTTGAAGGTTACTTTTGTAACAATTCAAATACCCATAACTCAATTTTTCCAAATGAAATAACCCAATTTTTATTTTACTATTATTAAATTATGTATTATTAAATTACTATTATACTATTAAATAATGATCGCATGGTAGAACCTATTATAATGTATTGCATAACTTTGATTCTTCATATTTTGCCACTATTTGTCAAATAGCAATTTACTGTTGACGTTTATTGAGAAACAATTTTAACATTTTTGATTTCCATAGCAAACTATGTGAAAACGGGTGTGGCTAGTAATACATTTTCTGTAGTCTTAACAAAAAGTCCATAACTTGAAAATTATTAAATTTAGGTATAGGGAATATTAATACAGATCAATGCACAATTAAATACTCTTCTATTTAGTAAAATAAAAATTGGGGTATTTCATTTGAAAAAATTGAGTTATGAGTATTTAAATTATTAAAGTAACTTTAAAATTTTGGGAAGTTTTTTTTTTCAAAATTCAAACACCAGAAAACGGATCTAAGCTTTCTCTTTCAAACACCAAAAAAAAAAGCGAATTCAAAATCTTAAAAAATGGCAGAGTTACCGATTTTTAAAGTGGCAGGTGCAGATCCAAAATTTTTTGAAAAACTCCAAATATTTCAAAAACGGCTAAATTTACATATAGAGAAAGCTAATGAAAACTCCCTTAAAATGACCCGATTAATTCAAAAACGCAGTAAAAAAATATAGCTTTCCATTTAAAATAAGAAAGTTGAGAACGACTTCCGGAATAACCGGAAATGCCGCCATATTGAAAATATTTTCATTTGGAAGGACTTAATGGATTATGGGTATGTACCAATTTTCAAATAAATACGATTATACGAACTCCCAATACTTCTAATGTGGGGTTTAGACGGAACATACTGTATAAATGTTTGTTGTGTGCGACAGTTCTGACACAATTGTAATAAGAAGCCACAATTCAATTTAAATAATTAAATTGATGATCAACAGTAATCGATATTAATAACATCACACAACTCAGACCTTGGTTTCCAAGCGGACGACAAATTTCAGCCGATCAATACTTACATATAAAACATCTCCGACGGCAAATATGTGAGGTATATTTGACTGTTCGTTCATGGCGTCTATCTTCTCACCATCTCCGGCTACTTTAACACCTGCCTTATCCAAATGAAGCTCTCGCGTAAGAGCTCTTCTTCCGATTGCGAACAACACGGTATCAAAAACATCTTCGAATTCCTGGCCGCTTTCATTTGTCCATTTGACAACCAACTTGTTATCAGCTCGCTTCTCGACAGATTTTGGCAGACATCTTAAAAAAATAACTTAAAATCAACGTCTCGAATATTTCATAGTTCGTACTTGTGGAGGAATTTAACTCCTTTTTCCTCCATTGCCGAAGCAATAAGTTTAGCCATTTGCTGATCGAAACCTCTCAAGACCACAGATCGAACCATGACTGTTGCATCATAGCCTAATCCTTTCAAAAAACCGGCACATTCCAAACCAATATCTAATTACAAATTAAGAATGAAATTACACAAAATTGAAAAAAAAAAGATGTTGCCTGTAATGCAAAATAAAAACTGATTGCAAATTCAGAATCCTTGAACATTTTCATTAAAAAAAACCCATTTTTTACAATTTCTTAATTTCTGTGACTGGAAATTGTAATTCTTGCACTTGATCAAAAAAAAAAAAACTTGGAAAATTTTAGTCACTAATATCAAAAACTATATTACTGATAAGTAGAATTTGATTACATATTCAAAATCCCTAAACAATTTTGCATAAGAAAAATCAATTTCTTGTTCAGTTCATTGATTATTTAATTTAACCAGAGACGATTTGGCGAATACGTGATGGTTAATAAAAATAAAAGGATACACCCAGCGCCTACAACTAGAGTTTTCCCCGGTGCTTCCTCCAAACTGAAAATATCATCGCTGGTAATACCATATTCCACAGCACCCGGTATATTCGGATAACGAGGTCTTCCACCTACTGCTATGAGAAAATACTTAGATGTCAATGTACGTTCTCCTTGTTTGGTTACGGTGTGAACTGTGTGAGGATCTTTAAAAACACCCAAACCATTGATGTATTCTACTTTTCTTAAAAAAATCATATAAATCAATCTTTCTGCATACCACTTAAATAAAAACTTACTTATCTCTAAGTTCTACTCTGGTCACCCAATTTACGGACCTAATGTGATTTTGCACCGCCTGTCTGAGAGATGCCCAGTCGTGCTTGATATTTTCTGGTTGCGGAAGTTGCCAACCATAACTCTTAGCATCCTACAAATTTAATTAAAAAAATATGTAAAAAATTACGCGTAAACTAAATTGAACATTTTTAAAGCATTAAAATTACAAAATAAAAGAATGCCATCACCCTGGATTCAATACCAACAAAAAACTATACAAAAACACAATTCTTTCGGTTTATGCGTGCTATAGTACATTACAAGCGAGGTGGTAAATATGGCATTACCCCGAGTGCTTATGTATACGATCGGATAAAGCACAAGGGGTGATGCCATTACCACCGAGATTTGTATGCTATTTTATTCACAATCACATTATTTTCAGTCAAAAATTTGAGTAAAATAAAATTATAAAAAAGTTAAGGTCCAAACGTGCTAAATAGCGTTTGATTTTTGTGCTTTACATAATCACTCGAGGTAATGCCATATTTACCACCTCGTTTGTAATGTACTATTAATTTTTATATTTAGAAATATCCCCCTTTAGAAAATGACTGCTTTTTTTTAAAGGAACAAATTAAATACACAGTATATTATTTAAACATCAAATACAGGGTGATTTACGAGGAATAATGAGCCTGACCAAATTCTCAATGCAACCAACAATACATTTTCATAGGTCAAGTAGATTACAAAGATTATTTGTAATAAATATGAAATTTTAACAAGCATAGTTACAATTTGTCAGTTTTGACATTGAAATAATGAAAAACGGAAGTAACTAAAATCCCAAAACAACAATGGGTATAATAAACCCACATTTTGCTCAGATTATAATAAATTTGTAGTGATTGTCAAAAACGACAATGATGATTATTGATAATGAATATCGTGCATCCAAATTATATATTTTTTTAAAAGTGTTGCAAAACAACTTGCGAAAATGTAATAGTGGTTGCATCGAGAATTTGGTCAGGCTCATTGTTCTTCGTAAATCACCCTGTATTTTTGTTCAGTAAAAATAATAAATACACAGTAAAGACAATGAATGTCCAGAATATCCAGTAAAACTAATATCCACACATTTAGTTTTCAACAAAATCGAAAAATCGCAGAGCGTTCAAAAACAAAATCGTGGTATTAGAAGCACAGCAATGGCGAAGGCTGACAAATTACAATAAAATACTGTGCGTGCATTGCTTGACATCTATTATTTTTACTGTGCAAAAATAAATTAAATGCTGAACATTTATTATTTTATTGTAAACAATTAAATTATTTAAAATTATTTAAACTACTTCAAAATTTAGTTGGCATTTTGTCAGTGCGTGAAATGACGTCAGTGTGTGAAATATATACCCGGTGAGTCATTTATAATAAAAACCCTAAACGATTTACAAACGCAACCCAAAATACATTCACAGATTCCACTATGCGTTAATTGATAAACAGTTTGAACATTTTCAGAGATATAAACATAGGTACTTGTGATAGCTTTGACAGTTTTTATAAATTGCCATCTTACGATGTACCTTTAACGGTGGAGATTCAGCCACAGCATTTTTGTAGCATTTTCAAACATCAAGATCAAGTCAGTTTTTTCGGCGTTTGAGTATATTTTGTATATTGAGTATATTGAATTAAAGGGAAAAAGTAAAATTGAATGGCATTGACAAATTTAATAAATCACACATAAACAACTATTTTGATTTAAATTTAATAATCTAAATTTTTAACAAAGACCAAGTTGTCTGTATATATTGCGTCTGAAAATCGGAGTCTTTATTACAAATAACTCACCCTGTATTTAACAAAAAATGGCTAGCTTTCAGTATTAATTTCGATGTGTAAAGTTTTTTTTCGCCAAATTCTTTTTTCTGAAAACAAATAATGTGTGGTTACGTCCTTTTTGTTCAGTCCGTAAATTTTGTATAGATCTAAAGATTCGTTTGCTTTAAATTTGCAGTAATAAAATTTTAATCTCAATGCCTAATCACAATTCAAGGTGTCCTTGATTTCGTACATTATATTACAATCTTAATGTATTTTAAGCTTCTTATAACTATAAAACTTTAATTAGTTAAATTTACAGAATGGATTATTAAAAATCTCCCAGCCATAGCTCCATTATTTTTAAAGATATAATAATATGTACTTCTTAGAACAAAGTTGCACAGCTTATTGTCATCTGATAAATAAAATAAAGTACAAAGTGTCCGTAAATGATTGAAGGTTCAAGTTGGCTTTGAAATAATGTTAACATCTGAATGTGCCGCTTTATACGATACTGAATACAGATAACACAAAAAATATTTGACATGTGACAGTGACAAATTTCAGATTTACTGCATTTTTAAATCAACGGCTTTTGTTGCAGCTTTAAATTGAGAACAAGAACTACACCGTGACAAGAAGAACAAATAATCACATCGTAATATTCTATTTTTCATTAAAATTCTATCAACTTTAGTGTCTACTTAGCCTATTATAAACAATGATTATCAAAAAAGGTTAATATGAGAAATCAGGTTCAAATCATATTGGATTCGCCACTTTTTTTTTGATTCAAAAAAATGTTCTCTTCCACACTATTCAAATGTAATTACGAAGTGATGGTCAAATGGGTGATCATTAAGAAAGGGTGCGTTGTCAGTTGTTTGACTTCTTACATCCTCTCCAAATATACCTGCAAATCATTTTTAAATGATTGACCACATACAAAATTTTGATTAGAGGGTGTGCTTTAAAAATCCTATTGTAATTATTGCACACTTCCTTAACTTTTGTGGAACAGTTTATTTTGTCTTATCAGTATTCAGTAGTATAAAGCGGCATATAAAGCGGCACATTCTGAGGTTGACATTATTTCAAAGCCAACTTGATCCTTCAATCATTTATGGACACAGTGTATAAGCTGTAAAAAATAGAAAATTTTATTAATTTTTTTTATCAAGCAAACGAATGATAACAAAAAACGGCTTAACTTTGACCAAAGAAGTATTGTCACATCTTTAAAAATAATGAAGTTAATTAAGGCTTTGAGCGTTTTTATAATCCAGCCTGAATCTAATGAAAAGAAAATAAAACCAAACAAAATTCACTTTTCAAATTAATCTATAAAATTACCATACTATGATAAAACCGTTATTTTTTTAATTATAGAGAAGATAATGAATGACTTACTAATAAAAAATTACAGCAGGTTTCCAGGTGATAATCCTCTTTGATCAAGTTTTAAATCTTCTTCTATAATTACTAGAAAATTAACAAAACGTCGAACACGTGACAAAAAATTATTTATGTGTAAAAAAATTAAGATCCAAGAGAATGTTCAAAGCCTGTCAGGCAGCAGAGTGCATTTAAATACCCGAAAAACACATTTTTAATAATGCTCCTAGCACAATGATGTTACCGTGCCATCTGAAGGACTTTAATACTAAACTAATTAATTAACTAATACTAAAATAATTAAAAATCTTCAAATTTAAAATGAAATCTTCACCGAATTTATAGTGCAATACAAACAATGCAAATTTTGGCATTATGATGTTTACAAAAACTACAAAAAATATAAAAAAAGTATAGGTCTACAAAATGGCGCGTAAGCTCTTCAGTACGTTAAAGAAAACGTTGCAATAAACTCCAGAGAAATATGTAATTTGAAAATTTTCTCATGTTTGAATTTTTTATTTCTTACCTTCTTTTGTTAAATATAGAAAGTTATTCAAAACTTTCTTTGTAATTTGCACATATTTGCTGATAGCAAATAAAATTATAAATAGCAATAGTGTGATAATAAATTTGGTAAAAAAAAAGATTTTTAAATAAATTTTTGACCAGTTCTTAAAAAAGTTCTCTATAATATGTTTAGTATACTATAAAGCATAATTTATTATATTATACAGAGTGTTTCGTTTTTATTGTTACAAATTTAAACAGGTGATAGAACTTTTAGTTTTAAGACAAAAGTTTCCTATAAACACGTATCAAAAAATGTTATGTAAGCGAGCTAGACCCCTGAAAGAGATGCGTTTTTAATGGGGTTTTCCCACTATTGCAGAATAGATAAAATTACAAGAGTTGGTGTAGCTGATTACTTTTAAACACTTGAACGAATTTAAAGATCAGTTGTTGAAATTTTTAATCACGGGTTTCTTAAATGGTGATACAAATTTAATTTTTAATTTTTATCCTCTTTATGGTCTGTAAGACAAATGGGGTACTGTACTATATTTTTTTTATTGTCTAAATTAAATCTTCATAAAAAAATAATATACCCGTGTATTTTGTTTATTGCGAAAGCGTGCATTCAAGGCAAAAAAAAATGTTGAAGTTGGTGTAAAATAAACACACTTTCAAACACACCATGTTTGCGCCAAGTGATCACGTGAGCAGACCCTGACGAACGCGCAAAATCAGCCAAAGCCGACAGCTCTAACCCAAGCTCCAGTCTGCGATGCGATGGAAGAAAGTCGTCGGTAAGAGAGACAAAATAGTGCTGCGTTTGCTGATTGGACAGGGAGGCCCGACGTCATCAAACGCGCATTGTAATACCGTTTAAATGTAGTGGATCAAAAACCACTTGTTTAAATCTCATTTATTTAAGAAATTACAGCTTAATTGAAAATCGATTTTTAGTTATATTGCTATTTAACAACGAAGAATAATATAAACCTAAATTTTGCCTACTTTTTTTATAGTATAGTACCCCATTGTAAACTGATTTTACTCAAAAAGGGTAAGTTGTATCAAAAAAACGCAAGAGACCTCTTTTATGTGAAAAACTATGGAATTTAAAATTTTGTGGCTAAAAGTGGCAAGAACCAACAGCCAAAAAAGTTAGAATACTTTTTACCCTAAACATTTTTTATTGACATTTTACCTTTAAATTCGTTTGGGTGTATAAAGATTATCAGTTGTACCAAAGATGCACCCCTTTCAGGGGATGTAGTCCCTTATATAATATTTTTCGATACATGTTCTTAGAAAACTTTTAACTTAAAATTGAAAATTCTATCACCTGTTTAAATTTGTAACAATAAAAACGGAACATCCTGTATAATACCGGATGTTCGATCCCAAACTCAAACATAGTGAAATAATGTTGAATGCAATTTTTACACTGTAGCCGAGATTACATTTTATCTGCCCCGCCCATTCGGTTTTCTTAGCGACCAATAAAATATATCTCCAAAAAGTGGTTTATGAATTTTTGATTTTTACATTCTGACAGTTGAGTTGACATATTTATAAACTGTTTTGAAAGATTTCATTATAATTTTGGGCAAAAGTGATGATGATAGTAATTTTGGCATTAGTTTTCAAAATTTGGATTAAATTATGTTTTAGAGATTTGTTTACTTTTTTTTACTTAACTCCAATTAAATTGTAAAAAAACTTTGACGTTTTTAACAACATCAAGTACCGCATACTTATTTCACGTATTGATGAATTTGATAATTATTGTATTTTAAAATAAAAATACCATTTTTATTCTTATTTTTTGGATCAAAAAATTTAAAATTTGACGGAAAATAATCTTGTCTTTCGGTAGGTACCATTGCCGCCTTACTTTTAAGTTGCATTTGCAAGCAGGGATCAGCAAAAATAAACAATACCGTATTAAATCCCTATGTTCGCAATTCAGACCAGACACCCGTTAAAAAAATAGAACATGTTCTTTAATAAATTAATAAACATATTGCATGTAGATAATCACACTTACGTCAACTAATCGACAAAACCAATAATAATTAATGTGCCAATCACTCGAGTGACATATGACGTCATAAAACTTACCTCTATAGCCTCTCCCAGTAAAGCAGCTTGATGCATCAATTTTTTTGGTATGCATCCAACATTGACACACGTACCACCAAGACCCCATTTGGTCCCTTTAGGTGAAGGAGTTACATAATCTAAAACGGCAACTTTTGCACCCAATCCGGCTGCTTCCTTAGCGGCAGCAAGTCCACCAGATCCACCACCAATTACCACCAAGTCATATTCTGGACCGTCACCTGCAAAACGAAGAAAGACTATTAAATTGAATATACAGATATGACCACGTATTACACTGAGTCATATTCAGATCATGTTCTGAAGTATTACCTAAACAGCAAATTAGAATTTTGTAAAATGGTGTGATTAGTACATACAATTATGCCATGGTTTCAATAAAATTTTTGATCAAAGTGACCTGTAACGTGGCATGATACTCGTACATAGTCATTCATCGAACTGAAAATAAGGGCATTATGGTAAGATATCAATTACACTTTAAAGTAAAAAAATATAAAACATAAATTTGACTCCAGTTGAACAATACTTCTACACACATCAGTGTTTCAACATGCTAAGAAAAACAAAAAAAAAAACTGAATAAAGCCTAATACTAATTAAATAGCAATTAAAAGTTGTTGAATAAAGTTTTTTTTCTACCAACACATCTAAAACACGGATTATCGTATATGTTTCCATGACGCTAAGTGACCTTTTATACATACCTTAACAAGCCGTGACTTTTATGCGTATTAGTCACGTTGTTAATAGCAACTGTCATATTAGTCACGGGCTGAAATTAGCTTTCTGTAATTCTAATAATTTTTCGAGTGTGAATCTGGCTACACGAAACGAAAATGTTGGGGGAAACGCGTTGTGAAGCGAGTAGCAAATTTTTGGTCGACTGTAATTTAAATTTTGCCCTCAAGAAAAATATTACTTATATTATATTACTTAAGTGAAGATGATGTTTTCAATAGAATGTGCACTCCACCCAAGATTACCGAAGCAGCGGCCTCAGCAACTGCTAATGTGCTGCCGGAAAAGTCAAAAAGTCAGTACGAAAGTGCATATAAACTTTTCCAAGATTGGTGTCAAGAAATTAAATAAATTCTTTATCTGAGAATGTGCTGCTAGCATATTTTCAAGATCTTTCGAAAAGGATGAAACCGTCTTCTTTGTGGACAGTCTACTCAATGTTGCGGATGACGCTTAACCTAAAAAACAATGTTTTTTCTACTTTGCGTTCGTACTAAGGCCAATACGAAACCGTTTTGAGTATCGTACTGAACAAAAACAGTGCTATAAAAATTATACTCAAAAGAGGGAAATTTAGTCTTATAATATTGGCGACCTTACCGTTTCTCTATCGAACTGTCAGTGTCAACTTTTGCTGTTTGGTTTAATTAATCAGCGCAAAAAATATTCAGAATTAACATTATGATTATAGTGGTGCTTACGCATACATTTAAGTCATTGGACAAAGGGAAATAAAAAGTACTTACTGCTACTTTTGAGACTACTCGCTGCGCTTGTCGTGTCCTAAACCCGTGCGAGCGACAAAATGCTTCTTATAAAACTCGTATTATAATATAGGGTAAACCAGGGTGATATGGTAAATCGTATGAAATGGCGACTTACTCTATTCCTTTTTCGGGCAGAGACATGTCTCTGTAATTCTATATAACAGTTGTTTATGATCATTTGTGCAGCGAGCACCTATTGAAAACCAGTCCCGTTTTGAAAAGCGTAAGTAATTTGTACAAAACTGTTTCCGATGCTCAATAATTTTTATACGGTGCAAGCGTTTGTAAATGCTGCTTTAGGTAGTTAGTCCCCGAGGTATTTTTTGATATGTTCTGCATTTTTAGACTGTTTTTATACACTACATAAGCTAGACATCGTTGCCTATAGTATTTTGAACTGCTTGCCGCACTATTCACCGTTTCAACCCTGCCCAATCGGAGACATGGTGAACTCGGGCATGGGTGATACAGTGAACGACTTTTTTCTTACATGTACTCATATTTCTCGGCCTAAGTAAAAGTTTTAACTATATCAGCATTGTTCCAGGCAAAGATGCCTACATATAAAATTTTATAAATAGTTTAAAAAATTTTATATTTTATAAAATGTTTATAAAATAGTACTAAAAAGGATAAAAAGGATTGGATAAAATGTATTAGATGCCAACTTTGGTTGCACAAAGATTGTACAAAATATGAGTCAATGTGTGATGATATGTAGGGCAAAAAGCAGAAAAAGTAGGAATTTCTAATATTTTTAAACAAATTAAACTAATATTTTTTTTTCAAATTGTTGTTATGTCTTTAAAAGATTACGACACTGTTAAGTTGTTACCTATACAGGGTCCACCAGAACTCGTGCCCCAGAGAAAAATGCCATATAAGGTAAGATGCCAGGAACACGGAAAAAATGTTAAAAAAAAATTTTCTATAAAAATTTCGAAGTTATGAGAGTTTAAAATTTGCACCTTGACTCTATTTATTTCTGTTGAAAAAATAATTTTCCAAGTTTTTTGCTACAGTCTATTAGAAAGAGGAAACAAAGAAGCTGTACCGTAAGTTGTAACTCTGTTCAATGTTATTTGTGGCTTTTATTGGCAAAATTTTCGTACCTTTACTCAATAATTGTAAAAAAACATATACAAGATTATCAGCATCATTAAATAGACATAAAAAATGTCAAACGTCAAAACATAAATGTCAAAATTATTTGACAGATAGAATTTTTTAAACACTTTTTTCATGTTCCTGGTAACTTATCCTACTTGAAATTTTTCTCTGGGGCGCGAGTTCTGGCGCACCTGTATATTTTAGGAAAGTATAGTATTTTTATTTTGTTTAAATAAACAATTTCTTGTGTTCTACATGGCTCATTTTTTTTCACCATATCACCCTGGTTTACCTTACAACTATGGCACACGTGTATTATTACAAATTAATCACTTAAAAAAATGTACCTCGCTGGCTCTACAGGCTCGATAGGATGAACATTTTATTGCGTGACTTATTTGTAACATAGACTTGTACCATAAATAAATTACACTCTAATAAAAAAGGTGTCATAAAACCTACCAATTGTTTTGACAGGTGGAATGAGAATAACGTTCTTATACTCTTTTAAAGTAGCAGTGTTTGTTTCCAAACAGCCAAAATTAATAGCATTGAACCGTATCTTTTCCTAGATTTCGCACATGTAAAACAATGTAAACTGCCTAAAATAAATCTATAAAACGCAAATAGCGTAAAAATGTTCATATGGTCGAGTAAAGAATCATCTTTTAAAAAACAATAGTAACATAACAAATAAAAAAAACGTTTCTTGAAAATGTGTTGAACAAAATACCCAAACAAATATTCAATTAAAAAGTTTTGTTTTTTAAATTTTGTATAATATTTGTTGCAAGCACTCCGATTTATTTTATTCTTCTAATTCAACTACTTTGACTTTATCATACTGACGTAATTAAGAACGTATTAAAAATTTAGTATTTTATTATTCACACAATAAATCTACTTTAGAATTTTCATGCGAATGTTTTTCCAATTTTTTTTTTTTCATTCTCGTTGTTTTACGCTACTTTAAGCTCCCGAACAATTCTATAGGAACTAATTAATAATTAATTACCTACTGTACTGTACTGTAAAAAATCAGTTGATAGTTTATGAAATGGAAACAGTTTTAGAAAACAGTGAAGATTACGAAATTGACAAATAAATTCCATTTTAAGTAGCTAATTCTAAAAAGAAATAAGTAACGACCAGTGTCTTGTATAATTATTACGGTTAATCAAATCTATATTTTTAAGAATTTGAAAAGTCCTTCATTAAATCCCATGGCCAGTAATATCATTTTATTCCTTGGGCGGTAATATAAAGGTTTGCCAACGTTAAGATTACAAAAATACCGATTTTTTTTTTCAAATTGTGTTGTGCGCCTCGACACACAGGTAATTTGAGTAATTTGTTATAAGAAAGACACTACTCTTCGAACTACACTCAAGTATATTTCTTATTTAACGGATACAATGGGAATGAATATTTAGCGAGTTTTAGGCCTATTTATATTACAATCTAAATGATAGTGAATGTTTACCAAAAAATATGGAAGGTCGAAATATAATAGGAAGATAATGAGTATATAGAAAGTTTTAAAAACATAATGATTTCCTTATTGATAAAAAGATTCTAACAAACATAATGAGTTTCTAATTAATATACTTATGAAAAAGATTTCTTATATTCCTAACACCCTAACAATTGTCAAGTTACGCATGATATTTTACTGAATTAGTATTGTTTCTGTAGTGGTTTTTCTTACTTCTGGGGCCAGTAGTATGCTCCATTTCAACAATTTTAATATCAGATTCACACATTATTTCAATATTTTCTTAGACATTTCTAAAATGTCGAAAATCAAACGCAATTAGATGGCCTACCACGTTTGGACCTTAAGTTTTTTAGAATTATTTTATTCAAATGTTTTACTAAAAATGATATGATTGTAAATAAAATTGCATAGAAACCTCAGTGGTAACGGCATTGCCCCTTGTGCTGGCGCCTCTCGATCATATACATGAGCACTCGGAGTAATGCCATATTTACCACCTCGTTTGTAATATACTATTAACGTTATTTGTGACTTTTATTGGCAACATTTTTGTACCTTTACTAAATAATTATGAAGAAACATATATCGAGCGATCAAGATAATTTGTAATCAAGTCATCCTTGGATCCGAAAACATATGTCTGTAAAATGTCAAGTCGAAAGGTAAAGTGGCATGGCAAAAGGTGATGATTATAATACCTAAATTTATAATTTACCTTCAAAAAAGAACGGTCCTACTTGTATTATTATATGTGGGCGACTAATTCCAGCCCATTTTGACGTTTTACCTTTCGACTTTTATTTGACGTTTCATGTGCAGTTAGTTCAAAAACAGACATACGTTCTCGGATGCAAAGAAGACTCGATTACAAATTATCCTGATCGCTCGATACAAGATCATCAATAACATTAAATATTAAATAGACATAAAAATATCAAATGTCAATATTTTTGACAGAATTTTTTAAACATTTTTTCCATGTTCCTGGTAGCTTATTTTTTCTCTGGAGCGCGAGTTCTGAAACACCCTGTATGTCGTCAAAGAACTTAAATCATAGCTGTGAAAACAGATGCAACTGTTTGTGGTAAATTTAATTTTTTGATGAGAATTTAAATTCAGGTTAATGGAATACGAAGTTTTTTAAATCTAGTTGGCCATGCATTACAGTATCAGCAATGGTGACATGACATGCATTAATAACAAAATAATTAGAAATGGGTTTTACGTTTTAAGCATTTTCTCATGATCAAATTGAATAACAGCTTATTTTTCCTACTATTTTCGTTATTGTAGCAAACCTATGATACACTGTCGACACTGGACATCCATCAACATTCTCTGGACAATTTTTTTAGACAAGGTAAAATAGACAACAATGTTGCAGGAGGTCAAAGTTATTTGAGACATAGGAGAAAGGAACAGACATTAGCAATTCCTATAGCAATTAAAACTCCCAAGTTATGAATAAAAGCAAAGTTGATAATGTGACACTTTAGAAAAAGCAATTGAAAGATAATTTATCAAACATGTAGAGATAATAAAACAATCGGACTGCTATTATAATTCCAATAAAATGCTCATAATTTCCCAACTTTTCCAATAATCTACCGATGACAGGATGACACAATCACAATGTTGAAGGTTAGAAAAGTGCAGCATCATTTTCGAATATCAGTCTAAAGCAATTTGCTACTACAAAACTATCACTTACTTTTAGAGTACCAACGAATATTATTGTTAATGCAATTCACATTTTGTAACACTACAAATTTTGAATTTTTCACTTTACAAACACCACGAAAAATGACAGTATTAAAACATAAACGCAACGCCATAGCACTTTTGACGTTCACGGTAATCGGTGGCCTTCGTACACTGAATTCGATTTTACATTAAAATAAGTAATAAACGTGATTAGACGACGACATGAAGTCGATTCTTGTGACCGGCTGCAACCGTGGAATAGGGTTAGGTTTGATTAGGCATTTAGTGAAAGAAAAAAATCCCCCAAAACACGTAATAGCAACCTGTCGAAGCATTGAAAAGGCGAAGGTAAGACCCGGAAATAGAAAACGTTTTAATTATTAGACTTACCTATTGGGGCCATTCCTATTCACCAAACTTGAGACGGGAAGCAAAAAACGTTAAAACAGAAAACTTTTAGTATTTTTTGCTTTGTCAAACCGGCGGCGACAAACACAACCGATCAGTACGTTAATGTTCGTTCAAATAATTACAATACCGGAATTTAATTAACTTAAAATTATTTGTAGGGATATTTTGATGTACGCCAGCGCAAATTCTGACAGTGACAGGCGCGAAACGCGTAAAACTAATCCTAGGGACATCTAGTCATCGCGTAATGAATCATTGACGCCTTTCTATTTTACCACTTCCACATTTTAGATTTTTCTCGAAAACTGCCAGTCATTGGAATAAATTTTCTATCTTTACAAAGAATTTTCTTTTATATTATAAGAATTAGTCGAAATGGTTGAAGTATACGTAAAGGCCTCAACAGTATCAACCATGGCCACCTAGATTTTTTAAAGCCAATTTACATTAGTTAATAACTCAATTTTATAGCTTCTTTGCGCAAACACATAAACTGTGATTACAAATTTTGTGACCATGGTTTACTACAAACTATTCAACTAATGGCTTTTTTTCTTGTGCAATTTTCTATTTTATTTAAAAAAATCCCTTTGCATGCGCCATCTAACGGGAATTTGTGATGTAAAGAAGAGACATAAATGATTTATGTCCTTGCGTTATTTTTTATTAAGTTGTTATTACAAGGATTGGGAAACTAAATTTTGAAAAGTTGAATCTAATGTTTTTAAAAACCATTTCATTATAAATAATCGCAGTCCAAATAGGTTATGCCCTTGTATTTTGAATTTTGCCGCTCTACTTCAAACCTAGAACATGAATGTGAAATCTGTAAGTAAACAGGATGTTCCGTTTTTATTTTAAGATAAAAGTTTCCTATGAACATGTAACAAAAAATATGTATTATATACCAGGTGAATAAAAAGTATGGAACGAAGCGTTTTTCTCGTAAACTAACCACTTTACAAAAAAAATAAAAGCGTACGCTACACTAATTATTTTTTTTTGTAAAGTGGTTAGTTTACGAGAAAAACGCTTCGTTCCATCATTTTTATTCACCTGGTATATGTACAGGTGTTCAAAAAATCACGCACTTCCTTGGAAGGGAGTAATTGGGTAGTCCCCCAGAATACTGAAAAAATGTTTAAAAAATCCTATCTGTAAAAAAATTGTGACATTTATTTTTTTTGACATTTGACATTTTTTTAAGTATATATTTAATGATACTGATGATCATGTATATGTTTTTTATAATTATTTACTAAAGGTACAAAAATTTTGTCAATAAAAGCCAAAAATAATAACACTAAACAGAATTACAATTTAGGATACAGCCTCTTTTTTCCTCTTCTAATAGCCTGTAACAAAAAAACTTGGAAAATTATTTTTCCAACAGCAATAAATAGAGTCATACCTAATGTAAAATTTAAACTCTCATAACTTCGGAATTTCTAGAGATGGATTTTTTTAAACATTTTTCTTGTTGTCTAGGGCACAGTGTCACGGAAGTGCGCGATTTTTTGAACAACCTGTATAAGAAAGCTACATCCCCTGAAAGAGGTGCATCTTTTAATGGATTTTTTTCCAATATTTCAGAAACTATTGTAGATAAAATTACAAAATTTGATACAACTGAAATTTTTACTCAGGGGCGTCCTAAACTGGGGGAATTTAGGAAAAAAAGTACCTTAACTATTTTGGTTTTGGGTTCTTGCCACTTTCACCAATTCTAAATTACATAGTTTTTTACAAAAAAAGAGGTCTCTTGCGCCTTTTTGATACAACTTACCGTTTTTGAGTAAAATCAGTTCACAATTTGTCTTACAAACCATAAAGAGGGTAAAATTAAATTCGTTTTACCGTTTTAAGACGCCCGTGATTGAAAATTTCAACAACTGATTTTTGAATTCATTCAGGTTATCAGCTGTATCAACTTTTATAATCTATTCTGCAATAGTGGGGAACCCCATTAAAAAACGCATCTCTTTCAGGGGATGTAGCTGGCTGACATTTTTTGATACATGTTCATAGGAAATTTTTGTCTTAAAATTGAATATTCAATCACCTGTTTAAATTTCTAACAATAAAAACGACACATTTTGTAGATTTATTTTATGAAGCGGCACCCGACATATTTTACATTTGAATTTATGGCGAACTTAGACTACCGGCGTTTATAGTGATCTTGCATAATGCAATAGTAAGTTTTGGAATTAGAAGATAGTACAAAAAGAAAGAGGTAAAATTAAGAAAAGATACAATTAATGGTTTTTGACTTACTGCTCAGCAATTTGGCACACAGGTGTCTTTTTTAAAATTATGATTCATTAAAAATAATTTATTTTTTAACCTATATCTACATATTTTGTTTTTTACTAGTTGGCATTTTAACGTTGTTAATTTTTACATTACATCACTAAAATTTATGAAATGCCGATTTGACACAAAAACCATTTCACATTTTGTGTTCAAATTGTCAATTTGAATCCGCTAATACAGGGTGTTAAAAAAGATTGGAAATTATTTAAGGAGGTAATAGTATGGACCAAAATAAACAAAAAGCCTTGATAAACATGGGTTTGCAAAGTAACGGTTTCGGAGATATCGAATGTGAAAATTTTTAGAATTCTCACTAGAAGCTACTCTTTTTTGTTTGAACAGACTGCAAATAAATGTTTAAAAAAATAATAATTTTCGATATCTCCGAAACCGTTACTTTGCGGACCTATGTTTATTAAGACTTTTTTGTTTGTCTCGGTCCATACTATAGTATGGTATGAACCATTTCCCAATCTTTTTTAACACCCTGTATACACCATTTCAAAAATACGAATATCATTTCTTATTTATACTACAGTTGTTTTTTTTGTAAAAGGATTTAAAAAAAAACTGAAAATACTGAAATTTTTGGATACATTATTTGGATATACAGGATATCCAGAAAGTCGCGCACCCCCGTAACTCTGTGTCATCGGGCGGTGCCCTAGACAACAGAAAAATGTTAAAAAAATCTATCTATAAAAAGTTCGAGAGTTTAAATTTTGCATTTTGACTATTTATTTCAGTTGGAAAAATAATTTTCCAAGTTTTTTTGCTACAGGCTATTAGAAGAAGAAACAAGGAAATTCTAACTGTTTAGTGTTAATTGTGGCTTTTATTGACAAAATTTTTTGACAGAATTTTTTAAACATTTTTTTAGTACTCTGGGAGACTACCCAATTACTCCCTTTCGAGAAAGTGGGCCACTTTCCGGACACCTGTTTTTTTATATTTTTCTTCTAGATTAGTTTTTTTAAATCTCACAAATTTGTTAAAATTAGCAAAAAGAAACAAACTAATTTTCTATTTTTGTCCGCGTAAGTTTATATTACATAGTTATCAAGCCCACAAGTGATTTTTTTTTCAATTCTAGTTTTTGTATTCATTTTTTGTGATTTCAGTGATTTAAAAAAGTCAATTTCATTGCTAGAAAAATTACACTAAAGGTACCACTATAGAAAATTTCTCTCTCTTTTCCTCTTTCTAGCATAATTTTAATGTTTTAAAAAGGCCACTGTATGACTCTTCTTGTTTTATTTCGATATTATATTTAATGTGCTTAGGATTAACACTGGTGATTGGTGGTGAATTAAAATTTAATTTAAATTAGATGCGCTTTTAATCGACATTAATTAATTAATCGAGTCATGGTTTTAATTTCAAGCAAATATGAGAAAAAAACTAGGCAAAACGGGAAGTCTCTTCTGAAGTCCCCAAATATTTGGCAGTTTTCAGGTCCAATAAAAATTCATCCGTTTAAGGAAATTTACAAATGAAACATATCTCAAAAATTTATACAAATGTTTATTTACAAACCAGTAGGTAATATATACACAATGAAAAATACATAATAAAAATTTTGCCATCCTGTGGTCAGAAGTATGAATTGGTTCAGTTCGAAATTTACAATGTCTTATACGATACGATAATGACCGCCCCAAATCACAGTTACCAGACCGAGTTGTAAGATACGAGTATCTGTCTTAATCCTTTGTCGCTTAATGAAAGGAAAAAATTTATTTTGTAAATTACTACACTTTTTCAAAAAACTGAATGATAAATGATAAAGTAGTAAAGCTGAAGATTCCCATTTTTTGATTTTAATCGATAGCTTTTGAAATAAGTAAAAACTTGTTAATTCTTTACATAAAGGCGGATTTAGGTAAAGAATTGAAAATTAACAGTGATTTCAATACATTCCAGGCAAAAATGTGTCGTTGAGGGTGTTATTTGCCTAAGACATTTTATGTTTATTATCGGGATTCTAATACACAGGACAAAAAGGTTTCAGGCCAATAACACCCTTAAGGACAAATTTTTGCCTGGGATAAACTCCACTCAGCGGCATAATTAGAGCCACCCTATAAATTTAAACCGCACTCCTTGACTTGGAATATTAGGAATTGCTGTAAAAATTTTATTTGATTTAAAATGAAGCCACAACTCACATTCTGTGAAAAATTTGACCACAATCACATGAAATCCTTTACTGTTGATAAATAGTAAGCAACCCTTAACTTCTACATTAATTAATAAATTTATTGGTAAATAAAACAATAAATTAATTATTTTGTGAAATGGTGACTTTGAACATGAATCAGATCAATTTTTAATTTTAAAGAAACGTTTCAAATATTATTTTACGAGTATTCCTTTCAAAACAAGTCAAATGCGATAAGTGATTACTCATAGTCAAAATTCTTAATAATTTGAGCAAACGATTTATCAATTTTCGTCAACTCTCCATCGACCCATCCCAATGCCGGAAAACCGACAAATGCCGACCATCGGCTCCATCCCATCTGAAACGGCCGAACGTGCCTACTCGAGAGCCGAGTTTTGTGTCATTACTTCTGAAGCAGATTGTACATACATACCTGCTACTATTTTTACTTGTACATAAGTTGTTAGTAAAAGACTTTTATACCATGCTTCCAAATAAATTTCTGATCAAATTCGACAAATAAAAGTAAAGATTTGATCAATTTTTTTTGTTAAAGATAAAAAGATATTGCCCTACCGATGTAAACTTTGGGATAAAGTACTCAAAAGGTTCAAACTATCGTTTAAGCATACATATTGCATTTTTTTGACAATTTTTTCGTCGCCAATGTGAAGGTTATATCTCAGAAACTATAAGCATTCGGATAAGGCAAGTTTAGTTGTTTTAACTTTTTTTGAGCTCTACTATCACCTGTTAAAATATTAGCACATACGTTAAAATCACCCAGCATAATTTATCACTGAGTTTGGTATTGCACATTTGGCTCGAAAACAGTGTATTTACCTACTACAAATTTTACTAGGGACAAAAAAATCGTGCCAATGTTCGCCGGTATTCTTTTCAGGAAAAATGTTTGATTCTTGATAAAATTCATTACTTACTTCTTTATCAAAAAATTTAAATTTATAGATTATTACTCCTATCTGATAAGGTCCAGAGTTGTACCACATCACAAATGTGCATAAAATAAAAAACACTTACCATGTTTAACTTTTCGATCGTGAACTTTCACACCGCAACAGACGAATCTCATTTCAATACCCCAAAATTTGACATTAAAAAAGTCAAAATGAAAGAAAAAAATGGAACGCAAGTAGTGATCGTAATAGTTATTAATCTGTTGCACGTACGAAAGATAAGAGAAAAGACTGGCGAGATAATTCAAATAACTACAACCAATTAAGTAGAGTCTTTATCGATAGATACCTACCCCTCAAGCAATTAAGTGGAGCAAAGTGGATTAAAATTGATTCTGACAAGCTCACATGTCACAAAACATTTGATCAATAGTCTTCCCTTTCCGCAACTCAACTAAAATTAGATTCGTTTATTTATTATTGTAATTATCCTTTTAAATAAAGATGTCAGCGAAGCACTGCACAATATTCAAGTTTATTTTTTCAGGATTTGCAACAAATTGCTTCTGAAAATAAAAATGTCCATCTTTTGGAATTGGGTAAGTTGTTAGTATCAAATTAGAAGCAAAATATTTATGTTTGGCTGTATTTCAGATGTTCGAAATTACGACGAATATGACAGTTTTTCGAAAAAAGTGGGAAATATTGTCCAAACCGATGGCTTGAATATCCTTTTTAACAATGCAGGAGTTTCGTCCAAATTTACAAGAGTTCAATTGGTTAAATATGATCAAATGTTAGAGGCTTTCAAAGTTAACACTATTGGTCCAGTTATGCTTACAAAAGTGAGTTTTAAACACACGGTAACATTTTTATTTAATTAATGTTTTGTAATAGGCTTTATTACCACTTTTGAAACAAGCCGCTAAAAATAATTCCGATAAGCCTTTGGGAGCACAGAAGGCTCTAATTGTTAACACCACCTCAGTTTTGGGGTCTATTGCCCTGAACAGTGATGGAGGATTTTTTCCTTACAGATGTTCAAAGGTAAGCTTCTTTTTCTCTTAAAAATTAATTTAGGTGTTTTTATATTTATTAGGCTGCTTTGAATATGGCAACAAAATCTTTAAGTATTGATCTCCAAAAAGACGGAATTCTGGTGACTGGAATCCATCCAGGATGGGTGAAGACTGATATGGGAGGATCAAATGCACCCATAGATGTAGATACAAGTGTCATGGGTATTTTTGAAGTAATAAGAAATGTGAATGAAACACATAATGGGGGTTTCTACCAATATGATGGAAAACAGCTAGAATGGTGAAACTTGAAACATAACAAAAGTTGCTGCTTTTAATTAATATTTATTTGGTTATGTTTCATATAGTTTATTTCTTTAAGTTGTTGTTATCAACATTACACAGGGAAATAAAATAAAATTATAAAAACTGCAGTCCATAGAACAATTCTTTAAGAACTTGATGACTTTGAAATATTTTAACACTTTTTGAAAAAAATACTTAAGAAATTCTTAAATTTTTTTATAAAAAAAGATTTCTGATGTCCTATTTATTAGTTTTTGTTAAATAATAATAGGACCGTCCTTTTGTGAAGGTGAATCATAAATTTAGTTATTAAAATATCATCTTTTTGATAATGCCATTTTACCTCTCGACTTGTTATTTTATTTCACGTTTCACAGACATAGGTACATAAAGTCTGTTTTTTTTTTAAATGGAAATGCCAAACCGTCTTAAGGGTGGCAGCACTAGTAAATTCATTTATGGTAATTTTCGTCGTCTGCGTTGATTGACAGTAATAAAAGTCTGGGCAATAGCCCAAAATCGTGAACTTGTCAAAATGTTAAATTCCGGTAGATGACGCGCGCGTCCAAAGGAAACTGTAATTTGTGAAATTTGAAAATTGGCAGGAAATTCATGTTACAATTGTTGACACATTTAATAAAAATATTGATCTGTTACACAACTAATACATTTTTTCAGCTTAAGAAGCGCAGTATCAATATCATTCAGACATTACATTATAATTTTTAAAATGCCAAGTATCCGAACTTGCTGTGTTCCAAACTGTGGGCAAGGGGATTGTATTTTACATCAATTTCCAAAAAGAAGAAATCAAAAAAAAACAAATGGCTTTTAAGAGAATATTTGGTACCATCGGCAATATACCCCCAAATTCCGTGATTTGTGGAAAACACTTTGAAATAACGAGCTATTATAAAAACAAAAAATTGTTACCAAATGCAGTTCCATCCTTGCTCTTGAATTATAAAAGAATTACTCGTTTTCAGGTAATCTCTACCACTTCCATTAATTCAGAACGTAAGCCGTTAGAAACGTCTGCACCGTGCCTCCAATCTCCAGTCATTTGACAGAAATTATATAATTTCAAGTCTATTTCGATTTGATTTGATCAACAAAGCGATTTAAAAGTAGGTGATACTCATGATTTTGATTTAAAAAATGTTTCAGATGCAATAAGTTAGGCACTTACTAGATAAAATTAAAAATTTAGAAAAAAAGTTACAGGAAGCAAATGTAAGATTTCAAAAGTTGAATAAGCTATATGAAAATAAACTTTTAAAACTAAACAAAATGCAGGAAAAAATTGACAATTACAGTAAAGGTCAACATTGTGTAGTGAAAATTGAGTTAGATGAACTAAGGGCTGTGTTTTTACTTGATCAAATTTCTAATTATTCCCTAAAAAACCCAAGATGGTCTGAAGTTACAGTACGTCATTATATTGCCTGGAGGTTTTTAAAAGCTCTAATTTAATTAAAAACAAAATAACTGCTGAAAGCAATAATTTAAAAGACTTTGAGAAAATATGTTTATTTTTTAAATAAATAAAATTATATTTGTGTATAAAATGTTTTAATTTTTGATGTTTTTCGTCCAGTTTATTATTATACAACCCATAAAACACAAAAGTAAATTTTTGTATACAAAAATTTATCAAGGTTTCAAACCAAAATATACAGATTCCATTGGAGCGCAAACTCGTCGCTCCCCCAACGGCCATTTTTTGGCATTGCCCAGACTTTTATTACTGTCAATCAACGCAGACGACGGTAATTTTAATGAAGGAAGTTTGAAATAATTTGAAAACAATGTCATTAAACGTCAACACAAAAAATAGTCTAAGAAAATTTAGAGACGAAACACCAAAAAAGGAACAAATTCAGTATCGGTAACAGTTTTTAGACATTTGGAAACGAATAGTTCGCAAGCAAGAAGTTAGAAAAAGGGCCCGTTAAAATGTAGACGCAATTTGTAATGCAGGTTTGCTAAACATTCTCAATTTTTAGCAAGAAATTGACAAGAACATAAAAATGAATGAGTAAGAAGCTCGGAAAGAATGTGTCTTGTGCATCGTTTTTGAGGAACGAGTTGTAAAAGTAACAATTTTGAAACTAAACCTGAAGAAGAAAGTGTATCAACTTTGAGCTCATTTCAATAAATTACAAAAAATTTATTGCCAATCATCATAACACCTACTTGTATCTTTTTCTAATTAACTTTTTTTCTGTATATACATCCTTTTTTTTCAAAGTTTTTGTAGCAAGAATCTCATTTTTGTCCACAACATTGTACTTACTTGCGGAGTGTTTCTATCAAAATTATTAGCACTGAATTTTGTCTAGACATTAAGTAATGATGTCTGTCCTCAGGTATTTACTTATAACGCTTTCAACGGGGCAAACAGGCACAAAATATTCATAAAAGTCAAAATTTTGACAACATCTCAATTTGAAAACATAACCATAATTTTTTAACAAAATTTCTAGGGACAAAAACAAAGAGCAAACAAAATTTGTGGCTATGGAGACAAGCTGCTACCAATTTTTTCACCAAAATTTTGACTTGGTAATTTCCATTTAAAGAAAAAACACACTTTACTTTATTAGACTGGGAAATTAAAGGTTTGGTAGTAATGTTGCTTGAAGAATCAAGTAACATAATTAAAGAATTAGTAACCACACAAAAATCATCTTTCCTGATATTTTGTATTTTTGAATCTTGAAAATTTCAATTTACAAAACGAACATAAAAAAAATATAGTTTTCTCATTTAGTTCATCATAACAGAATTGACCTTATTTCACATGAATTGTGAAAATGTGAATATGTTTTCAAAACTTTAAAATATTTTCAAGTGTCATTAAATAAATGAACAATAAAGTAAGAAGTACTTTCGTCCTTATGACGTTAAGAATAAGAAAGCAACTTTAACACTGTTAGAATTTCTGCAAAGCATTTAGATGCAAAAACTCTCATTTATAGGTATGCATATCTTTTTGTAACTGAAGTGTTAAACCGTATTTACACAAAGTGCGCCAGAACTCACGCCCAATGTAAGGGGCGCCATGTAAACTAAGATAGAAAAAATGTTCAAAAAATTCTATCTATAAATATTTCGAAGTTATCAGGGTTTAAATTTTGCACTTTGACTTTATTTATTTCTGTTTGAAAAATAATTAGAAGATGAAAGAAGGAAGCTGTATCCTAAATTGTAACTCTGTCTAATGTTATTTGTATGTAGTTTTTATTAGCAAAATTTTTGTACCTTTACTAAATAATTATAAAAAAAAAAACATATAGAAGATCATCAGTATCATTAAATAGACATAAAAAAATATCAAATATAAAAAAACAAATGTCAAATTTATTTGGCAGATACAATTTTTTATATATTTTCTCATGTTCCTGGTATCATCTATCTATCTTATCGTACTTGAAATTTTTCTCTGGGGCGCGAATTCTGACACACTCTGTATACAGACTGATGACGAACCCTTTTTACGTTTATACCGTGCGATCAAAAAAAAATTAGAGTAGGCGGTGATTAAAGTCCTTCAGATGGCAATCCTGATTTTTGACATCAAATGTCAGCGGTAACTTTAACAAGTTTGCGTTTTATTCCTTTTGAGTGAAATAATGTTCACTTTAGAGCAGAAAATTTTTATTGTTTTACAAGAGGAAAACGGTGGATGGTTATTTTCACTTTCATGTGAAAAATTTCCAGCCCAGATTCCCAGCCAAAGTGTTGCCAACTGTAGAATTTAATCGACGCCTACTCTAATTTATTTTTTATTTGATCGCACGGTATCTTTTAGGGGCAAAATCCCCTTGATCTGTGCCACTTACCGCGTTTATGAATTATGGCAATGGTCAAGTACATTTTTATCAAATTAGTACCATGGTTTCCACTACCTGTGCTTATACTAATTACGAACATATCTGTGGCGTACGCTTTACCTCGAAAATAAATTTTATTTGGAAAACAGTTAAACAAAAAAAAATTTTAATATTTTTTCCAGCATGTTCTTCTTTGATATTACCAAGAATAAAATTTTGTCGATCTATTTAAGAATCACCCTGTATACACCAAATCTTGTAGCGACCAAAATTTTTAATGTAAAAAGTAATCAGAAAATCAATGTTAAATAAAATAAAAGCAATCGTGATAATGATAATATTTTGACATTGGTTAATAAAAAAAAATAAAGCAAATAATCGCTGGGTATACAGGCTGTTTCGGAACTCGCGCCCCAGAAAAAAATACGAAGTAAGATAAGATACCAGCAACATGGAAAATATGTTTAAAAAAGGTAGTATCCCCGTTACCGGCAACGGCGCCCGTACGAGTTTAAGTTTTGCCGCTAATTTTACTTTTTTTTTCCTAAATTTCGCTACTTTTATTTTCAAGTTTAAAATAGTTTTTTAAGCAATACCAATAGTTGGTGAAGTTGGTTTCATCTTTGTTTTACAATTAAGATCCGGGATATTGACAATTATTGTTTTTATATTATTATTTATTAAGGTAAATTTTTTTGGGAACAACTTAAAAATGCACAGTATATTATTTAAACGACAAGTATTTTTTATCAGTAAAAATAATAAATACCCTGTAAAGACAATGAAAGAATGTCTGGCAAAGCTAATTACATAATCTATAATATTCACACATTTACAAGCAAAATGTTTCCGAGCAACATCGGAATGTCGCGAAGCGTTCAAAAACAAAATTGTGGTATCAGGAGCATAGCAGTGCAAGAATGGCGTACGCTGATTAGATTGTGCAGTTTCCAGCCCTTGCTAAAATCATTCTTGCGCAGGGGCCCTTGCTAATACATACAGGCTGCGCTAGAACTCGCGCCCCAGAGAAAAATGCCATGTGAGGTAAGATACCAAGAACATGGAAAAAATGTTTAAAAAATTCTATCTGTCAAAAAATTTTGACATTTATTTTTTGACGTTTGACTATTTAATGATACTGATGATCTTGAATATGATATCTGATATCTTACCTCACATGGCATTTTTCTCTGGGGCGCGAGTTCTGGCGCACCTGTATACCACCCTTCAATAATAATCAACATTCAGTAATAAAAAAAATAAGTACCAATAGTAAATAACATTCTTGCGCAGGGGCCATACATTGTTATGTAACCAAGACTGAAAATTCTTTAAATTTTATGTTGTTTTACTAATTTTGATTAAAGTTGCTGAGCGTTTGTTATTTTTAATGTGCAAATTGAATTTTTTTAACTGAACAAATTACAATGAAATACTGTGCGTGCTTTACTTAGCATTTATTATTTTTACTGTGCAAAATACTATATTATATTATATTTTTATTTTTTTACTGTGCAAAAATTAAAAAAATACTGATCATTTATGATTTTATACTGATCAAAATTGAATTATTTACTGATTGCTTTATTACTACGCAATATTATTGTAATGTCACGGAAATTCCGTGTATACGTAAAACTTCAGCTTGTTCGGAAGTTGTTTCATTGAGTCGCCAAAGACAGACAACATAAGTTAAATAAAACTTTTAAAAATGGCTTGTCAAAGTATTATTATATTTGTCATATGAAGAAAACCTGTCTCCAGTTTCCCGGCGACCATTTCGTTTTGAGCACCGTTGCCTGCAGCGGAGGCACTGTCTGAAAATTCTAACTAATATAAACATATCGAGCGATCAAGATAATTTGTAATCGAGTCACCTTTGCATCCGAGAACGTCTAAATTCATGGGAAACGTTAAATAAAATGACAAGTCGTAAGGTAAAACGGCAAAATGGGCTGGAATTAGTCGCCGAGTAGGACCATTCTTTTTTGAAGGTAAATTATAAATTTAGTTATTATAATCATTACCTTTTTGCCATTTTACCTTTCGGCTTGTCATTTTACTTGACATTTTACATACGTTTTCTGATTCAGGAATGACTCGATTAGAAATTATCTTGATCGCTCGATCTAAACATTTAGAAATTATGGGTGTTTAAATTTTGCACTTTGTCGCTATTTACGTAATATTTCTGTTGGAAAAATAATTTCACGTTTTTTGCTAGTCTATTAGAAGAGGAAACAAAGAATAAGCTGTATCCTGATGTAAATACGCGGCCGGAGCAAAATCTCTTATGGGAGTTCCAATGTAAATGTCTATATCTGTATTTCAAAAACTACTTAAGATATTTTTATGAATTTGGTTTCATGTGAAAGAGAATATCTTTTTTCTACATTTTGACTGTTTTAGAATTGCGATAGGGTATTTACAAATTGTAATAAAGGTAGAGAAAGTTTGAATAAAAGTGCGCACAATAAAAAAAAAACATTTTAAGACGTTTTTCCGAACTTTTAAAACAGTCAAAATGTAGATTGTTGTTTATTAAGGTGACAATTTAAAATCCGGTAAAAAAATATTTATAAATAACACCTCTACAGAGGTAGGACGATTTGGAATCGAAAATGGAGTGAGTACAAGATTATTTACAACCCCCACATAAAATGTAACCGCAAACAATTAGACCCAAATTTACAACCACACCCGCCGACAAGCTGATGGCACAGATGTCATGAATTTGTAAAAGAAGATTTTAGAGATTTTTAAAATTGCTTTTTGGCCTCCTGACATGTAAATGTCAAATTAACGTACAATTGACACCTATTGAAAGACTGTATTTACAGTCGCCTGAGCATTTTACGCACAGACGAGTGTAAAGTGACAGTTTTACCGCACTGCCAAAATTATCTTCATAGACTTTTATAAAAAAAAACTGTTTGTAAGATGATAACATTTTTAATAAAACGCTCTACACACAACCTTTCAATCTTAGAACTCTTTTTTCTTCACACCACTTTATAATTATAAACACATTGTACTGGGCTTCATACCTTGCTCGCGATTTTTCGGGCAATAGCTCGGTTGTAACATTTCCTGCAGCACTTCTGATTTCTGGTGGGGTACACATGGGGCTATTATCGCTCGACATTTTGAAGCATAAATTCACCAACAAGACAACAATAACAAAACTTTGTGTCTGAGACGTTTTTGCGTCTTTTTTAATTGTTTGACATTAGAGTGCATAGCCACCGTGATATTTAATGTCAAACGTATTTACTTGTATTAATTCTGAATTTTGTAGATTTTTGTTTAAACGTCGGCCAAAAAGCTTAATACAAATCTTGTGCGTTAACCATTTTACAGTGCTCAATTATTAAAGCACTCCGCTGCGCGTCGTGCTTCAAATTCATTTCGCACTGTAAAATGTAAGTTACCGCACACGAATGTAAATAACTATTATACAGTTTAATTTTTACCTTTCGCGTAAATGAAAATTATAATTTTATTACAATTGGGTCGTTGTACATTTTTTTTATTGCATATTCTGAATCTTTATTAAACACCGATAGGTCTTATCAGATTAAATCAACGGGGGATGAAAACTCTCAATATGAAAACTTTAAATTATTAAATTATTATTAAATAATTTGACCATCGCCGCAATCCGGTCCTGCCCCAAAAAAAATATATCAAAAACTCGTAAAATTAAATAAATACAAAACGCGCGCGTTGGAGAGGAAACTAAGTGCTGAAAAGGGGGAAAATATTTTGTTGAAAGCTGCGGATTATTTATTGACAGGAAAGTTTTTTTTGGGAGCATTGCCAGACGGTATAAAGGAAGAAATGATTGTAGAAATAAAATGTCCGTATACAGCTTTTAAACAAAAATATGCACCAGAGGAAGTCATAAAAAAGAAACTAATCACGTTTTGGAAAATTAAATCCGAAAGTGTTTTTGAAATTAATAAAAATCATGACTGGTTTTATTAAATCCAGGGACAGCTGCACGTAACCAACGAGCAAAAATGTTTTGTTATGTGTGTGGACTGGAGAAAACCTATTGAAAACAGAAATAATTTAAATCAAATCAATTCTAATGGAAGGAAAAAATGGAGTCGAAGTTGGAGAAATTTTACATGAAGGCACTACTTCTGGAAATAATTGATCCAAGAGCGTCCAGAAGTATGCCACTAATAGTTATTTATTATACAAGACGATAAAATTGTATTTTATCTTTGAGAGCAATTTAGCGTCGAGGCGTCAGCCGAGTCATGTATTTTTTATCATCTAGACGATAAAATTTCATATAAAGGATTGAATAAAAATTATTTCCTTTGATTTTTATTTATTTATATTTTATAACCAAAGTTATATAACCTATAACCTATATAAACTAAATTGGGAATTATCTACGATAATATTAAAAGGATCCTAATATGTAAAACATTAAAAGTATAAAATTATATTTGCGAGTCCGACAAGAAAATCGTCTAGTTAAAATTTCAAAATCAAAAATAAAAGTGGATTGCGACGCTTTTTTGAACTTTTACAACTAGCGAAATATAGATTGTTGTTTCCAAGTCGATAACTTTAAGAGGTAATCCAAAATTAAATAATTCGCAATCCAAAATCGGGTAGCAATATTACAACAATGCTAATAAAACATTAGAGAGAATTTATACCTGAAAGCACCACAACAAAACCGTCTCCGTAAAGTTTCGAAATCATACAGTAACAATGTTCAATTTCATTAGTTTATATGTACACCCGGGGAAAAAACTATTCACCAGTCTAACTTTCTGCTCACACTGCGCTTTGTTGCAATAGGGTTTCCGATTAACTAGTTGGGGAGCAGGTAATATGCCGAAAGACCCTTATTTAGGAAGTTGGTCCGGACTCGGGGACACACGTTTCTTCAAAACGGTCTTTTCCTGCAAATTTCTTCAACGAGTATAGTATATTAAATGGTGATTATAATAATTTGCAAAATGACACTAAGCAAATTTTAGAGAAAAAAATGCATGCCTATGTATTTCATTACCTTAACAAACAAATTTTTGTGATTTACTTTTAATTTTATTAACAAATAGCTAGTTAAATAACAAAAATGTTTGTAAAAAAAGATAATTTTAATAAATGGCAAGTCAAAAAAACAGCTTCTAAAAAACAGTCATTTTTAACAAAAACAAACATTATTTATTTAATTAATTAATTGTCAAAGTGACATCGTGGTCAAAAAAATGAAATCGCCAATGTGATGGGACTTGAAAAGCAAAGAAAGATTATTATTACAAGTTCAAAAGTAAGAAAAAAAATAACTTTTCTTTCCACTGACTCAGAATAATGAAGTTTTAATTACAGATTTGCTCGTTTCAGATAAAGCAAAATTAACCCTTGCTGTTAAAGTGTTACTTTATCTACTCAAAAGAATTTATAAAGAAATAGTTTAATATCTGATATAGAAAAAAAAGTATTTCCTTTGCTTTCTGGGCGTAAAATCAAAGGTAAAAACTTGTTTCCTTAAAATGTATTATGTATTAAGTTCAGAATTTTGATTATAAAAGAAATAACTTGATAGAAATTGGCAAAATTCAGAGTTTATTTAAAATTTCTGGCATTTAAAACTAGTTCTCCAATCTTGATTTTTGAAAGTTGTAGATAAAAAATCTTAAAAGTCAAGTCAAGCTAAAAAAAATTCCTTAATCCGGAACTGTATACTTGCAACATACATTTCTTAAATAAATGTATGTATTTGTAATTAAATAATTTGAGCAAGCTTGTTTATTATAATCACAATTTAATGTATACGTTATAATCTATGCTCATTGAAGTAATTTTCACAAAAAGACATTTTTCGAGTTCGGACCAACTTCCTAAATAAGGGTTTTTTGACCTGCTCTCCAACTAGTTAGTCTGAAACGCTATTGCGACAAAGCGCAGCCCGAGTACAAAGTTAGACTGGTGAATAGTTTTTTCCCCGGGTGTACAAGTAGAATGGCAACGACAAGTTTTACAGAAATACTTAGTGAAAGAGGAAACCCATTATTAGTGGTTGAAAACTTTAAATTTTCTAAGTCAACGTGTTTAAAAACGGGGGAAACAAAGTGGAGGTGTATTAATAAAAAATGTGGTGCAAAACTGTATACGCTTGGTGAAGGAAGTGACCGAATTTCGACAAAAGTGCATCTGAGTCACAATCACAACTCCGATGAAGGGAAAATTCAACGACAGATTATTAGTTCTTCTGCCAAAGGGAAAGCAACGGACGACATTTCCACGAGGCCGTCTAAAGTGTTTAATGGTGTTATTAAGACGTTAGCCGAGAAAGATCAAATTAATGTGCAGACAAAGCAGCTGTAAGACTGACTGTCTATAATGCCCGCCGAAAAATTTTCCCTGCATTACCAAAATGTATAGAAGATGTGCATTCTGCCGTAGATGCACAATTATTTCAAACTGTTGACAACGAAAATTTTGTACTAGTCAACAACCGAGAAGAAAATATTATCATATTTTCTTGTGAGAAAAATCTAAGATTTTTATGTAAGTGCGAAACAATTTATGTAGACGGAACATTTTCGTATTGCACTAAATATTTTACCCAGCTTTTTTCCATCCACGGTCTAAAAAATGAACACTACGTGCCACTGGTTTTTTGTCTGCTTAAAGATAAAAAAAGACTCATATGAAAAGTGTTTAAAACATATAGTGTCGAAGTGTAAAAATAAAAACATGAACTTTAATCCAAAAAGTGTTACCATTGACTTTGAAGAAAGCATCTAATCGCTGTAAAAAAAGTTTGGGTCGATGTAAAAATAATTGGATGTCGCTTTCATTTGAGGCAAGCGTGGTGGAGAAAGATACAAGAAGTGAGTCTTTCAGCAGATTATAAATGTAAAAAAGAAATTGGCAAGTGGCTAAAATATACATTTGGCCTTCAATACGTTAATCCTGGAGAAGTGGCCGACTGTCTTTTGGAACTGGTGGAATTGGCTCCTCCGGAATACAACCCCAAATTAATAAAATACGTGGACTATTTAGTGGAAAATTATATTTCTACTTTTAAACCACAAATTTGGGCTTGTGCTTCTTCAAGTACAATGCGTACGACAAATGCATGTGAATCTTTTCACGCTCATTTTAATGGAAATTTTTATGCAGGCCACCCGTCAATTTATACTTTTATATGTAGAAACATTGTTAGAATTTCAAATTAACACTTATATTACAATAAACAGTGTTGGAAGTAATAAAAAATATCGAAGATACTGTAAAAAAATCAGCGCACTTAGAATTAATTTTAAGATTGTTCAAGTGTAATAATATAGATACAATAAACTTTGTAAAAAGAGCAGCCGAACATTTTGGCGACACTTTTCTTTAAATTATGTATGTTTTTTTATCTTTTTATATTTTCATGTGTTTTTTTTATTAAATACATAATTATAACACTACTAAGTACTATTTTCTTTTTTTTTAGTAAGGTACCCTAATAATACCCTGGTCTACTAAAAATAATATACTTATTATTTACGTTCGTAACCGCAATAGGAGCCTAATCTCAAAGTTTTTGTACCTTTACTTAATAATTACGAAAAAACATATACAAAATCATCGATAACATTAAATAGGCATAAAATATGTAAAATGTCAAAAAATAAATGTCAAAATTTTTTTGACAGTTTTTTTTTTACACATTTCTTCGTGGTATCTTACTTGGCATTTTTCTCTGGGACGCGAGTTCTGAAATATTCTGTATGTATACAAATTTTTGTGGAAAAATTTACGTGTTGGCAATTTTTGTGTCTTATCCGAGTATTAGAGATTGCCTTATCAACCAAAATAGATATAAGTAATGCTATTAAAAAAAAAAACACATTTGTTTGTAATATTTTTTTCCGAAATCATCCGTAAAGTTGACACGATAGTAAAGTGTGCATGTTAGTTGGCTATTTTAAATTTTTTTTTACATAATTTAAAGAATTACCATTTCAGAAAAAAATTGTGTATAGTGTTATTTTTTTACACTTCACATTTGTAGTAAAAAAATCAACTTTACTGTTTTGTTATAGATGGGTTAAAGAAGGCTCTATGACCCTGCCTATATTATAAATTTTTAGGTCAATTAGTATATTAATTATGCACACGTTTATCTCCTTATCATCAACATTTGTACAAAAGTACATTGTACGGTTGTTATCAGAATCACGTAGTGATATAAAAATCGTAATTTTACATAATTATATTAATTAGTTAATTTTCAAAATTTAAAATTTCAATATTTTTCAGTAGGTGTTCACTTTAAAACAAACAATTTGTTGCCAAATTTTATTTTTTTTTCTTAAAATTCCAGTCTGTTAAAAAATGTTGTAGGATCAATATTTTGTTTTTTTTTAATATAAATAATCCTTAATAAAATTAATTAAAATAAAATAAATGTAAACAAGAATTATATCTGAGTTATTAGATTCAGTCGCCACTGTGTCTGTTGCATAACAGCCGGATTTGCTGCTGAATAATTAGTTTCAAGGTCTTTTCAGTCCACCGACATATTTTTTTATATTACAATTTTATTTTTTAGCATATTCCTGTTTGTGTTAATTACACATTATTAAAAAAACTAACCATAATTCAATATTTTATCTGCGATAACAAACACCTTCATAATTAGGTAGATGATGCCAAAATTTTATCTGCGTGCTATTATGCAAGGTTACACAATTTTATTAACAGTGACAAAAAAATGAATTTTTCCTAAGTCACTAATTCAGACATGAACTCTGTACCCCATTTATCTGGACCCATGAGACATAAAATACTTTGTTGGGTATTACTTGGATATTTTTGTAGTCCAATTTAAAAATAGGAAAGTTCAGCTAAAGTGGTATGTTCGCAACTAAACACGAATTGTGTAGCAAATTAATTAGTATGTGAAGAGGAAATGCCACAATTCAAAGAAAATACAATTTTATAGGTGAGTTTTAAATTTATTAAATATTTATTTTTAACGGTGCATAAGTTTTGTTACCTACAAACTATTCACGTGACTTACTTATTTCGACACTTCATTGCAATCAAAACAACGAAATTAGAACGAATTTCAAAAATAACTTAAATTTTTAGTTGGCAAAATAATTCTGGGGGCTAAATTTGGAGAACGACAAACATTTTATTGAATTAATAATTTATCAAATGTACGTAAATACATTATTTAAATAAGAGAAGTTGTTGATAAATTTTACCTTGAAAAACATTTCTAATTTGTAATAAAATATAAACGTAAGGGCTTTATTTAACCAACATAACCTCACTTTTGATTGTGTCAATTATGTCAAAAATCAAAATCAAATGGTTAGACAACCAACACTACAGCGCAATTTTTTTAATTTTAGTTTTTTTTTCAGGGCAAAGAAAATATAAAATGTGTTTGATGTTAATAATACTCTAAACTAATCATAAAATTATATAATGGATTTCGCAATTGGGGGAATTGCCGCCGCGGGGGCTAGCATTTTCAGCAACCCCTTCGACGTGCTAAAAACCCGTATGCAACTCCAGGGTGAATTGCGTGCCCGTGGTCACCACACCGTCTATTACAAGAACGTTTTACACGCGGCGTATGTTGTGGCCAAAACCGAGGGAATCCGGGGACTTCAAAGGGGCTTAGGCACAGCGATGATAATGCACACCGTGCGCAACAGCGTAAGATTAGGTTCCTATCAATGGTTGAGTGATCGAGGCTTCATTTGTGACGAAAAAGGCAAAACAATCTTTTACCGGAGTTTCCTTGCTAGTGCCATGACGGGGGCTGCGGGGGCGTTTTGTGGAAGTCCTCTTTTTCTAATTAAGACTCAACTGCAGTCACAAGCGGCCAATACAATTGCTGTCGGACACCAGCATGGACATGCGGGACTTGTGCATGCCGTTAAAAGGATTTATTCACAACATGGAGTAAGTAATATACAGGGTGTTCGATCCAAGTCGCCCCGGCTGATAACACTTCTTTTTTCCAAAAAGTAAATATTTAAGCAATAATATTCATTCTTGGCTTTCTTAATAAATGTATTAAATTTTTTTAGCACATCCGGTTTGCCGCAAATGCTACCAAATTTAGTTTTTCAAATGGAACACCTATTTTTTTTCCTACAAACAATAATAATTGACATGAAAAATACTGTAAACCACTATTTATTACATATTTCGTAACACAATGCATTTAGCAAATATCTTAAATCTTAGAATTCTATAAGGAAATTGGTCGCGTAGCCTGATTTTTAATTTTAAACGAAAGGTGTAAATAAAAAAAAAATGCTTGGATACAGTTTAATTGTTGGTTTGACAAATCTAGTTTGAGTTAATGAGCGAGTTCTCTTTTCTCTTTTCTTTTTTAGTTTTAAGAAGTGAACCTATTCGTCTCAGTTGTTTTTCAATTCGACTAAATTTCCAACGATTTGGGTAAACACTATTTGAGTATTTTTCTCTATACTGTCTTTCTTCAGCTTCCGCTCTATTTTTATTGCACTTAAAAAACACTTCAAGCTGATCTACCAATTCGTCCTAATTAATATCATCCATTATTAAAGATCTCAATAAGATTTATTGACAAATTAGGCTTTGTCAAATTAACAATTAAACAGTATCCAAGCATATTGCTTTTTGCATGAATACCTTAACAAGTAAAATCCGCCTACGTTGCAAAATTTGCAATAAAATTCAAAAATTTAAATTGTTTTCTGAGTGCATTATGTAAAGTAAAATGTAATAAATAATGGTGTCCCATATTTTTTATGCCAATTATTATTGTTTCGAGCAAAAAAACATAGGTGTTCCATTTGAAAAACTAAATTTGGTAGCATTTTCGGCTACACCGGATGTGCCAAAAAAAATTGATGCATTTACTAAGAAAACGAGGAATGAATAGTATTATTTGAAAAATTAGTTTTTGAAAAAAAAAGTAAATTTAGGTGTTATCGGCGACTTGGACTGCATATGAAAGAGGTTGATTAAGGGTTATGACGATTATGGTTTTAGATTCAAGGGTTGTGGCGGGGAGCTGATGCTGTGATGTTGAGAGCTGTTGCTGGATCTTCGGCCCAGATTAGTAGTTTTGCCAAAACTAAAGATTTTTTGAGAGAGTTTGAAGTGTTTAAACATTCCACGTTTTTAACTGCATTTGCCGCCAGTATTGTAGGGGGAGTCTTCCAGACGCTTGTTATTGCACCGTTTGATATTGTTTCCATACGCTTATACAATCAAGGTATTGGATTTTACAGAAAATAAAACATTTTTTTAGCCACACCTAAGGTGAAAAAATTGACTGTTTGAGTCGAATTTTTTGTTCTACTATTTGCAAAACTGCATTCGGATTTGGTTTTACTTAACGTAACAAGATTGTTGAAGTTTCCGCTATGTCTTCGATTAAATTTCCAGTCAAAGTCGCTTGAAACTTTTAAAATAAGTCGGCAACATTAAATAATGTCAACAGAATTTACCTCGGGACTTTTTTAGTGCTACATTGGCAATGCCGCAACTGCGTTTTTTAAGGTGATATAGGTCAGAAACATTTGATTTCTGTGTAAAAGAAGAATCTGTATTACGACTGAACCCTAATGGCAAGTATTGAGCCAGAAGGTTCCACTATTTCATATAGAAAAAACTTTGTGAAAAGTGACAGAAGTGGCGATAGATATCGCACGAGATATAAAGAGTGCGCCAGAACTCGCACCCCAGAGAAAAATTTCAAGTTAGATAAGATACCAGGAACATGGAAAAAATGTTTAAAAAATTCTATCTGTCAAAAAATTATTCATTTATTTTTTGACATTTGATATTTTTTATGTCTGTTTAATGATACTGATGATCTTGTACATGTTTTTTTACAATTATTTAGTAAAGGTACAAAAATTTTGCCAATAAAAGTCACAAATAACATTAAACAGAGTTATAATTTAGGATACAGCTTCCTTGTTTGTAGCAAAAAAAACTTGGAAAATTATTTTTTTAACAGAAATGAATAGAGTCAAAGTGCAAAATTTAAACTCTCATATCTTTTAAATTTTTATAGATAAAATTTTTTTAACATTTTTTCCATGTTCCCCTTTACACTTTATAATGTTTTTTTCTGTATGAAGTAGTGGAGTATTTTGGCTCTAATCTTGTCAGTAGGTTCCAGTTGTTATACAGATTCTTCTTTTACATACAAATCAGATGTCTTTGAAATATTTCACTCCAAAAAACATAGTTGCAACGTTGCCATTGATGCGATTAAAATAATGGCACGAAGAGTGAAGTGATATATTGACATAGTTACTTGTCATTTATATGCGAGGAGTGGTCGGTAAAGTCTGAAACAACCTTATCACCATTAGTTCAGTGTGGCCAATATTTTTTTTATTAACAAATCTTATTCGGTGTTTACAATATTCATTATTGCCAACCTAATTTCAAAGTCGCAGGTTAATTTTAACTGTTAAAGTCTTATTCGGTATTACTAAAATTACTTCAGTTATACCAATTAAAAGTGAAGTTCAGTATTGCCAACCCTAACAGTCTTTCTTGATCACTCGATACTTCTTGGTAAAATCTTGGATTAATTTCTTATTTTTCAAAAATAATGTAAACAAATCTTTATGTACGCTACAAAATTGTTAATTTTTAAAGTTAAAGCTCAATCAAAGCATAACAAAATAAACCTTTTTGCTAAATTTTCATTTTTGAAATATTATGCTGAACGTGAAATTAAATAATAAAATGAGTTCGTTAAGGCACTTCTTTACGGACCAAAATTTTTATGATGCTTTCTTTCTTGTAGCTACGGACGCCCAGGGCCGAGGACTGCTGTACAAAGGAATAGCAGACTGTTTTATCAAAATTTACAAGTGCGAGGGAATCCCTGGTCTGTATAAAGGAATTGGTGCAAATTATATGAGACTGGCTCCACACAGTGCTTTATGTCTGATCTTTTGGGATGTTTTAAAAGACTTACAGAAAAAATATCTATCAAATGAAATAGGTACAAGACACGTATTGTAAAATAATGTATTTATTATTGTATAACAGGATATAATAAAATATATACTTGGCAAAGTCAGAATGGGGCTGACTATGCTTTGTCATAAAAAAATTAATGGAATGTAATGTGTTAAACGTGCCAAGGAATTTTCCATTTGTGTGAAAATTCTTCGTGGCAAATGAAATAAAAACAAAACAAAAATATAAAAACAATGGCTATAAATTACAAAATAATGATATAAAAATTAAGTACAAAATTTGATACAGTCATCAAAAAAATATTAATATATTATAAGTGTAAATCTACGATTTGTTTATAAAAATCTGAGTACTGATCAGCAGTGATAAAATCAGTCGAAAATTTCCTGATGCTAACTTTTATCACAGAGAGCGTTGTATTTCAATTCAGTACCCAAATTTTGGACCTTAGCACCAAATATCTTCAGTTACCTTTTTGTAATTTACAGTTTTGTGAAAAATAAATATTTATATAACAGTACGACTAGAACTGATACCCCTTGCGGGTAATGAATTGCTTTTGCCTGGTAGCTCTTTAGCGTGGGAATGTGCAACGACTATACTCAAACACTGGACCCACTCTTCGGCATTCTTGCCATCTTTAGGCTTCAAAATCAGGGTTTGATTTCCTGTGAATATTTCAAATGCTTTAGGTATGTTCCTCGCCCCTCGAGACACTTTCACTGACCGGATTTGATTAACGTCAATGGATTCTCCACCACTCTTTAACAATTAGTTTAAAAAAAGGAAAAATGTCACAGGTTTCGAACTTACCGATCCTTTACAAGACAAGTGAGCACCAGACAAAGTAAAGTAACGCGTCCTCCAACGGCGGAAGAGCCTCCAGCGACCTTTTTTCTCCTTTAGTTGGCCTTCGATCACCGGTTGTGTGTCTCCTGTTTTTCAAATTAAGTCACTCTTTAAACTCGTAATATCTGATTTTTGTGAAATATTTTTATTATTTCCAAAAAAATTGGAAAACAGGACTATCCACGAAAACGAAAAAAAATCGTTTTAATGATTACAAATAAAAAAATAACCAATAACGTACATTTCAATTTAATAATGCTTAAAAATATTACAGATCTGCATTTTTCCGAAAGGAACTTTGTCGTATTTCTCGGGAACTATGGAACTTCCTTGCATAGTATTTTGCGATACATATTCATAGGAAACTTTTGTCATAAAATTGAATATTCTACGATAGTAGATTAAATTTGTAACAATAAAAACGGAACAGCCTGTATTTACCCCATTTTTTTTTACAAAAAGGCGATTTTTACACAGAATTTGCATTTAAAATATTTAATTTACTCAACCAAATTTCAAGTCGTGGAAACTTGATTATCTAGCCGGAATTTCTAAATTATAAGAAAAATCATCAAAATCCAGATAAAACCGTTTAAAGTCAATCTACGTAAAACTGTGAATTTTTCAATAAAATGAAGGTATCCGAAAAATGCTCAGAAAAATAGATACAATTTAGATAAAACGGTATTATTTAAATTAATTTACTTGAGACTAGCTATTTAAAGTAAATAAACGCTAATTTGATAAATTTACCTGATCCCAGCTTAGTTTTAAAGGAGGATTCTCGAAAATTTAGATTCCTCTGCACATTTTACAAAAGAAAAGTCATTTACCAGGTTAGAAAATCTTTTTATAGCTCCGTATTTTTCCGGGAGAAAGTTTACCAATTTCTTCGAAACTATTTATCCTAGTCTGTATTTTACAGATTCGTAATCTTTGGCTAACATTCAACAAGAAAGTGATTTTTATATAAAATTTACAAATTTTTAAATTATTTTATCGTGTTTTTCGGACCGTTGAAACTAACAATATTAAACAATATTAAAACCATAATCTCAAAATTATAGATAAATCGGTAAAATTCGGATAAAAACGGATTATCAAATGAGTCTACTTAAAACTGGGTATCAAATTTTTTTAGCGTTTATTAAAAAGCTTTTAAAAAACCCGAGAGTCCCCCCTTTATCGGATTACTTATCGATGGTTTAATTTTTCCGGAAAATCAAATTTGGATTTTTCGGGTCATTTTATATAAAAAAGTCTTTTGCCATCTCTCGAAAATGTGTGGTTTAAAAATTGGAAATATTTGTACAGTTGCAGATTTTTACAAGAAAAATTTTGACGAATTTCTCTGAAATTATTTATCCTAATCAATGTTATTACAGATTTATTACAATTCTTGACCAATTTTCCACAAAAAAAGGATTTGTACAGATACAAATTTTTATATTAAGTTATGTAGTTACCTCCATTTGGGGTTATTTCATTAGGTAATTTATGGTCTAAAAATAAAAATTTTCTCCCAATTTTAAATTATTTATTATCGAATACCGGTTTCGGCTAATTTGGCCTTCATCAGCCCTACCTACAAAAAATTATTATTACATAGTTCGATCACACTCTACTAACTTACGTCAAGAAAATTTCACATTATAATACTTTACAAACTTTACCATTACACATCAAATTACATATAAAATTGAAATTAAAAACAAATAATAAACAGATATGGTAGTTTTAATTGATTTTAATTGTTTTAAATTTTAATTTTATATGTAATTTGATGTGTAATGGTAAAGTTTGTATTTTAATATGAAATTTGACGTAAGTTAGTAGAGTGTGATCTAACTATGTAATAATATTTTTTTGTAGGTAGGGCTGATGAAGGCCAAATTGGCCAAAACCGGTACCCGATGATAAAGAATTTAAAATTGGGAGAAAAATGTTATTTTTGGACCATAAATTACCTAATTTTTATATTGTTTAATCTTAGTATTTCAGGCCGTTGAAACCTATTTAACCGTAATTTCAAAATTATAAGAAAAACTGTAAAAACACCCATGAAGCAGCATTATTTAAATCAATGCAATTGAAATTGTGTATTGTTCAATTTTTTTAGCATTTATTTGAAAAATTTTCGACGAAACAGGAATCCGGACTACTCTGGATTGATTTATTTTTTTCCAAAAAAATTTTACAGATTCGGTTTCCTCCCGAAAACTCATTTATAACGTTTCTAAAATACATTTATCTTTGACTAATTTTTCCATTTAATCGCTTTTACTGCCTTATTTTAATAAAATTTGATGGAAGTGGCTTCAGGTTTTAGTCAAATTTTACGAGATATTTTGAACAAGAATAAAATTTATTTCATCTGTTTAAAACTAATAAATTTGGTGGTAATTTTACCTACCTCTTAAACTTTTTGAAATGTCTAATTAATGTTGATTAAATAGTAAAAAATATGTGAACTCGTACCTCTCAGGAAACCTACAGCTCGCTCAGGATGCGCACACAGGAAACATCCCCACTTGAAAGACCCGCCATCAAGCTGATCTGCCGAACCTCCCACGTTCGTAGGGCATATTTGGAACACATCGAAATAACCGGAATGTCTCAGTTCATTGATAAGAGTCTCTTGATCTTTAGGACAAGGAAAAGCGCTCGTGACAACCGTTAAAAACGATTTATTTTCGCATTTTAACATATCCCAACAATGCTTCAAACTGGCGACTTGAGCATCTCGGGAGCTCAAAGCGTGCGCATGACGCGCCTAAAACAAAAACAAATTAGTCAAAACAGACCTGTATAAAATTCTAAACACTAACCTGAAGCGAAATAAACATGAGATGAATCCATATCCTTGGATTTCGCGTTCGCATCGTAAAGTAGGTTTTGGAATACAAACAATGTTGACCACCACCTTGACAAGCAAAATGCAACTTTGCAGATTTCTTTTGGCGTTTTTCTTCAATTGTACATTTCGCCGGAGAAGGTATTCTTATCGAAACCTTATCCATATAAGCCTTAATCTTGTCTAAATGTTTTTCACAAAAGTGTTGGATTGTATCTCTCATTGGATAAGGTTCAAAGACGCTCATTCTCTGATTGGCCAAAGAATTCTGGTTTGTATTTAATAAAGTCACACTTGTGTTATTCACTCGACGGGATATTACAGTCACGGGGTTGGTAACACTCACGTTACCTAAAATATTGACAAACCTGTACCAAGTGTCGGTAAATAATTCTGACAAAAAATATATTGGCAACACTGAAATAGTCTAGATATCAGATTGTTTCAGGTGTTGTCAGCGGCCGGGGGGGCCCAAAAAACAAATGATAATTGACTATAAAATGTGGCCAAAATTAAGATTTCAAATTTGTTGCCAACGTGCCTGTGACTGAAATTAAGTTGGCAACCCGGTTGATGATAATATTTTGAATTGGTAACAGAATTAAGAGAGAATTATCTGCAGCTAGTAACGATTTTGCTTGACAAATATTGACAAGATTCTATGTTGTGTTTCTATTTATTCGGATGTATTGCCAACTTAAACAATTTTTTTTGATTAGGTACTCGATGTTTTTTAGTATTGCCAACTTAAATACAAAGTCAAAGGACACTTTGATCCGAAAATCTTACCGCTGCCCATAGTTGAAGTTATAGGCGTTAGCTGCGAACTTGACGAATCTAAGACAGTGTTTGAACCCACGGGAATAGTCTGAGTGACTGCACTGTTGGAATTACTAGTCAAAACGGACACTTGTCCACTGGAAATAGGGCCTGTATATACGGAACTGACTGTGACGGCGTTTGAACTTTGTGGTGATGTAATTTGTAGTGGTGTAACAGTTACCTGTAAGCAAAAAAAATTCAACATTCATTTTACAATATAAATAACAAGTGACTGTAAAAGATTGTAACAAAAAAAAATCTGGTGTAAACATCACACGACTTTCCTTATCCTACTTATTTGGAAAACATCCTTACGACAATAATTTAGTATGTATGCGATAAGAGAAGTAAAAATCTATTAGCAACATAGGTAAATTTATATAAAAGTTTTCGAAAAATATCACCTAGGGTTCAATAGTATTATTGGCCATGAAAACGACTATATTTATTCGTCATTTCCGAATTATAAGAAAATTGCTACAATTTGAATAAAACGAAATTATTTAAATCAATTCATTAGAAGTTATCATTTTTTATTTTATTTTTAGCTCTTAAGTACAGTTGCGGAATTAAAATTTCGGGCAGTATTTTTCTGGAACTTTAAAAAGTTCACTGTAAACTACCTTTTACAGTCACTATGACTGATATTTGACAATTAAACTTATTTTTGTTGTTGTTAAAATTGTTAATTAAACAATTTGTCGGTTTTAGGAAATTTATTAATTGAACTAAGTGTAATTAAATCATCGCTTTGATCTGCTGCCTACCCGTTATTATGCCACGAAATCACTATTTTTGAAATAAAGAAGTCAAATGACATAAACATGACAAGAGTAAAAAATGAGGTTATTAATGTAAAGGTTGTCTTAGAGTTTACATTATGAAAATGACAATTTTATACATATTTGTAAAATTTTATCTGAATACGCCGGAACGGCTTTGTTTTTCCGGAAAATTCTCACAAATTCAGATTCCATATACATATAAAAAATGAAACTATTAGATTAATTTAATCGTAAAACCTGATATCAAATAATAATTTTAAACTCGTTCAAATCAAAATTGATTATGAAATCAGTCCGCTTAAAACTACGTTTGTCACAATTTTTTAGCGTTTATTAAAAAATTTTCACGACTCTACGAAGATAGTTCGGACTTTATCGGATTACTCCGAGACGTTTTAATTTTTTAGGAACATACAAATTCCAAGTTCACAGTTCATTTCACGTAAGACGAAACATTTTCCACATATCTAAAATGTATGATTGATAAATTAGAAATTTTGTTTATTTGAAATTTTTTTTAACAAAACTTTAGTCTTTGGGACTTTTCCAGATTTCGGAACGGTTTAGTTTGTACGGAAATTTTCCAGATTCATGTCCCTTGGTTCACTCTAAATCAAAATGTTATTAACATTATCAAAGTGCTTCTCTTATTTTAAAAATTAGAACAAACTATTTTATTCACAATCATAAAGTAATAATCAAATTACTTTGCATGTGATGCAGTTAGAAAGTAAAACATTTCAACTTCGTTTAACAATTGATATGAATTATCAGGCTTAGGTTGAGAAATGGCCACTTCCCAATCTGAATTGTTGTATATCATGTTTTTGAAAATTTGACAAATTCTTTATTGCCTTTCTGTTTTTTTTTAATGAGGATGTTTGTGAATAAAATAGTATGTAAATCCTGGTGGTCGTTGCTTCATCGTACAGATATTTGAGGTTAAATTTTCTTTACAGATACAGACATGTGAAAATCATTTAAGATGAAATTAATTATTATTTTTTAGTGTTTATTTCAACTTGAGCGGCTTAATTTTTACAATTTACGTTTTCTTGGTTCATTCTACATAAGAAAATTGATTTAAAATATTTCTGAATTGCGTGGTTTAAAAATAATAAAATATTTAAATCAGATCTAGATTTTTTTCTGATACAAATTCTGATGGATTTCTTTCAATACTGATTAAAAAAAACTTCTAAAGGGCTGAAATTCCTCTTACTTGACTGTTTTGATTCGTATTTAGAGTCAAAGGTCCCTGACTGTGCGGCCTTTGCATCCTTGGCGGTGAAATTGTGGTTACCGTCACTCCTCCACTCGATATTTTCGTGTTATTGTTGATATACTTGTTTGTTACTGTTACATTACTGGGCGGTTGTGGTATTGCATTGATTTGTTGGGACGAACTCAATCGTGTCATGCTTTTGTGAAGACCACCAATCGAGCCTCCTGTAACAAATTTTTAATAATGTCATTTAAAAATAATATAAAGTGACTGTAAATAATTGTAACAAAAAAATCTATTGGCAACATTGAATTCCAGTCTGTAATTTTAGATTGTTTCAGGTAACGGCTACGCCAGTGCCTGTTCTTGTCACAGTTACCAAATTAAAATTTCAGCCAACAAAAAATCACAGTCATTTACAGTCACTCGGTATAAAATTACCTGGAATGTTTAGTTTCGTCATGCTGCGATGAGTGCTTGTCGTTTGAGCAGTATGCAATCTCCCAGTACTCCTCGAATCACCTAATTTAGCTCTCCGAGTGTAACCCCCTTGTTGCACAGGTGCGTTTTGCTGAATACCACCAACTTTAACAATTGTAACACCACCTGATGTTACTTGGTTTTGGGTGTTGTTGTTGTTGCAATTAATTTGGTTACTGCTACTAATTTTACTTAAGCTTTAACACATTTAAACGAGATGAGTATTATACCTGGTGTGGTGTCTTTGTCTTACTCCAGCCAAAACCTTATCAGTAAATAAGACAGGATAAGAACTACACAACAATGTAGCCTCTCTTAATAACGTACTTTGGGAACCTCGGTCGGCTTTTGGTAAATATTCAAGTACAAAATTTAAAGCATCTTGGGCCTTATCCTACAATCAAATAATTTTACCTAAAATTTCCGATTCAAATTTTCAACCACCTACTTTACTTAATTTTCCTACAGCTCCGATAATCTGAGCTGCTAGACAAACAGTCTGTGGATGTCTTTCCGCTGATTGTTTCATTGCATTGATGTGATCTACTAACAACGCCGGCTTCTTCTCAGCCATATGGAGGAATATTTGCAAGGTTGGTGAAGCGGTGACTGAACTACTGAGATATTCACAAAGTTGGGGCACGCTAGCTTCCAATAACTAAAAAATTGTTAGTATTTAAAAAAAAACAGTGCAATCAAAAAGTCAGACTATCAAGCAACCCTAGACGTTTAAAACGTGTGTCTGCGGAAGATAAAATGTCACGACATATAAGAAATGTCAAAATAATTTTTATGTAAACTGTAACAGCAAATCGTGGTAAACCATTTGTATGAATAAACACCAATTACATGTCATTTTAGAGTGTTTTAAGACATTTCATCCAGTAATTCAATTTACTTACATCAATATTAATTTTTATAAAATAATTTTTTTGACATGTAGTTGACATACGAACTGATAGGTGATCTACGTCCTCAACTAGTATGCCGACTTGAAAGAAAGACTTTGTGATCGCACTGTAGAAAAATAATACAGGGCGATTCAGATAAGATAATGAGGATCTGGCGATGCAACCCAAAAAACAAATTACATTTACGTCTTTGATCCAATTTCAATTAGGATTAGGAATCCAAGTTATCATCTTGTGTCAATCTGACATTAGTGCAGAAAACGATTATTACTGCCATTCAGTTCTCGCGGAATGATAGAGAAGTCTTTTTGGGTGTAAACCCAATACATAATGTATGAAACAATGAAACATTAAAGGTAGGCAAACAGTTTTTTTATAAATCATAAATTGCTTGTCAAAGCACTATCAGAGCAACATAAGACAACTTGGATTGCAAATGCAAATCGTAATTAAAATTAGATCAAAACGTAAATGAAATTTGTTTTTTGAGTTGCATCGCCAGATCGTCAGGCTCATTATCTTATCCGAATCGCCCTGTATATAGAGTGGAATTTTTAACTGGAATAATAAAATTCATAATTTGGATATAAGCGATTTTTGAACAGGTCGATTTTCATTTTTCCTTGCTCATCATTTGAACATTTGGTTTTTGTTTATCTGCTTTCTAAAATGCACAGACACATACAGGGTTATTCATAAATATGAAGCAATATTTGAACCTCAAAAATTACCTATAAAATGATGTTAATTTAAATAATAACTCGTGTCCTATCTCTACTGATAAGAATTTTACAGCCCTCGGAATGTGGGTATGGAAATTTGATTTTTTTGTAATAACTTTGAAACTATTTAACCAAATATTATAAAATTTGGAACATTTCCTTGTGACAACATACCCTTTGAACTGGTAATCACGAAAACCGGATACATCCACTCAATTTCCGGTTCCAGCAGTTGCAGGTCACATTTTCTATGTTTTTCCATTTTTTTGCTCTCTTAACACCAATTTTTTATTGCCCAAATCGATAGAGTAACCAATTTCGAATAAAAAACGCATAACCTTTAATACTCCTAAAATGGACCGTTTCAAAGATATTTTAATTTAAACTGAGGACTGCACAACACTGAAAGCAAAAAGTATGAATTTTGAGTGAGTAATATCCACGGTAACAAATGACCATGGTCTCACTAATGGCTGTCAGGCATCTGTCAACTTTGACATTGGACGATTATTAGACAATTAATCGAAAATATTTAATAAAAGAGTTTACCTCAAATTCCAAACATAACCTAGAATAAATCCAAATGGATCTCGTAGCATTTAATTCATAAAAAATTCACAAAAATTTATTGTCAAAGTTAACAGATGCCTGGCAGGGATTTATGGGACCATGGTCATTGGTTGCCGTGGATACCATTTATTCAAAATTCATATTTTTCATTTTCAGCGTTGTGCAGTACTCACTTTAAATTAAAATATCTTTAAAACGGTCCATTTTAGTGGTATAAAAGGTTATGCGTTTTTTAATCGAAATTGATTACTCTATCGATTTGGGCGATAAAAAATTGGTGTTAAGAGAGCAAAAAAAATGGAAAAACACAGAAAATATAACCTGCAACTGCTGGAACCGGAAATTGAGTGGATGTATCCGGTTTTCGTGATTACCAGTTCAAAGGGTATGTTGTCACAAGGAAATGTTCCAAATTTTATAATATTTGGTTAAATAGTTTCAAAGTTATTACAAAAAAATCAAATTTCCATACCCACATTCCGAGGGCTGTAAAATTCTTATCAGTAGAGATAGGACACGAGTTATTATTTAAATTAACATCATTTTATAGGTCATTTTTGAGGTTCAAATATTGCTTCATATTTATGAATAACCCTGTATAACTTTTTTTCCAGTTAAAAATTCCACTCTGTATTTAACGACTGATAAAGTTGACCCTTTCCACGAAGATGAAATTAACGATACGAGCCGAAGACAAGTGTAGTTATTCATCTGAGTGGAAATAGTCCATTCTCACGAGTTTAATACTATACTTTTTCTAATGTTTATTTTTATATTTTTTAATGTTTAATTTATAGTTATTTATTATACAAGACGATAAAATTGAATTTTATCTTTGACAGCAATTTAACGTTGAGGCGTCAGCCGAGATGCTAAAATGCTCGAAAAGATAATGAAAATTTTATCGTCTTGTACAATATAAAATTTTATTCAATCCTCACTAATTTTGTAGTCAATTTGGTCGATATTTATAAATGTCAAAGTAAAATTCAACAATGAATGTCAAAGATGTCAACTAAAAACCGCAGATATGCAACAATTTTATCATCTACACGATAAAATTTCATTTTAACATGAAGAAAAGGGTAGATAAAATTCAATTTTAACATAGAGGATTGAATAAAATATTTTTTTATAGTAGTAGATGCTATTTCTTTAACAACTCTTTTGAGTAGATAAAACAGCACTTTAACCGCAAGGGTACATAAAGTAACACTTTAACAGCAAGGGTAGATGAAATGTTTTAGTAACCAATGGTAACGGAGCAACACAATTGCAATTTTTGTGCCAAAAATTGTCATTTTCTTTGAAATATAATTTTTTTCTCTTAAACTTGAAGTCTTGCTATTGAAAAAAATGTTGTATTTCACGACGATAAAGATTGTTTATTTATTCGTGACATAAGTCCACTCGTATGTAGATAAACAATCTCTTTATCGTCCCTAAATAGTGCTTTTTCAATTTTCTCAAATGTGGAAGATTGAGCAACAATACGTTGAAAAAAATTTGTTTACCGAAGGATTATCCTTGGCGATTAAAGAAAATAGATGTAAGAGTGCCAGTTTCTCCTGATTATCACAATGTGGAAGAAGAGACACTAAAGCCATTGCATGGCCTTGGAATGGTTCGGGGGATACTTCGTAAATGTTGGGAAGGACTCTGCACAGTGGATAATTGCCTAAAAACGAAAATTTGTACTAGAATAAAGATCATCTATGCTCCCAACTAGATCACTTACAAAAACATAAAAATTCTACTCACAAGCAGGCCAATTTTTTGTGAAAAATTATTGAACTTTGAATATTTAAATAAATTTTGCTAATTAGATGTTTGAGTGTTTGCTATAATATTTAAATACAAAAAGATTTATTTTCCAAAAGTGGCGCCAGAAAAGCTTTGCATAAAACTTGAGTTTTTAGTAAACCAAGTCACACTCTTCCGCATTCCATAATTGAATGAAACGAGACATAAGAATAATAATAACTTTTTTTTGTTGTTACGCAATGACCTTAAAATGTGGTAAAGGTACTCCTCTTATTAGAGTATGTAACTGATAAGGATCTGTCTCCAGTTTTTGATGCTAAGCTCTGACATCATCACCAAAGATAGCATTGCTAGTAAAATGACGATGAAGTTTCGAATAAAATTTCTCATAACTTTTAATATACACGGTGAATAAAAAGTATGGAACCAAACATTTTCCGAAATTCCTTTTAGTTTTTGAACTTTGCAAAAAAAAATTTAATGGCAACCTACTGTTACAATTTTTTTTATTTAAAGACTATGATCTAAAAATGACTTATAATTAAAAAAAATATTTTGAACCAGTAGTTTTTTTTAAATAAATTCTTAAAGTTGCGTTCCGAGCTCATCACAAAAATTTTCCGAACTTATCCAAAGTGGTCAAAAAATGTATTCTTGAAAAACAATCATATTTTAATTTTCCTTTACTCTGCACTAATTATTTTTTTCGTAAAGTAGATAGTTTACAAAAAAAAAAACGCTTAGTTCCATACTTTACATTTACCGTATATACTCTTTTTCATATTAATGTGCATCAAGTAGGTTGTAGAATTCTAAATGCTTCTTTAAATTAGAGGCCGATTCACACAAAAAGTGTCATTAATGTCATTCAGAACAAATTTAATCACATCAATAATGACAAAAATCTTTATTTTTTCCACCCTATTGTCAATTTTAATTATTTTTGCTACCTCAAAGACTGGGGTACACATTTATTTGAGAAAATAATTTTTAAGGAAGATTGAGGTTGGGATTGTTTGAATTTTCGCATGGTTGCCACCTTAAAATGATCCCTTTCAACGACTACTTCGATGCACATTAATATGAAAACGATTATATGTATGTATGCTTTGCTCACATCGTAGAAAGATTCAAAGTTACCTATTTGCTATAATTTTAACAACAAATACACAATATAATACTTTTCAAAATGGTATTTTTTTCAATATTGTTGGAACTTTTCAGTTTTCAAAAAATAAACATAAAATTATAATCGATTTACTATATTGCTTAATAAAATAAAAACTTTCGTGTATTATACTAGTTTCGATTAACAAATAAAGTAATAACATTAATATGGAAGCGCCCCCTGACAGAGGCTAGTAAATGTTCCATTGTGATACGAACCTTTTCTTTAGGCTTCTTATTACTTTTTGTATTCATTTTTTAAGCAATTAAAATTGACACTGCTTACTAAGATTTTTTACTAAGGCAAACGAGTTAGCTACAACACTTTTCCTTTAAATAAAACTTTTTAATATTTAAAAACTAATAGATTATGTCATTAAGAGTAGAAGTGTAATTGTAATTAGTGTAAGTAACATGACCTTGACTGGGTGTAAAAACAATGACAAAAATAAATATTTCGTGTATATATTCTGTAATAAAACTTCAACCTAAAGCCGTTAAAAGTTAAAATACTTAACTTTTTAACTAACTATACTTTTTTAATTTATTTGCATTAATTTTTGTAATTATCTACTTGATTATTGCATATGTGCAAAAAAAAAAACAAATGTTTGAAAAGTCGAAAAATAGTGTTTTCTATAACTATAATTTCTTAATTTGAGAGACATAAATGCCAATTTTAGGGAATAAATCGGTTTTCAGACCTTACACATGCCCAATTGCATTATAGTAATTTGAAATAATCAAGTGGCAAATATTTTGCAAATAAAAAACAAAAATTTTGATATCTCTCAATTAAATTAGGTGTTGTGCCACAATCTTGTCTCTTTCAGGTAAGTTTTACATTTCATTATTCCAAATTTTGCCTAAAAATAGTGTTCAAGACGCGTTGTAATTGCACCACTGATCAAAATACATTATTCATAACTTGTGTGAAAGTTAAGAGAAAACTTTACATTTTAACTATAATAACAGTCAAAACTAGATAAAATTCACCTGAAATGATCGAATCCATAATTGGTTGTACATGTGGTGTTAATAAAGATGCATGTTCTATTGCTGCTAGAGATAAATATGAAGCCATATTCCGGGATAATTCCTTATTGCCCTTATGTAAGAATTTTACAGCTACAGGTAAGGCACGTTGCATCACAGACTTTTTACTATAATTCTGTAAAAATATACATGAAGAAAAATGGTTTAAGTTTAAATAAAGTCTTACTAAGAATATACAGGAGATAATATCACTGGAAATTTTTGCATGGGGCGGATCCTCATCCCTGGACGTAAGTTGGAGGTTATGGTGCAAACAAGACTCCAGAAGGGTGACAAGGGCTTTGCAGTGTTGTTCCACACTTCCAGTTTCTCGAATACAAGAGGTCACTCGAGTCACACATATTTCTACCACACTTTGGTCGTTATTATTATTTGTATAATCGGGCTGGGATATGATTGTGTTGATTTCTTTAAGCTACAAACAAATCACGTAAAATATTGTAAAACAATATTTTTCTAATTACATAAATACTTACAACATTGGTTAAATCATTGACAATGATCGCATCTGGGACGGAAAATAGGTCTCCAGCTCTTGAAAGGTCTCTGTTTTTCAGTACTTGCATAAAGAGTTCATGCATTTTTCTGTTGACTTTTTCCTCATTGGTGCTCATTTTTGTGAATCTGGAATTGTTTTCACCGTAACCTCAAATATTTATCTGATACTTCACTGCTTACCTATCTAATTTTCCATTTACATATTAGATAACAGACTGGAGAATGTAGATTTCCAAAAGAGGATTTTTAATATTGTGTTGTTTTACTTCATCTCATTCAAAAACACATTTTCTTCACTCTTCACGATTCGGTATAGCTTTCTTTAACACGTCTCGGATGAAAACCGTGCAGAGACATATTTCTGGACAGTTCATTGACTTCTGTGGCGAAACAAACGTAAAAGTTCAACAGGTTTACATTATTTTTACAGGTGGTTGTGGCAAGTTTTGTGCGCATGTGCGCAGGTAGTACCCACGTAGATATTTAAATTTTGCAATTTTATATAAAACGCTGTGTGATTTCTGACTGACCAAAAAAATCTTTACGTGAACACTAAAAGATAATAATGTTAGTAAATAAGAAATAGTGTTCGACACCATATTTTTGTGTATGATTTAATCTTACTTTATGAAAGGCAATAAAAGGTACAGTAGCGAATTTCGGGCAGTATTTTTCTCTCACTTTAAAAAGTTCACTGTAAACTACCCTTTACTGTCATCATGACTGACATTTGACAATTAAACTTTTTGTTGTTGTTAAAATAGGTAATTTTTATTAAATAATTTGTCTGTCTTAGAAAATTTATTAATTAAACTAAGTGTAATTAAATCGCTTTGATCTGCTGGCTACCCATTATTATGCCACAAATCACTATTTTTGAAAGTAAATAAGTCAAAATGACATAAACATATGACAAGAATAAAAAATGAGGTTATTAATATAAAAGTTGTTTTAGAGTTTACATTATGAAAATGACAATACTGCCCGAAATGTTAATTCCGTCACTGTACACTTATTGTAATTATTGCCAGTTTAGAGTAAGCGAAGCCTACAAGTACATAAAAAATCATTAAGATTTACAAAATAATGTAATATTAATAATTGGCAATATTTGCACTGTTGCATAATTGGTTGCATTCCTAACCATCTTAAAATGTAGCTTCATGAAGCCTACGCCTCATTAGGTATAGTTATCAACAAAAAATTACTACTCTTTCTATGAAAGATAAGACTTGAGTGTTTGTATATACCAGGTGAATAAAAAGTATGGAACCAATCGTTTTTTTCGTAAACTAAGCACTTTACGAAAAAAATAATTAGTGTAGCGTAAAGTCCAATTAAAATGTGACCATTTATCAAGAATAACATTTTTCGAAATTTCTTTTAGTTTTCGGGTTTTAGAAAAAAAAATTTTTTTTTTAAATGGCAACCCACCATGATAATTTTTTTAATTAAAGATGATGATCTAAAAATGACATTTAATTAAATAAAATTGTTTTTTAGCCAGTACTTTTTTTTAATTAATTGTTAAAGTTGCGTTCCGAGCTCATCACGAAGATTTTCCGAACTTAACCGAAGTGGTTGTTTCATACTTTTCATCATGGCAGAGCGCTGATTTCTATGCAGGTGCTTAGGGGTGGTTTGGAATGGACTAAAAATAGAAGAAAATGATTTGTTATTAGATTTTTTGATCCATCCAGAACCACCCCAAGCACCTGCACCAAAAACCGGGCTCTCCAACGACCAAAGTCATGAAACGACTCCTTCGTTCAAGTTCGGAAAATCTTCGTGATGGGCTCGGAACGCAACTTTAACAATTTATTAAAAAAAAAGTACTGACTAGAAAACAATTCTTTAAATTAGAGGTCATTTTTAGATCATAATCTTTAATTAAAAAAATTACCATAGTGGGTTGCCATTTAAAAAAAAAAAAATTTCCAGAACTCGAAAACTAAAAGAAATTTTGAAAAATGTTATTCTCGATAAATGCTCACATTTTAATTGGACTTTACACTACACTAATTATTTTTTTTGTAAAGTGCTTAGTTTACGAAAAAAATGCTTGGTTCCATACTTTTTATTCACCTGGTATATTTTTATTTCAACCGTCGACATCGTTAATCATGTCTGATAGTGTGCAAGTTCAAGTTCAGAAGCTCAAGAACAAGCTAATAATAATGTAACCTAATCATTTCAATTAGGTACGAGTACCTTCATTTAAAACACGAAAAGAGACACTTTTTTCCAAAAATGGACATCAATATGAACAGCTTTACTGCAAAATTACAGTAGAAAAATTAGGGAAAAAGCTTAACAATTTAAAAACAACTGTCAGATGTTAGACGTAGAAAAATCAAAATTTCGCAAGCGGAAAAAAATTATTTAAATCAATGAAAGGTTTACCAGAGAGAAAAATCCAAGTCTCAATGATTGCGGGGAAGAATTGTGGTTAGCACTAAAATTGACTACTCATTTGGAGGGTCATTCAAGTATAAGTGAAGATAATGGGTGGTATGAATAAAAATGAAGTAGATGCTAATACTACAGTACAGTGGAGTAAATACTTCATGGGTGAAGTAGATACTACTTTTTAAAGTAAATACTTTACTTCCGGCAACAAAAGACTACAGTTCAAAGTAGATACTTTCTGTTAGAGCAGATACTTCTCTATAGTAGTACCTACTGCGAACGAAGGATGAGGGGCGTGAGGGTAGGTATTCCGCGAATACCACCACCTCATTTTTGTTCGTGTGCACATTATTTCTTTCATTAGTTTGTGGTAGACTTCAACATAGACAATAAATTAAAAATGTCTTCTGATGATGAAATGGTGGTTGAACAAGACGAGGGCGAAGACGAACAGTTATGTTTTGTGGTTCTGTTAGAAAATTATAAAATTTTATTAGATAAAAGAATGACGCCTGCTATTAAAACAGAAAAAGAAGCAGCATTAAAACAACTTACAACGGAATACAACTTTAATCGGCAACAACATTTGGATACTAATCAAGTTTAAAAAAAATTAACAACATGAAAAGCAAAGTAAAAAAACTTACTGATATTAACAGAACTGGAAACAAACCGATTTCAAAATGAGAAGTAGTCGCCTAGTATGCACTCAAAGTTCGTGTAACAGCAACTTCATTAAAAGTGAAGAATATACTACAAATAGGCGCAAAATCGAAGTATTAGCATATACTTGTTTGTTTAGTAGCTACTACAAAAATTTTCATGGAAGATACTACGAATTTAGTATCTTCCGGAAAATTCAAAGTAAATACTTTGAGTAAAAGTAGGTTCTTCAGCGAGTAGAATTTTGTTGAAGAATTTACTACGTTTTTGAAGCATTAGCATTTACTTAATTTTTATTCATACCACCCAATATGTATCCAGGAAATTCTAAATAATTTTTACTTCCAAAACCAAAACCAAAAAACACGAGTCTAGACGCCTATGAAACTGAAGAAACAAGAAACATTTCTAACACCGACTTGCAACTTCTGGAACACATAGACAGGGTGTTTGGTCACTATGTTTAATTTATTAAAACTAAATATTTTAATATCCACGTTATCTTTAGAATGTAATGTTGGTTGCTTCAAAAAAATTTTCAGGCTCATTATTACTCGTGGGGTGGGGTGTGAGACACTCTGTATATTCATACAGTAAATAAAAAATATAAAATCGGAAAGAACCAAATACACTTTTGTGTAAAATGTTCGTTGCTAAAAGATATTTGAAACAAAATAAAATAGAAGCAAAATAATTTATCCTAAAAATTTCAATGCTAAAATGTTCAAAAACAAAAAGTGAGTAACAGGTTCGTAGAAGCAAGGGGAGGTACTTAACACGCCTAATCTCGGACGTCACATTTCCAGACTCAGATTTTAGCAAGGGCCCCTGCGCAAGAATGATTACCAAGAGCTGGAAGGAAATGGTGATCAGTTTGATGCGTAGACGTTTACGCTTTCGCCACAAAAAGGTTGTCCAATTTTAGTTTTGCGTGCGTTCTTTTTTGTTAATAAACATTTCTTAATTCGATTCTTTTATTAAAAGGAGTTTTTGATAAATTTTTTTGAAAATATTTGGTTTTTTAAGAAAAATACAATTTATTTACAATCACATGGGCGCCCTTGTTTTTTTGCTCGGCCATTTTATTGACCTTTTAAACTTTTTTAACGTAACAATATTAAATGACGTCAAGGCTTTTCAAAGTTTGAAAAATTCATTTTTAATTTGCCGCCATAACTCTAAATAAACTGCTCCACAAAATTTCAAAAAGTGTGCAGTAATTACAATAATTAATTAAATTAATAAATTATTAAAAAATAAATTAATAATTAATTAAAAGTGACATAAAGGCAGATATCTTTTTAATTATTGTTTTAGCTGTTTTGTTGTTTTAGCCACAATGCTTATAAGAATAAAATTAGTTTGTAGTAAAAGTAATGCAAATTTCTTAACTTTTGTGGAGCAGTATAGTTAAAATACCGATTGGTGAGCCAAGTAAAAGTAACTTTGTCAGTAATGCCAATCTGAGGGCACTTTGACAATTCACATCTACAGGGTGTTCCGTTTTTATTGTTACAAATTTAAACAGGTGATAGGATATTCAATTCTAAGACAAAAGTTTCCTATAAACATGTATCGAAAAATGCTTGGTAAGCGAGCTACACTCCCTGAAAGGGGGCTAATAGGTTTTGCTAATATTTCAGAAACCATTTAAGATAAAATTACAAAATTTGGTACACCTAAACGAATTCAAACATCAAATGTCGAAATTTCTAATCAGGGGCGTCCGAAACTGGTGGGGTTTAAGGTAAAAAAAATAAAAAAAATACCTATCTATTTTGGTTCTAGTTTCTTTAGTTATGGATTGACCAAAATGGTGGTCACTTTGAACAACTTCTTTAGATTTAGGCAAATTCATTTAATTAATGTTATTATTGTTACTGTAATGTAATGTTAATTAGTTGAAGTTGATTAAAAAATATGAATTTCTTGCTTTTATTATTCAGTAAATTCTGATTTATTTGAATGTTGTATTGGTGTATAACATAAATTTTAAATTAATTTTATTCAAAAACAATAAGTCGTATCGACACAAGAGAGACTTTTCTGTGATAAACTATTGAACTTAAGATTTTGTTGCTGAAAGTACCGAGAAACTAAAGCCAAAATAAATAGGGTATTTTTTTACCTTAAACTCCCCCAGTTTCGTATGCCCCTGATTAAACATTTCGACATTTGATGTTTGAATTCGTTTAGGTGTATAAAGATTATCATCTGTACCAAATTTTGTAATTTTATCTTAAATGGTTTCTGAAATATTAGCAAAAACATATTAGCCCCCTTCCAGGGGGTGTAGCTCCCTTTGGATACATATTTATAGGAAACGTTTGTATTAGAATTGAATATCCTATCACTTGTTTCAATTTGTAACAATAAAAACGGAATACCCTGTATAATGGATAATGGATATAAAAATAGATTTACATAAGGAATTACAATTTAATTATTTCGTTAGATATATTACACTTTACATTATTATTTAAGGTGAAATACGTGACATGTAAATCTTTTAAAAGTTCCCAGAATACTAAACAAAGACCGGTATGTCTAGCTATCCTCATATAATTAACTCCAACACCTTTATACAATCCACATAAACCTTCAGATTGTAAGATTTTCGTAAAACAATTTGTCATTCCTGTATACAAAGCTCCTTGTCCATTCGTATAAACATCTGCAATGAAATTTATTGAATTTTGTAATAATTTCGTTGCCACTTTGTTCATTTACTTACACTGATTATTTAATCTAATGCATACTAAATCCAAAGGTGTTTGAAAGACAGTCTGGCAAATCCCCCCTGCAATGCTTGCAAACAAAGCAGTCATTGTTGTGGATTTTTGAAAGAACTCGTACTGTCTGAGTGTATCTTTAGCTTCTGAAAAGGTTGTTAATTGGGCTGAAGCACCAACTACTGTTCGTAAAATATTAGCACTGGAACCTCTCCACAATCCTTTTACCTACAAAAAATAACGAATATATTTTCACCAATAATAATTAGTTTTATTACGCCATGTTTTGAATATATTGCTTTGAAGGCTTGCAGAAGACCAGAGTGCTTGTGTTGGTGACCTACTGCAATTCCCTTTGCGGCATGAGATTGGAGCTGAGTAGTAATTTGATAGAGAGGACTGCCAAAAAAAGCACCAGCTGTCCCTCCAAAAGCACTAGCCAAAAGGCTTTTATAAAAAATTGTCTTGTTCTCACTGTCATATATGTATCCCTGGTTGGCAAACCATTGATAAGAGCCAAGTTTGATACTATTGCGTACTCCATGCATAAAAAGTGCAGCCCCGAGTCCTTTTTGCAATGCAAAAATTCCTTCTTTTCTAATAACAACGTAAGCTGTGTGGAGAGCATGTCTATAGTGAATTTCATGTTGCCCTCGAGGCTTCAGTTCTCCTTGAAGCTGAATTCTAGTTTTAAGAACGTCAAGAGGGTTGCTGAAGAATGTAGCTCCCATTGCAGCTAAACCGCCAATTAGGAAGTCCATCGTTGAGGATTGTTAATGTAGCCTCTTATGAATGTTTTTGCCAGGAATTATTTAAGAATTCTAGAAATTAATACATATAACTAATTAATTCTTTTTGAAATTACAATACATACGGTATTTTATGGCCGAAAATAGGCTGCAGGCATTTTCAGATTACAAAGCTGCAAAGCTCGAAAATCGGGATGTGTCCAGACCACGGATATCTAAAGACTAGAATACGACACAATGTAAAACAAAACGTCTCCCTTCTCGTTCCGTTCCGTTCCGTTAAGTTAGTGAGGCTACTTAGCTCAGTTGTCCTTTTCCATCTAAGTTTTAAGAGCAATGAAATAAAAAAAAATGGTTGTATTTACATAACAGTAAGCAGAACACAAACAAAAAACTATACGTAGACATAGCCTTAAATTCTCAATAATAAGAAATAACGTAATGCAAAAATTTTATGGAAAACTTTAGAGTTTTTGCAAATCGTTTAGTTTAACGTTAACCTTAATGATAACGTCATTTAATTGTGTGTACGTCTTTCAAGGGCGAAAGGTGTATCCGTCAATTCAAACACGTTTATGTAAACATCTTATTCTTTGATTTCTTAGCAACGGCAATTTGTCGTAATACGTTAAATTTTTTTACGATTTGCAAAAACTCTTATATTTAAAAAAAATTTTCAAACATTTACCAATTTGAGCTCCGTCTCATAGTTTTCAAAATGCTGCGAAAAAGGTTAAAGATAAAAATGTAACAAAGAAAGTTGTAGAGAATCAAATTTCCAAGAAAACAGTCTGCAAGACGATACCTCTATCTTCAACGGTTTTGGCCCCAAAGACGTTCAAAGACGCTCACTCAAGTGACGAATATGTGTCATTTTTATCGGTGGTCGGCAGCCAGAAAAATAATTTAAAACTAAACGGTTAAAGATAGAGATAATGGTCTTGCGGAGTTTATTGTAGAAAATTTAATTTTCTACAACTTTGTTCCCTATACTTTTTTTGTATCTTCAACCGTATTCGTAGCGTTCTCAGAAATATTTTTCAGAACGCTGCAAATACAGTTAAAAATACAAAAAAAGTGTAAGAAACAAAATTGTAGAGAACAAAATTTGCTACAAAAAAGTCCTCGATATCATATTTCTCAACGCTTTCGGTTTAAATTGCTTTAAAGTGTTCCCCCGGAACTCAACCATCAGTAGAAATGAAACGATTCCGTCGCTTGAACGTCTTTGAGGCCTAAACCATTAAAAGAGGTATGGTCTATAATGGACTATTTACTGGGAAATTTTATTCTCTACAACTTTCTTCCTTACATTTTCTTGTATCTTTAACCGTATTTCCAGCATTTTCCAAACACATAAAAAGGAGCAGAGAATTTAAATTTTTAGTTATTTATTATACAAGACGATAAAGAAATTGTCTATCTACGAGTGAAAAGGTTACGAGTGACGAAGTCACGAGTAGAGTTTTTTCACGAGTAGACTTCTTTCACGAGTAGACAAACAATCTTTATCGTCGTGTATAATATTTCGCTTTATTTTGTACTCACCTACCAGAATTTCTTGAATATAAACAGTAGATAAAAATTTATTTATTGATTTATTTCACTAGACGATAAAAGACAACTTTATGTACTGAAATTAGTCGATAAAAGCACTTTTTAACATTGAGCGGAATGTCTTAATTGGGTCATTATGCCAGCGACAAACAAACAATCATCGCAATAATTTTATAAAGTAAAATTGTAATTCATCATTGAAGTAACCAACGTTTTAGATTTACAGCTTTAGTTTAAGTTGAAAGTTGTATACAGGGTGCGCCAGAACTCGCGCCCCAGAGGAAAATGCCATATAAAGTAAGATACCAGGAACTTGGAAAAAATGTTGAAAAAATTTTATCTATAAAAATTTCGAAGTTATGAGGGTTTAAACTTTATTTATTTCTGTTGGAAAAATAATTTTCCAAGTTTTTTTGCTATAGGCTATTAAAAGAGGAAACAAGGAAGCTGTAGCCTAAATTGTAACTCTGTTCAATGTTATTTGTGGCTTTTATTGGGAAATTTTTGTACTAAATAATTGTAAAAAAACAAGATCATCAGTATCATTAAATAGACATAAAAAAATGTCAAATGTCAAAAAATAAATGTCAAATTTTTTTGAATTTTTTAAACATTTTTTTCATGTTCCTGGTATCTTATCTTACTTAAAATTTTTCTCTGGGGCGCGAGTTCTGGCGAACCCTGAGTTTACAGGAGGATTTTTTTTATCTTTGATTATACGCCAAAACTGCAAAAGAAAAACAGTTCTTGCTTTATCGGAAACGAACAAATCTGTAATTAAAACTTTATTATTCTAACTTAATAGAAAAAAAGTTCATTTTTCTCTTGATTTTGGACTAATTTTTTGTGAATTATTTTTCTCAGCGTTTTAAATCCCATCACATTGGCGGTTTTACTTTTTTAATAACGATGTGACTTTGCCAAATGAATTTACGCAAATTTAATAACAAAAACGTTTAAGAAAAATATAATTTTAATAAATGGCAATTCTAAAAAATAGCTTTAACATAAAAAATACAAAGTTATTTTTAAGAAAAATAATTATTATTCAATTAATTAATTAATTTTCAAAGTGACATCGTTGTCAAAAAATTAAAACGCCAATGTAATGAGATTTAAAAAGCAGAGAAAAATTATTATTATTATACAGGCTGTTCCGTCTAAACCCCACTTTAGAAGTATTGGGAGTTGGAATAATCGTATTTATTTGAAAATTGGTTCATAGCCATAAACCATTAAGTCCTCCTTAATGAAAATATTTTTAAGATGGCGGCACTTCCGCTTATACCGGAAGTCGGTCTCAACTTTGTTACTTTAAATGGAAAGGTATATTTTTTACTACGTTTTTGGATTAATCTGGTTATTTTAAAAGAGTTTTCATCAGCTTTCCCTATACCTAAATTTAGCCGTTTTTGAAATATTTAGAGTTTTTCAAAAATTTTTGGTTTTGCACCTTCCACCTTAAAAATCGGTAACTCTGCCATTTTTTAAGATTTTGAATTCGTTTTTTTGGCGTTTGAAAGAGAAAGCTTAGATCCTTTTTCTGGTATTTTCAAATTTTGAAAGAATAATAACATATCTCAAAATTTTAAGGTTACTTTTGTAATAATTCAAATACTCATAACTCAATTTTTTCAAATGAAATACCCNTTAAGGTTACTTTTGTAATAATTCAAATACTCATAACTCAATTTTTTCAAATGAAATACCCCAATTTTTATTTTACTAAATAGAAGAGAATTTAACTGTGCATTGACCTTTATTAACATTCCCTATACCTAAATTTAATAATTTTCAAGTTATGGACTTTTTTTTAAGACTACATAAAATTTATTACTAGCCACACCTGTTTTCACAAAATTTGCTATGGAAATTAAAAATGTCGAAATTGTTTCTCAATAAACGTCGACAGTGACATATTATTTGATAAATAGTGCCAAAATATGAAGAATCAAAGTTATGCAAACTTAATTATTATTGATTGGTTCTACCATGCGATCATTATTTAAAGCTAAAAAGTAAGAAAAAATTATTTTTGTTTGATGAACGACATCATAATTGAAATAAACTTTATTGAAGATGTTTGGATACCATTTCTTGGCTCCAAAGAAAATTTATCAATGTTGCAACATTGCAAATATCCTAGGATACAGAAAATGTCCAAGTAATATTCAATTATTGGAAACGGTAGCAACAAAAAAATCAATTTCCAATGTTGTTAGTTCTGTGAAATTTGAACGATTAAAGTCAAAAAGGTTTCCTAGATACGAAAAATACCTGAGTGAAATAGTTTTTTAGTAAAAGACATTTGTGCAATATTGCCGCTTTGTGCTGTTAGACAAACTGTTTAAATTTTAAAAAGAATCTATTTAGACTATTTTTGGAATGATGGTCACAATGTTTCAATAAAAAAGAATGCGCCTGTTTCAATCGTGGGCGCCTTTTTTTCATCACCCTGTATAATAATAATAATTTTTCTCTGCTTTTTAAATCTCATTACATTGGCGATTTAATTTTTTGACAACGATGTTACTTTGAAAATTAATTAATTAATTGAATAATAATTATTTTTATAAAAATAACTTTGTATTGTTTATGTTAAAGTTGTTTTTTAGAATTGCCATTTATTAAAATTATATTTTTCTTAAACGCTTTTGTTATTTAACTTGCGTAAACTCATTTGGCAAAGTCACATCGTTACTAAAAAAATGAAACCGCCAATGTGATGGGATTTAAAACGCTCAGAAAAATAATTCACAAAAATCAAGAGAAAAATGAACTTTTTTTTTATTAAGTTAGAATAATAAACTTTTAATTACAGATTTGCTCGTTTCAGATAAAGCAAGAAATGTTTTTCCTTTGCAGTTTTGGCGTATAATCAAAGATAAAAAAAATCCTCCTGTACTCGTAAACTCAATCCGGAGACAAACTCATTGAAGCAATTTTTCATGACGCAGTTTTCAAGAAACGTGTGAAACTGGAGGACTCCAGTCCATACCAACTTCCTAAATAAGGGTTTTTCAACATTTTATACCTTTTCCTCAACTAGTTAATCGGAAACCCTATTGCAACAAAGCGCAGCGTGAGCGCCAAGTTAGACTGGTGAATAGTTTTTTCCCCGGGTGTACAACAGCGACTGTTATTTGCTCCACAAACCCTTAAGCTTCGCCGAACAGTCTGAATTCGGATTTTCAGTATTAACCAACATAAGAACGAAAAAAAGATAGAGACTGTTAAATGTAGAGGACGATATGAGAGTAGCATTGTCATTTTTACGACCAAATATAAATGAAATTATGAAAAAACATCAAGCTCCAATTTCACATTAAAAGTATTATTATTATTAACTTGTAATTAATTCCTTAATAAACGTAATGTTGTTTTTGTAGTACATATTATTTTTATTTTACATTCTAAATTATTATCATAAACTATTTTACATAGTGTATTATAGGTAAATAAACTACTTTTAAACTTATCTTTTTCTTTGTGTGCCGCCAAATTTTGAAATTATTACAAAAAAATATTGAGAATCACTGCTCTAGACATTCATTCGTTTAATTAAACAGTCTCTCCGCTACGCTTCGTTTGTGCCTAATAAAACTTAAGCCTAAAGTGGCGTTTATAGCACTAGTTACATAATATACTATTATATTATTTTTGTAACTCTTTCATGTCATGTTATACTTGATAATTATTGTGTTGCTCTTTTCTCTCCATCTCAATCGTTGTGGATAAAATAGTATTTGTTATTTGGAGTAAAAAATGAGTTTATTCTTCCACACTGTCAAAATTTAGGGTTTTTCTCCCGTGTAAGGAAGTTTTAACAACTGTTTGGCATCTCTCAATACGAAACGTCAGATTATTTTTAACAGATTTAAAGCAAGTTTAAGCCTTGTTGGGTCTAATTCGAAGAATAAAATGTTGTATTCAACTCGTTTGAGTGTAAATCGGACGCTTTATTCCACCTCGTGGATGATAAAAACCACTCGTTACACTCGTGGCACGGATTAGCAAGCAACTAATCTGTGCTCGTGGTTTAAAAATCCACTCGGTGAAATAATGCGTCCGATTTACACTCAAACTCGTAGAATAAATAACTATTATGTAGGTCAGATGAATCATTATTTGCCTCACTTCGTTCGGCAAAATAAACGTTTAGCTTCGCCACATGAACTTTTACTCTTAATAACATAATATACTATTCTTTCTTACTTTTACACTTTTTTTATTATAACGTCATGTATTTTCTGCGCCTGAAGTCTTTAGTGGTTAATTGATTTTCTCACCGGCTAAAGTATTTTTTAATAGTTAGTTAGTTTAATAATATGAACATCAAAACTCCTTGGGTACTGATACAGCAATTGTTCACCACGTCGTAATTGTTAAACTTTGTTAAAATTCACAATAAACTCACGTGCTCTGATACCTCTCAGATGTCTGTCACGGTTTTTATTTGTTTTCCACATTAAAAGATTGTAGCGAAAGAGTGTACAATACAATCTTCACATAAAGATGTAACATCACTTTTAATAGAAACACTTTTATTATTAAGAGAAATTTTAACAATTTCTAGGTGTTTACGTACTTTTTGTTTACTACATTAATTCATTTAAGGTTAGTTCAACATAGTGTGCTTGTTTACACTACGGCGATCCATTTATACGGTGCTTGTAAACAAAATGAGATTTTAGTATTGCTTCAAAACCATCACAACTGCAGCAAATAGTGAAAAATTCAACGCAGGTAGAATAGAAAATCGAAAAATAAGTGTTGAAATATTATGTATCAATAATTTAATAGACCAAGATATTTAAATTCATTGTGTAAGACAAGCTTTTCCACCGTAATTTTTATTTTTTTTCTCACTTTTCTGTAGTGAATTGCAATATTATTCCTGATACTTACATCGTTTTCTAATCTCGAGTAATTAACTAAATACGTTTTTATAAACAG
>NW_025400983.1:14783255-14830312 GCF_015345945.1 Tribolium madens | reverse complement strand
CTCAGGGCTATGTGTGATTAGCAGTTGAGCAGGTTGGTCAAAAGGGCATTAATTGCACTCCCAGTACCCTCGTAACCGTGTTTATGATTTTCGTCAAGGCTCAAATGGAACGAATACTACCTGCGCTATGAAGAGGGCCTCCATTGCACGCTCAGGGCTATGTGTGATTAGCAGCTGAGTGGTAGGTCAAAAAGGTGTTCATTGCACTCCCAGGCGCCGCCCCTTTATTTAGGTCACTGGATCGTAGTATCGCTATCATAATATCCATTGCACTGCCGGGGTTGAAGGACCCATTGGATGCGGGCCCGGAAGTCCGGAAGGATATTACCAAGGTACTCATTGCACTCCCAGGGCAAGTGGTTACTGACAGGTCAGCGTTGACCATTGAACGTCAGGACTGCGATGTGGTCTCTCGATGTCTGCACGTCCAGAGGCAAGCGGGCTGGTTGGAATCTATGAGCAAAGGGTTGACCCTTAACCTGGTTTTCCCTAGGCTCCTGGAGTCCTACTCAAACCAGGACTGCGATTTATCTAACCTTTCATACCCGGACAGAGCTCAACTGATCCTATTCGAAGTACACATTTTATTGTTGATAGATTTGTATAATTATTTTGGGTTAATCACTATTATATTTAATTATTCACGAATTATGATTGTGGACGTCTTACTCCGATGGACTGGATTACTCACACCCCCATTTTATTTTTACAAGCGTTGCCTTATCATTAAATGATGACCTGACCTCGACACCTTGGCACCAGCTGTTCTGACAGGATTATTTCAAAGTGGTTGAGTACTTTCAAAATTATTAAAGTAGTGAGTTGTTAAAATTGCCGCCGGCCTAAAATAATTTTCCTGACAATTGTTAATTGCGTTCCTTTCACAAATCTAGTTCATCAACGGCCATTGTAATGAATTTTGCACGTGTTCAAATCGGCTTTAACTTTGTGTCTCAAAAATGGCCCTACAATTGGTTATTAGATTTTAACACTAAAACCGAGTCACCTTTGGCTCCCACAAACTATAGGACAGAAAGTCTGGTTATAAAGGGTACATATAACTCTAACGGGGTTTTTAGCCGTATTTTTTTAATTAATTTTCCACCACTTACGTCTTTTTCTTATCTCGAGTAAATTCATTCCCCGCAAACAGACCTCGGGAGGCTTTCTCTGAAGAAGCCCATAAATATTTGGGCAATTTGAGTCAGTGTAATAAACAAGCAGCCCTTAAGTCTACTAAACTTTACGCATGATTTTAAATCCACGCATGATTTTAAATCCACCCCTAGTTTTTCTAAAAAGCCTCTTGCCATCTAGTTCATAAAGATCCAAATAGGAGCGATCTAGGGACTGACGGAACACAACTGTGATTCTCCAAGTACATATCTCATATTTTTATTACTAACCAAAAAAACAAACAAAAGACACAAACAAACAACAAAAAACAGTAACTATTTAAAAGGGGCAACGCTTTTAATTGCCAGTAGTTTTATACATCGGAGTTTGTTATCTTTAAACATCAGCATTGGCATTCGTTTATTTTGCAGAACTAGTAATAATTTGCAGAACAGGACCTTAAAATAATCCGAGCGGCATGAAACTTAATACACATAAACTAGATAGTCATAGCTCTCATTTGGTATAAATTTCAACCCCTAAAAGCAACCCTTAAAAACGCCCCTTATTTTAACCTTGCAGACCAGGGCTTTAAAGTGATCCGACCGACTTGAAATTAAACATACATAAACTACTTGATACGAGTTATTTTTTGGTATTCCTTGCAACCCCCTCAACTCAACCCTTGAAAACACTCTTTATTTTAAGTAATTTTTTTGTGGTGGTCGTAAAAAAGTATAGTATGTAAGATGTGTATAAACTTCTCTAAACATTCGTTTTATTAAAGACTCGCTGCACGGTGCTTCGCTCGTGTCTAATAAAACTCATGTCTAAAGTGGCGTTTATAGCACTACTTACATAATATAGGGTGTTCCACCTACTTTGACGAGGCCTGCGCCTGTAAGATGTAATCAATAATACATATTCCGATATGAACTCGATTACAAATTTTGAAAATATGGATAATCTTCTGTAGTTTGTTCACCCTTTCAAAAATTATTTTTAATTAGTGATTAAGATAGATAAACTAGAATCATATTCATGCTGTCTCTTGATAAAACAAATGATAATTGTTTCCGAGAAACTGCAGTTTATGACTATTAATGAAACCGACAGTACTGTCAATCAACGCAGACGATGAATGAAACAGTAATTAGTTTGACAACTATTGTCATATGGGTTTCTAAAATTTTGTACGTCAATTTGTCGCCGAAATATCGAACTTTAAATGAAAAAAGATCCTTTTGTCTTTGATCATCGATATCTCAGCAACCAACACAGAGAATGTAAGAGTAGTGTCAAAAACTGGAATAAATGTCTTACAAAATCATTGTGTGATTTTTTGAAAAATATTTTTTTCCCTCAACATTGATTGAAAGAAAAGAGTGTTATAGTTATGAAAGGAGTTTAAGATGGTGTAACGATCTTTATTTTTAATTACATATTCTAAACATTTGAAGATAAACAATGAAGGTAAAGTTAGTATTTTAAATTTTCGAAAAAAGTTTTTACGATCTTCACGGTAGGGAATTCCTGCCATCACTCTTACAGCCCGACGTTGTAGTCTGAAAATCCTTGTTGTTATTGGAAAATCATGTATATATCCGGCAAATTTACGAGCAGTTGCTCCAAAAAAAGGAGATACAGACTTATATATGGGAGATTCAGCCATTGACTATTATATAAATATCCTTCATTTTGAAAATAACAAAAATCATAGAAATGTCAGTGTAATATCTGTGGAAGGTTATATAATTTATGAATTTAAACGTGAAAATAGTTTCATTATAGGCTTAACTTACTTTATTAAATATTCAGTTCCCGAAAGCGATATACCTAGTAATAATACCGCTAACTAAAAATTTTCATTGCACCCTATTTATAATTTTCAAAAAACTGAAACTTATTTTATATTTGGGCAGTCTCCGTTTAGATGTTCCACTTGACATTCTAAATTATATTATAAAGTTATATTTTGCTTATTTTACAATTAAGACAATGCCATTTAGCAATAAGGAATGGACCATGTGTAAGCCTAAAGATGTAGCAATTCAAAATAATTCACATGATTGTGGTGCATACTGCTGTTTATTTGCAGAAATTTTGATTTCAAAGTCATTAGATGTTTTAAAATATCGAAATCAAGAAGGTTTGGAACAATATAGAAAACATATTAAACAAAAAATCATTCATTACATGAAAACAACATCTATACCACAAGTAACATCCGATATTCCTAGAAAAATGTTTGCAAATATTGAAAATATTGAAGAACCTGCCATTAATTTCAATTACACTGTTCAAGACAAGTTGCCGAATGATATAAATAACACATTTGAATTTTTAAAAGTTATTGTAGATAATTATTGGGACGAAAGAACCGGTTCAGTTTGTCATTTGCAGAATGAATGTAGTAACTGTAACAGCGATGAAGTTGTTTTATGTGAAATTTGTCACCACTGGTATCATATTGAATGTTTAAAATTAACACTACCGTTACCTTCCTATTATGTTTGTAATAATTGTTCATAATAATAAAATAAAACTTTGTAAAATCTCTTTTTGTTTTTGAGATTTTATTAGTTGCGTTATTTTTTGTTAATAATTAATAATTCAGTTTTTCCTTAACAACCTTCGTAACTAAGAAAAAACTCGGAATCATTGCTCCAATGCATTTTTTTACGAAATGCGCGGCGAGATATTGAAACATTTCATTAAGAAAGTGGTGCTAAAAAATGCAATAATAAAATCATGTTGCACTTAGGTCAAATCAAACATTTGCTTGTATTTTGACTTGGAACAAGGAGCAAATTTTAATAAAACTTATATTTTACGACCTGATCTAACCAAATGAAGGTGCGAGGTGTTTATTACATTTCTTCTGACGTCATTTAACTTCCACTGCTTGTTCTCAGTATTGTCTCTTGGTATTTTGTGAACTCCGTACTCGGTGGAAATTTAATTTAATATTTATGAAACAATTTTATTTATTTTTATTTTGGACACTTTAGGAGTAATTGTTCTAAAAACTTTTTTAATTAAAATATTCGATACAAAAATTATACTTAAAATGTGTTTTGAAGTTTAAAATATTTTGAAAAAATAGGAGAGAACTCTCTACAGCTGATAACAAGAATTTAAATGTTGGATCGAGAGGGTTGCAAATAATACCAAAAAATAGCTCCTATTAAGTAGTTTATGTATGTTTAATTTCAAATCGGTCGGATCACTTTAAAGCCCTGGTCTGCAAGGTTAAAATAAGGAGTGTTTTTAAAGGTTGGGTTGAGGGGGTTGCAAATTATATCAAAAAGTAGCTACTATTATAGTAGTTTATGTATGTTTAATTTCAAATTGGTCGTACCACTTTAAAGCCCTGGTCTGCAAGGTTAAAATAAAGGGTGTTTTTAAGGGTTGGTTGAGGGGGTTGCAAGTAATAACAAAAAATACAAGTTAATAAGCAGTTTATATATGTTTAATTTCAAATCGTTCCGATCACTTTAAAGCCCTGGTCTGCAGGGTTAAAATAAGGGGTGTTTTTAAGGGTTGCTTTTAGGAGTTGAAATTTATACCAAATGATAGCTGTGACTAAGTAGGTTATCTGTGTTGAATTTCAAGTCAGTCGGAGCATTTTAAAGTCCTGGTCTGCAAATTATAAGAAGTTCTGCAAAATAGAAACTCCCAGCGCCTCAAGCTCCACAATGTGCGTCTTTGGCGTTACCACAAGAATTGGTTTATTATGACCCGGCTTATTAATAAATTCTAATTTCCTCTTCTGGAGGGGCTGCGTCGGATAATTGTCCGGAGTTGTCCTAACTTTCTTTTTCAGCGGCACGGCAACATTTTTGGGATGAAATTTCGGGATTGAAACTTGTGATGAAGGATCTTGTACGGACGTCTATGGGATGTTGTTGGTTGGGGTTTGAGATTTGGCAGGTTTTTCTTTCCACTGCACGGGCGAAATGGGCGGGCCTGATGTTGAAACAAAAAAGACCTTAAACAGAAAAAAGTCTTTGAATTATCAAGCACAGAAAGTAATCAAAGATTTATTTTCTGTTAAAAATAATAATAAAAAGCACTCACTAAAAATAAAAAACAAGAATCAAAAGAAACAAAAGAAAGGGAAAAAACAAACAATAAAAGGAAAAAGACAAATAACAAAGAGAGCTGGTCTGGTCACATTTGTTGTGAGGAGCAGAAGAAGTATATGAGGTTATGTGAGCAATGCCGACGATACGTTCATGAAGATTGTGTCGGTTTAACAGAACAAGACACTGATGACTTTATTTGTCCAGATTGTGAGTGAGGGGAATAAGAAGATTTTGTTTGTGCGCCATTTTTTTGGAGGGTTTATCTACACTTTTATATTAATTGTTACTTGAAAAGTGCATTTATATTAGCATTTGCCTGATTTTTCTTCTTTTATTAGAGTTGAGTTTTGAATTGTTTATCAGAATGATGTTATTTTATACAGGGTGTTTACGGTCTTGAGGTTGAAATTTAAATGAGATGATATTCACGGTAAAAGAAAACTAATACGCTATATAAAACAAAAATTCAAGTTGTTAAAGGAAATTATTCATTTTACACTATTTGTCTGAGAACTGCTGCTTCGGCTGCAACAATGGCCATTAGTATCATTACCTTGTGTTTCACCGTAAATCATAATCACGACAACCAATTTATTATTTTAAAATTTTGCCATACATGTTCATAAATTTGGAGAAAAATTAAGAAAAACGAATCAAACCTATTGGAAACAATTCGCTGAAAGAGATTAAACAGAAGATCTTCGAATTTTGATAAAAACTAAAGCAAAAGCAAATCAAATGATGACAGTGTCAAATCTATGAAGTGACTATTCTCTTTCATTGTCATGGATACGATTTTTTAATCTGTTGCAACAATACAATTTTATCTGAACAAGGAAATAATTCCAGTGACCCTCAAACCGGGTACCAATATTTTGGAGTTAAATAACATTCTTGATAATAACAATTGTGTGAGTTTTTTTCTCGGTTACAGTATTTCTGTACTTTTCTATTACTAGATCAAATTTCGACTCCAAGACTGTAAACACCCTGTCACACAATAAATCTTTATTTATAGCTATTAAGAGAACTAAGTTTCATAGACAGTTTAAAAATAGAAGTCATAGTTTAAATTCGAGCGACCGGAGAGAGCGAGAATTTAATGGGCTGAAAATTTTAAATTATAAAACTGTTGTCTTTAAGATTTTTTGCAACACTAAATTTGAAGCAGAAAATTTATTAAATTCAGAAATTATTATAAAAAAGTATGTCAAAATAATGTCAAAATTGACAAAAAATATGCATCAGCGTTCTTTATAGACTCATAAGATACGTTGCTATTGACGACGTACTTTATAGATGAAACGTATTTTAACGGCAACATAAGAGGTAAGCTTAAATGCACTATAGAAACGGTATAAGGTATTGGTGTTGCAAAAATGACATTTTTCTATGGTCGTTTTTAAAAATATTGTTACATCAGTGGCGGCTCGTGACTTTTAGACAGGGGAGTCGCAATTAAAATGATGGTATATAACGAGTCTTTATTAAAATTTGGCGTCATAGTTGGAAGTGACTATGAGTGTGTTGTAAACAAACCCTAATTTTTAATACGTCCAGTGAGATGTCAATATCAGATTAATAACTTTCAAGAAGATGGTGCGGTCATAATCAAACTTTTGCAGATAACTTTGACGTCAATTTAAAAAAAAAACCGTCACAAATAATGTAACAATAAAAAAAATTTACTTGAAATAAAATATGTATTAATAACACAAAAAAGTTATTTCTTAAAATTAAATTCTGCTCTTCGGTCCTTCATAGATATAAATTTCTCCAACACCTTTTCTTCAAAAATTGTCAATGTCTTGCATACTGCAATATTGCAGTAAAATCGATTAATTCCCTAAAAAATCCGCGATTTCCCGATTCCCMACTTTCGTCGTGACCTCTGAGTGCCAACTCAAAAGCACTGCAAAATTTTACGCAACTAACTATGCGTTTTAAAATATAGCCGTTTTTCCGAACCTTTTCATTGTGCTCAGTAATATGTTGGCGATAAGCAGAGTTAAGCTGAGTCATTATATTCGATTTTTCAAGTAAAGCAAGTGCTGTGCATGCATTTATATGACCACGAGATTATTCGAGCTTTCTTACTTTAGCAGGAAGATGATGCAAATCCTTTATACTTTATACCTCTCCGTGCCCAATTCGGATCGGCTCCTGTTGCAAAACAATATGCACGGAAAACAGTACAACAAATTCAAAACTTCACACCCAAATATCCAATTATTTCGGTCATAAATGTCTCTTGAGAAATACCGTGTAAATGTCTTGTTTTGAGATTTTCTTTCACTAATCTGTGTTAAATTTAAATCAGGCAATGGCCTGCCTAAATCCTTAATTTTTATTTTGTCTTCTAGAGGAAGTCTGTTAAAATCTGTTTTTATTAAAACACTTACACTATTTGCACTTCCACTCATTGTCAATTCACAATAAACATAAATTAAAACTATAATGAAAACTGCAAGTGCTTTGTCAAATCGGTGAAAAATCACGAAATCCAACTAATAAGACGCTATTCTTTTTGTGCAAGCGTAAATGTCATTTTAATCTCAAAAAAACCCACATTAATAAAATCACTAATTACTCGTCGCTTCTTTTAAAATACGCGGAGCTAATTGGTTTTTATCTCCCCTTAAATCCAAAGCACCTCCTCGCCCATACTCGTGTTTCCAATGGCCGCAGAATCTTAGCGGCCAAGTCTTGATATAGTGGTGACCACGTGAGGAACATTTGAATTTTTTGATTGGCTAGCAGAAGCGTAGAGCTGAGCTATAGATGCGTTGTCATGACAACCAGGGCCGCGGAATTGTTTGCGCCCTGTTTGCGCTGTACCATCGTAATAACTTAATTTCTGGGTTTATAAAAAATAAATGGGCGTTTTTACTCAAATTACAAAATTTCTAATTAAACTTTTATAATAAAATAAATCACTCTAAACTAAATAAAACGTTCTTTATGGTTTCTTGTCCAGGGGGGGCGCACGACAAAGCGGCCTTAAGAGAAACCGCCACTGCTTAAAACAAATAAAGAGTACCTGCGTACTAATTAAAGCAAATAAAGAGTTTTTTTTTGTTGTAAAAATGACCACTGATCATTGTGCAAAGAGGATCTAGAAGTTTAAGACACGAGCCTTAAATATAAAGGCAAATCTTTTTCAAATCAAATCACTTTCCATTCAGATTTCGACTTGTTCACTTTGTTCTAGTTTTCTGAACTCTTTTTGAAAATGTTCTCAGCAAATGCTTTCTCATCACTTTCGAGTGATGTTAAATGCAATAAGTCACCTGATTTATTTTGTTGGTACATTCTACGGTTAGCTTCAGTTAGCTTGTAGGTAGTAGTTGTTGTGATAACAGTTGCACATGAAGCAACTGACTTATTGCATTCAACATCAGTAGAAAGTGATGAAAAATCATTTGCTGAAAACATTTTCAAAACAAAGTTCAGAAAGCTAGAACAAAGTGAACAAGTTGGAATCCAAATGGAAGTGCTTTAATTTGAAAAAGATTTGTTCTTATATTTAAAGCTACTGCTTAAAACTGCTGGATCCTTTTTGCTCAATGATCAGTAATCATTTTTACAACAAAAAAACTTTTTATTTGCTTTAATTAGTACGCAGGTACTATTTATTTGTTTAAAGTAAACAAACAGTTTTTGTTTATTATAATTAGAACAAAGAAGGTGCAATTGACTATTTTTAAGCAAAAGAAAAGTCTTAAAACAAATACTTTTATAAAAATGCAATTTTAAGTAAGATTAACATGCATTTCTCCTGTATGGAGCAATGCTTGATTAGCAAATCTTAACTTCAAAAAATGATATCTTGAAAACCACTCGATATATTCTTTTGAAAATTTGGATTACAAGTAATAAAGTGATGCTCTACACGATGGTAATGATGAAAAAAAAATTACTCGTAGGGTTTTTCTTAGATTATTTCGATTTACTTCGAACTTCTTCGAACACTGTTCGAAGAAAAGTTTGCCAATATTTAATTTCAAATTTCATATCATCCTAAAGGGCAAAGCCATCCCTTTAGAATGGCCTTTATTTGAAGGAAATCGGCCTAATAGTTATTGAGTAATGATTTTTTAAAGTTAAAGTATTTTAAATTCATTTAAATTAGAAAAAAATCAATTAGTTCAAAGTCTGTGGACTTTTTGAAATTTTATTAATGCATTTGATTTGTCTCACTGAGACGAACAAAATGATATAAAATTGGTCAATTTGTCACGACATGACTTTTTTTTGTCGCCCTGTGTTATCATAATGTCATATAAATTTACCTCCTACAACGGACAGACCGACAGAGCGGTTTACTCTAAAACAGGTAATACAAGATACAATGATTAAATTAATGAATTGCAGAATACAGAATAAAAAAACTTGTTAGTTAAAGTAACAAATTGCTAAAACGTAATAAAAATTACTTTTGGTTTAAACAAACAAACAAAAATTAACGATGTTTTCAAATAAAGATGTTCTTTTCTATTTTTTTTGTTAGGCTTTTATAGTCCATAAAGTGTAAGAAGATGAATGCTTCGCCCATCAACAGCAGACCTATTGTAGGAGAGTAAAATTACACTAAACAATTTTTTTTCAAATTTACTTTACATACGCGGTTCATTCTTTGAAATGCTTCATTGTGTTTAATTTTTTTTTTCAACTAAGAAACTAAGTTTTTAAAGGTTTTTTCAGTTTAGCGTTAGTCATTGATGATGACATTTGTTGTAAACGCATTGTAAATAGTTTAAGCAAAAAACGTATTTCATTTTTTTTTCACTTGTCAGTTATACCTACTCCAATGAATTGTTTGTTTTTCTAATAAATACATGATATTCTTTATAATTATTATCTTATTAATAATTTATTGTTTTCGTAGTAACACATTTTAATAACAGCGAGTAGGTAAATTATTAAAACTTATTAAATTTTAGGAAAATTTACGGGAGTAGGGCTATAGTTGGGTACCTATGCTTTTTTGTTCTATAGTTTATTTACAAATTTTGGGGGAAGCTCAAGACAACCCCCACCCAAAGTTGGAGAGATATTTAGGTAGTAAATACACACGATTCAGTCATTTATTAAGTCACATATCAGAAAGATGGGTCGCCGAAGACGAAATCGTCCTGGTCGACGAGAAACTTTTTAAAAAAATTTAAAACATTGATGACGATTTCGTCAATGTTAATCGACCGCCAACACCGAGGTGTTTGAAAAAACTGTTACCGGACAAACCAAAACATCTGGTAAAAATCAATCTGCCAAAAGAGCAGTTGATAACATTAAAGTGTTTACTGATTTTTGGACCGGAATAATGTGAGTTCTACATAATTATATTCAATTTTTATTTATACATACTATTAAGTACATGGTTATTATTTAAAATTAATATTACTATATTATAAATATTGCTAGAGTTTTTCGCTGTGTTTACACGTACTAATTTTCACTTATTATTTTCAGTACCCCGCTACCGATTACTGTAATTAGCTACAATTACTATTATTATATTATATTTTATAATTATGTATTTTTTTATTAATTAATCTTTTTATATTTTTTACGTAATTATTTAATTAAAATAAGTATATGTATTTTAACATAAAATTATAAATCTTCCAAATCCTCCCACTTACCTAACTCTATAAGCAAAACACCACGGCTTTTCAATTATACTTAATTGTGTGAATTTTATTAAATGACTGAATCAAAGACTTGCTTTACCCCATAAGTTAAATAATCATATCATAACAAAAGTTCAACACAAAAGTTTATCGAAAATTAAATAATAAAATGAAATTTTTAAATGAGCCACAAATAGTAATTAGTGATTAGCAACCATAAAGGATCTATCTATCTAATTCGCAACTATTAAACTGAGCAGCATCTACTTTTCTAACAAAGCAACATTAAAAATTTTTAAACACCCACAAGCAGTGGCATATTTACAGGGATATAGTCGAAGGTGGCAATAATCTCGTTATCTTGATTAAAAAAAACTGTAAATAAAGTCTTAACGGACTAATTTTTACATCAAGAGAAAAAATTCAACTCACATTTTATGGGTAAAAAACAATTATTTGATGTTCGATTAAATACCACCCAGTAATAAATAAAAGAAGTTTATCCACAATCACTCTATAAAGAGATTTTATTCCACACTTTAAATGCGTATCAAGTACCAGTTTATCCACTAGTGGAATAAAGTAACTTTATTCCACTGTTAGTAACCAACGCACCACGTAACATCTTACTAAGTTTAACCGAAAGCACATTTGGCGTGACGTTTAAATGTCAGTTTAATTTTTTATTAAGTTTGGAATAATTTGGGCCTGTGATTGTGGATAAAATGTTATATTGCAGTCGGGTGTTAGTCGCGTTTTATCCACTTAAGAAAATTAACCGCTCGAACTGACGTTCTCGGGGTTAAACATTCTTGCGTGGATAAAACGCAACCTAACACACTCTTACAATAAATAACTATTATTTCGTCGATTCACACTAAGTAATTATGTATGTTTTATACTCAGATCTCTTTTTAAATTACCAATATCTCACGTCACTAAGAAAAAAAAAGGATAGCTCTGTAAAACTTCTTTAATAAGAGCAAAAATTAAAATGGATAAAATTTAAAGAAAAGATTTTATTCAAATTCTAACAATTTTTACATTAATTTTGCTATATTGACTTTGTACGCATTTGTGGTTAATTCTTGTAGTTCTTCTTCTTGGATCTTCTTGGTATGGAAACGATGAACAAAAACACGATTAGCCCGTCACACCAAACTTTTATTTTAATAGCACAACGCGTTTCGACCACAAAGTGGTCATCCTCAGGTGAGAATAAAACTAGTTTTATTCTACCAAACTTTTATTTTAATAGCACAACGCGTTTCGACCACAAAGTGGTCATCCTCAGGTGAGAATAAAACTAGCTAATCGTGTTTTTGTTAATTCTTGTAGTAACAAACAGAAATTTAACTTTTTTGATGAGATTATTATCTTAATTGCAGTGATTTAGTAATGACTTAAAAGTAATGAGTAAATAAATAAAAAACGATGGTTAATATAATAAATAATAAAGCTGAAATTTGTTGATAAGTTTTAATTTAATTATGCATATCGTAAGCTGTAAAAGACTAGGTAGAAAACCTCCGTGGTATCTGAATACTCGGATTAATACTAATATGAAAAACTGGACGGGTTTTTTGTTGAGGTTTCATTACGACGGTGTTTATATAAACAAACAACTGCATCGGTTTGTAAAATGATGTCATTCAAGGACGAATTGGAGCTTCTCATTATGAAACAATCGACACCAGAGGGCTCATATTTTAAGTAAATATTTTTAGTTATAACACTGAACGCTAGAGGGATTTGGTGGCGGACTCTGGTGGAGAGTTGATTCGTTTCGTTACAAAAAATAACATTGCGTGATTCATCTTATAATATTTCATCTATGCCGTGGATGATATTGAGTTGGCACTATTAATATATTTAGAAGAGGAGGAAGACTCGTCAGAAGAACGAAGTTCTGTTTCAGATATATTCCAAGATCGTTCGCAAGAAGGCGCATATAATATGCTAATTTGTCGCCACCTATTTACCAATAGTAGTTAAATAGTGCTGGATTCAACGTGTTGATTCATGTGTTTTGTGTGACCTTCAATGATAAATAGTACTGGTTACGTTTTGATTCATGTACTTTTACCTTGAATGATATTCGAGTTTATCTCAATTAAACATTAATTTTTAATTTGTGTTTCTATCTAAAACATAATTTACTTATTAAAAATGCACTGGTTTATTTGAGTTTTTGTTCGAAGTAAATAATCCACAAATTAAAATTTCAACTATGCGTGCTTCAAATGAATAAATAATAAACTGTTGGATACTTAATTAATGTTTTTAAAAAATATTCAGTTTATAAATAAAGAAATAAATCATAAAAATAAATTTTATGTGGTTGTTTAAAACAAGTAGTAGATAAAAATCTTGCATCCTTTGCAAAATGGTAAAATTGCTTACATTTGAAATCGATTAATTAATAATAGTGTTTTGTTTGTGGGTTGGATATTGCTTATGCAATAGTGGGCGTGTTTGACCAATAAGAGGGGATAGAGGGTATTAATTAAAATGGTTTAAGTTTTTTACACAAGTTTAAGAACAACAATAACAGAAACAATATTTTTAAAAATGAGTTCTTTTTGCAATCCATTAATGAAGAAACCTTTTTCATGCCATTTGTAAAACCAAGCCAACTGGAAGTTAATAAAAAATATTCGGTAATCGGTTTAGTAAAGAAGATTCGCAGTTTGGCAAGCAATTTGCGGTTGATTGTGGTGAATTCAAGACATCGTTGCCACAACGATTTATAACAAAATTTACTGAAGAGGCTATTATAACGCTCAACAAAGAATTAAAGGAAGGCAAAGTAATTTTTATGGTTAGTCGAGGATTGGTTGGAAAAACAACAAATATCGCTTTTGTGGAAGAATAAAAGTGGAACAATGAAGAATCAACAGAGAAGTGTTGAAAATCTAAAAGTAGTCAATAAGAAGAAAAAGTTGTCACATATACAGTCAATAAAAATTTTTAAACATTTAATTGCAATGTATGAAATTAACAAAAAATTCAGTGTGTTAAGTGTTAAAATATGAGTATTAAATAAATTTTTATTGAAATCAATAAGTCGTTTTCATTTATTACAAAAAAACTAGTGTTTTGTTTATGAATGAGTGGGGCTGTTGATTAACTGGAGGGGTATGGAGTATTAATTAAGCAAGATCTGAATGTTTTATCTCATGTAAATCTCAAGAAAAAGCAATACTGCAAACACATTTTGCAAAATTTATTTGCAGTTGTTTAGATTTACAATTTTCCAAATCAATTAGGTAATAATAAAAAATGTTTGCGTTAGTAAGACAGTCATTGTTCATAATTTAGATAACTATTAAATATTAAATTTGTGAAGTTTTAAAACGTAATCAAAATAAAGCAGGATGCAAAGAGGCTATGTTGAATAGGAAATACAGCATCCGGTTGTATTAGACAAACTAAGTACTGTCCGAAAATTAAAAGAAGAGCGGTCTAAAGAATGTAGAAAATGTAAAACGCGTGCCCCTACCCTAACAAAACGCTGCGATAACCTTAGTCCACCTTTTAAGTAAGTTGTATCATATTAATCTACCGCAACGCTATAGTACGTGTCACTCAGTAACCCAAATCCTTAATACACATCGCATCGCGACAGATTTATTACTTTTAACATGKACAACTGGAGCACGTCTGACTGTTTACTATCGGTTTTTTGTATTGCATGTACAATGCAGTGGCGTGGTCAGTATTTGCCTATAGGTTGAGATGGTCACGTGCATTATTTGAAAGAATACTACAAGAAAATGTTTAGCAAAAAKGRAAAAACTATTCGCAGTGGCGCGCGAGAAATAATTGCAAATGTTATTAATATGTGCGAATTAGAAGCATCCAACAATGCACTACTTTTGCCTTTAGCTGCCAAAACAAAAAGAGTTTCAGCTTATACCGGCGTGTCAGAAGCGACAGTAAAAAGAATTAAAAACGAAGATAGGAAAAGAAAATCTGAAAATCCTGAAGAGACCCTAACATCGCCCGGAAAAAAAAAGATCACGACCTACAATAACAGACAAAATTGATGACTTTGATTTTCAAATAATCAGAAGGGAAATTGAAGATTTAAATAAAAAAATTGTACCAACATGTGCAAGACTTTTGGCGGCTATACGCACGAAAATTGATTTCCCATTCTGTAAAGTTACCTTAAATAAATTATTACGCCTAAAAGGATTTTTTTGGAGAAAGTGCCAAAATAAAAGAAAAATTTTAATGGAAAGACCTGAAATCATGCATTGGAGGTCAAAATACGAGTATATTACGGCAATAAGGCGTTATCAGGCTGAGAACAAACTTATCATATATTTGGATGAAACTTGGGTTGATAATGACATGACAGTCAAAAAGTGCTGGCAAAGCAAAGATGTGTTTGGTGTTAAAGGTGGTATTCGTTCTTCAGGACGTTTAATAGTAGTTCATGCGGGATCAATTCAAGGATTCGTACAAAAGACTCAATTAGTGTTCAAAGCGGGATCAACCATTGGAGACTATCACGGCCAGATGAATAAAGAAAACTTTGAGAAATGGCTAAAAGAACATCTATTTCCCAATATTCCCCATGGATGTCTTATAGTTTTGGATAATGCTCCATATCATTCGGAGCAAATAAATAAAGTTCCTAAAAAATATTCAACGAAAAAAACTATGATTGAATGGTTAATTAAAAACAATATACCTTTTGACCCATCCCAAAAAAAATGGACTTATTGGATATAATTAGAAAACATTCAGCAAGTCAACCAAAAGAAAAAGAATATAAAATTGACGAGCTTATTCGACAAAATGGACATATACCCATTCGCCTTCCTCCTTATATGTGCGGCGAACTCAATCCAATAGAGTCTATTACAGTGGAAAAGTGGGAGAGCTATGTTGGACATGTAAGAAAAATAGAAGAAGCATATTGGGAGAAAGACAGACTAATTGGAGAAAGAGTAGATGAAATTATAATTCAATTAGGAGAAGACTCAGAGAGTGACGATTTTGAATTTTCATCATCTTCGGATGAGGAAAGCTCAGAGAATGATTTAGAAGGCATACGTCCTTTATACGCAGCCGGTCCATCGTCTCGTTCCGACAATAATTAATTTGTCATCATTTAATTGAGATTAATTTTTTTTGTTCCAAAGAATATTTTTGTTTAATTTATTTTATGTTTTATGTGTTTTTTATGTTTTTTATTGTAATGAATTTAATCTTTGTTTTAATATGATAATTTTTGAAACAGTTCCATACTTTAATATAAACGGTGTTTTTTTAAATTTGGCGTTAAAGCTATCCATGAAAGTTCGATTGTGAACGAACTATTTTATTGAAAGTTATTAATCTGACATTTGATACATTGCCGGGCGTATTAAAATTGTGGTCCGTTCACAACACACTCATGTCACCGCCAACAATGACGCCAAATTTAAATAAACACCTTTTATAAGTTTTGCATTCGCCGCATATGACTTTCGAGTTATCTGCTCCGCCCGTAGACTGCCTCTCTCTTTCCCCACCGCTCAACTTTGGGTGTACGCACAATAAGTATTGCCATCTCAGCAATAAGATACTTTGTGAAATAGGAAACCTACCATCCGGTTGTGTTAAATCTAATTCGTATTTACCTTTTATTAAAACAAATATATTTTTTTAAATCAACTGTATTTTTGAAATTTAAAGAAAACAAATTAATTTTTTATAAATTTTATTTTTTATTTTTATTACAACAGCAACACTATTTATTCTAACTTAAAATCCAACTTATTTGCTATACTTAATAATTTTTCTATTTGTACAAAATTTTTTTTTTGCTTTCTATTAATTTATTTTTATATGCTATATATTTGTAAATTTTTTTAATTTTAGTTTCAATTGATAAATTTTGTTTGACAACATTTTTAAATTTATTACAGATTTGGTGTTTAAAATCCGTTGCCATTCTGTCTACCTCAGTATCCATCTCCATCCTCATCTCATCCTCATCAATCAGTGAAAACGTTGATGAGGGAGATGGCGACACGGCACGGCACGTCGTAGAGGACCTTTCGTATAACTGTTTTCTTTTTCCTTTTCCCTTTCCTCGTCCTTTACCCCTGTTCGACGGTGGTTGGGTGGTAAAGGCATCAGACGAGTCCTCTTCTAAATGCATCTTAAACTGCTTTTCGATGTCGTTAATTTCAATCTGAAAGTACCTAATTAAATTTATTATAAGTAAACAAAATTTAAAGAGTACTTCCCTTTAACTCCATCGTTACTTTGATATGTACTAGAGGATGATATCAAGACTAACCCGTGCAACAGAAACCTGAAGCCGATATCGGCTGAAGAAAAGCCTTGCTTATTTTTAGGGTATGTATTCCTGAAAGCATAAGATCAATAGGTAAAGGTAAAAAATATTTCCTATTTTAATTGTTACAACGACTTAAAGTATTATATAAATTAAAATTATTACAACTCCGTAAATTTTTTTAACAACGTTTATAAATTCATTTGTATCTGACGATAAAAATGTATCTGCTTCAAGTTTCGCATAAGCCATTCTTTGAAAGTTTTATTATAAATCAAGTTGCTGATAGCATTGTGGCAAAGACGTTGGAGGTAATAATACCACCACTAACAATAGAACAACTGAAACAAAACTTGTGTCACATATATGTCTAACTGGAATTTTCCATTTTGTGTAGGGGCAATTGATGAACAACATATAAGGATAAAGGCGCCGCAAAATAGTGGATCCACATTTTTTAACTACAAAGAATTTTATTCATTTGTTATGTTGGCAATAGTAGACGCAGATTATAGATTTATGGCAGTGGACATTGTTTCATATGGTAGAAAAGGAGACGCAGGCATTTTTCTAAAAAGTAGATTGAGATATAAAATTTTAAATAAAGATTTTAACATTCCCTCACCATAAGAACTGCCTGGAACAGATGTTGTTGTTCCACACGTAGTTATTGGAGACAAGAGTTTTTGCGTTACATGAAAATTTGATGAAACTTTATCCCAGAAGGCAATCATCAGTTGTCGGATCTAAAGCGATGTACAACTACAAATTATTACGTGCAAGAAGAACAACTGAAAATGCTTTCGGTATAATGTTTGCTTATTTAAAAATATTTTTTCAACCTATTGCAACAAATCCAAAAACTAGGGATAAATTAATTACAAGTGCTTGTATATTATACAATATTCTAAGAGAAGCAGCACATATACTTGCTCCAAATCAAGTTAATCTTGATGATTCTTTGCCATTACCTACTGAAAATGTGTTGCCATCAGCAGAACACAATGTTCTATAAAAATCTCTACTCGATATAAATGAAATGATGGGCGCCACGAGAAGGATAGTCTTATGGTGCAGGGGTCGGATCCCCAGTACCCGTCGACAAGCGGGCTTTCCTCGACGGTCAACCTAGTACTACTTGAATCTTAGTGTTGGGTGACTAGAACGATTCTGCTACTAGAAAAAAAAAAAAGTTGGTACCGGTCCCGATGGAGGCGGCCCATCTCCGACAGTTGAGAAATTAAGTAAGACGAAAAAGGCAGCAGACACTTGTCTATTGCCACTTCGCCCCCAACGTGTATAGAACTCTGTGCTCCACCCCGAGACTTAATGTCATATGTTGATTTAAAATGGGATGAAAACAAAAGAAAATCCGTCAAAAAGAGGAAGGAACAGTTCAGAATACAATTACGATTCGAACGAGTCAGCTACACTGCATGCCAAATATAAGAAAACTGTTGTGTTAGAAATCTTGATAACCAAGTCAAAAATTTGTACCAGGTTGTAAAAGAAAATAATAAAACGAAAAAAAAAATAGGAGCTTACAAACAAAATAAGAGCTCTAATGAGCATTCTAACAACGGAAGCTGAATTTTATACATGTTACTTGAGTAACTATTGGAAGATGTTTTCTCAGCAGCCAGACAGTTTTGACAGTTCTAACCCCCGGCCATACAAACATATAGGCTAGCTGTAGGCTTTTTTATCAAAACTAAATCAAATTTATTTTATTAACTGCACTTAAAACTGTCGAAACTGTCTGGCTACCGAGAAAACATCTTCTAATAGTTACCCAAGTAACATGTATAAAATTCAGCTTTTATACTATAATCTAAGTACAATTACAATTTATTAAAGTTTAAGTGATTTCCAAAGAAAAAGACGCTTTTTTATTTGATAAATTTAAGTTGGTATTTTTTATTTCTTTGCTACCTGTTATCTCCCAAAGCCACGATGACCCAAACTTCATACTTGCCCAACGTTCCTACCTGTGTCGGTAGTATGCCCTGAAAAATTTTCAACTTTTAAAAATGACGAAGGTCTGGCGACCGCGGGCTCTTAGACTATAATCACAAATCTAAATGTAATAAACTTTGGATACAATTTTTGTGTATATACATAAATAGCACACCAAACATAATTAATATTTTTATAGGCGATGTTTTTGAGCCACTACCTGGGCCATCCTGGGCTGAAAACACACCTTTGACAGTGGCTGAAGTTCCTCCACCAAGTATGTAAATACTAAACTTTTTATTATGATCTGAATAGAGAATTCGCATATTGCTAATTTTTAAATTATTAACATTATAGTACCATAATTAATGGCTACTAATAAAATGCTAGGTAAATTATTCTGATTTGCTAAGTAAAATATTGTAAATAGTAGTTAAAATAATCTAAATGATAAGTAAAATTGCTAATAAGTATTAAAATAAGATTTGCTAAGTAGAATAAGTACACTACCGTGTATTCAATTTACTTACCGCTTTTGTAATAATAGCATTTAGTATTTTTACTTAGCAAATATACTTAGCGTTTGCTTTAATAAGTTCACGTTTAATTTGTTTAATAAAGTAATTAGTAACTTATTCTAGGCCCTGTTTTTGATCCCCAACCTGGGCCAGCCTGAGCTAAAACTCCACCTTTGGAAGTGAGAGATGTTCCTTCACAACGTATGTAAATATTAGACGTTATTTTTTTACTTACTTATTCGCTGAACTATGAGAAAACCAATGAATTTAATGTCGCATGTTTTGACATAGCAGATATATAAAGTATTTGTTCTAAATATAGCCCTTGAGTAAAATTAATTAATTAGTTAACGTTATTATACTTAATAATGTAAGTTGGATTATCAATAAATTTATGATGGTTTTTACAGATGTATTTCAAAAACAATGGCCCAAAAGGAAGAGAAAATCAGAACGTAAGTTAAATTTAAAATGTATGTTCAATTAATTTTAATTAAATTTTTACAGCTTTAAAACAGCGCGCAGGCCTTGAGCACGGAACCGTCCTTAATGAACGCGAGAAGAAATTGTTAAAATTTGCGAAAATTTTGAACTCGAGAATAAGACGCTTGGAAAAAACCAAACAAAATACGAAACCTGCTCACAAATTATTTATAGACGAAAAAGTTAGGCATGTTATAGAAAATCTGACTCCTGTACAGCAGAAATTTATTTTAACTCAATTAAGAAATGCAGGGCGCGCACCTCAAGGCAGAAATTTTACCTTCGAAGAGAAGACTGATGCCATTGCTTTTTATAAAAGCAGTCCTCGAGGGTACAAATTTCTGTCTTCGATATGGGCGCTACCCTCAGTACGTACACTGCAGACAACTCTCAATAAAGTTCCTATCAGTACCGGCATTTCCAAACATACGTTTCAAATATTAAAGAAACGAGTATGGAAAGATGACAGAGACCGAATTTGTACTTTCATTTTCGATGAAATACAAATCCAACCTCGTTTGGATTATTTGCCTGGCGAGAATAAAGTCGTAGGGTTTGAAGATGACGGGACAACAAAGACTAAAGCGGTAGCTGACCATGTTGCTGTTTTCATGATTCGTGAAGTTTACAAACGGTGGAAGCAACCTGTAGCTTATGCCTTTTGTAGATCTGCGATGAAAGCCAGCAATATAGTCAGGTTCTTCAAACAAATTGTTGTTGAAGCTACTGAAGCGGGGCTAAATGTTATTGCCTCTGTGTGTGACATGAGCAGCAATAACATCAAGGCAATTGCGGATCTAATAGACATTTCCAAACAAGTCCGATCTTCGCGGAAGATCAAACAATATAATCAGGATTCCACTTCCTGATGATAAATATCAAGAAGTGATTCCATTGTTTGATGCACCCCATCTTTTGAAGGCACTTAGGAACCGTTTATTAGAACGCGATTGCCAGGGCCGCCGCTAGAGATTTTGACGCCCGCGTGCACATTTGAATTTAACGCCCCTTGTTAATTTGTTAAGAAAATATGGGTATACTTATTTTATTACATAGGTATGATACCTAAAAATATATAAGAGCCAATAAATAAAACAAAATAACAACAAAATTATTTAATCAAAAATAATTAAATTTGTGATTTTAAAAACGCAAATAAGGAAATAAAACATAACATCATAGGAACTATAAATCCTTAAAGAAATTGTATTTTCCTCACTTTCATACTTGCAAACTCTGTAACCAGCTCCTTTATATCCAAATTATCTAACAGCTCTTGTTCAATTGCAATAATAGATAAGTTGCTAGCCTAGACTGAACTATGGTGAATCTTAAAGGAGAGATCAACTTTCAAAATACCATTTTTTTTATGAGTCCTAACAAAAAATTGAAATTGTGAGAGTACAGTAACGAAAGAATTTTTTCAATATCTTACAAAATGAGTAAGATATAATTTTTTTTATAATTTGGTGCACGAAGTGATGACGTCACTTCAGCCCAACTCAACGTCGGGCGGGCAGCATCGAATGCGGAGCGTAATTCGTAATATATGCTCATTATGCTCAGTTGCTTAGTCTTCCTTCCATCACGTATGTGACTGTCTCAAAACATTTAGGTATGTGAATACAAATCTGCCGTTTTGTCTTGTGTAGTGCCTATTTTTTATTGTAGCTACTATGAACACAATTGAACCTTACCAATATGAACCTGAGTGTTCGAGAAGTGAAAACGAATGTGCTGTGGAAAACATTAATAACCTCAGACATGAACGGAACACTGATTTAAAATGGTGCACATGTGGACGACAATGTATAATTCTATCGCAAAACGAAGAATGCTGTTGCTGCAAGGAATCCAAAATAATTGTGAAAAACATGGAAACTAATACTAATTGTATTACGAGTCATAGTTCTTTCGAAAGTGTGGTCACCAACATTGATACTCTTAACACAGCGCGTCATTACATGTTGCTTCATGAAAAGGATGGCATTAAACGTGAACTGATGATAGAAACTAATAACAAAGTGTGGCGGCATATAGCATACAAACAATTTATTTATTGGATGAATTCTTGGGTCACTCTTGGAAAAAATAACAGAAAAGTTATTCCTTCTTGTGTCATTAATGTTATTAGAGAACATTTTCCTGAAAGCGATAATAATTATACCGGCTTTAAAAAAACTAGTGACGCAGATTTTGATTATTTTGATTAATATATATATTTTTTTAATTTGGCGTCAAAGCTATCCATGAAAGTTTGATTGTGAACAAACCATCGCCATGGTATTGAAAGTTATTAATTTAAATAAACACCCCTTAGTTTCATTTCGTACAATTATTGTTTATTTTTATTTATAGATTTATACTCTTAAGAAATGCATGGAATAAATTCATTTTTTATATAACTGCTTTTTTTTTTAGAAAAATTTTATTTATAAATATTATAAGTCGAGTAAGTAACATACAAAATTTTATTTACGTCAATTAGTTTTATTAAAACTTGTGAATTTAACGCCATGGTCATCTTGTGAAGGTTTAGGTCTATCATAAATATTCTGGGGAATATGAAACGGATATCTAAACATTTCTTCACTTGTAGACAATTCTATTTCATTCTTGGCGTTTGCATTATATTTTATTTGTTAAATTTATGCACCATTGGCTACTTCGATTGTATACATCTTTTTTTACCCACTGTTTTGTCGATTTTGAGAAATTGTAGTACGAATGCTTCAAAATTTTTTCGCTACTTGCATTGTAATTATGATCAATCGCGGCAAGTTCTGATTGATATAACATTGAATGATATGAAAAATGTAGCCTTTTCGGAGCATACTTCAAACGACTATTGTGATAACTTACTAAACAGTCAGTATGACAATAATTTTTTATGCGACGTAAATCTTTTAAAAATTGTTTATCCAAAACAATTTTTTGCAAAATATTATAAGCCGGTGAATTTTTCGTTATCCAGTTTGTTCTTTTAATTTTTTCTTCTGACAGATCTCCATGGGCACATTTTTTAAATAACATTTTATTGTCATCTTCCCATGTATGCTGACCAATGACATGATAAAGAATTGATGTAAATTTTTCAACAAGCAGATCCACAACTTGCAGCGCTCCACCACAAATGGTTTATTATGCTACATTTCCAGTCCTGAATTATCTTATATTTATTTTCATAAACCTGTAATATTAATCATTTTTATATCACATTAAAAAATAGTTTAAACAAACCTTTAATTTTTTAGCCAAACTTTTTGCTAAATGCCAAACATCATATTCATGTGTTATGTCATTGTATTTTGTTCTCATCAATAACCCAATTCCACGATGACGGTCAGTTACAAACAATTTTATCATTAATCCGTCCTCTTTTAATTCTTTTTCTAAATCTCCATGAATAATTTTCTTTTGAACAAGTACAAAGTGACCAATTTTTTTACTATCCTTATCCATTACAGTGTAACATAAATATTTTGCACTATGTCCTGGTGAATCGTACTGACCATCTCCGCATAACTTTAGATTATAATTTTGATTTGCAGTCAAAGATTTAATATAGTCGTCTCTTTGTAAATTCCATGTATCATGAATTACAGGAGCAATTTCTTGGTTCAGAATTTTATAATAGGTAGTGTGAGACATGAATTTTAAATTTAAACATTTAGAGAAGTTTTCCATTGCAGTATAGCTTAAACCTAAAAATAATTTTTAGATATTAATTTTTTTTAATTATATTTTACATTAGGTATATTATACCTTTATAAGAAACACCTACCTGATAGCACAATAGAAGCTACCAATTTTATGTTACCCAAAGGCTGTCTATTAAAATGTGGTTGAGATGTCCAAGATAATTTATGTCTTTGTTTGCACAATCGAGCTTCCACATGTACTCTGTTCAATTCGCTCAATTTTAGATCCACACTGTTGACAATAATGAAATAATTTTAAGAGCTCTTCTAAATAAACTAAACAAATTTCGAAATTTGTATTAGATTCTTCCCCAGAAAGTCTTTCTGACATTTCAAATTCGCTATCACTGTCCGAATATTCTATATTTTCTTCAAAATCCTCTTGTATATTTGTAAAACAAGGTTGGAATTCGGAATCATTAATTTCATCAATCGAATCGGTTACATTATCGGTCATATCAATTTCTAATATTTCATTAATTAGAACACTTTTTAAAATTTCATTTCCAATTTCGCACTGGATTCCCACATCCGTGCGACTATAATATTCTTGAAACTCATTTTCATCTATTCCGCTAGTAGATGGTTCAGTATTTTTTTCCATGATATTTTGAATTTGCTTCTTTTGCAAATGTTTTGATTCTCTAACTTTTAACTTTTTTTTTCTGTTGAATCTTTTAATAATAATGTAGGCACAGCTGTTTTTTTTAAATCGGCTCGATTCGGATTTAGAAATCGTTTCTTTAATAACGACGTTTCTTCGAAGTCCTCTCGTCTAAAATGAACAGAACACACCACAGAAGTTTTGCTAGGTTGAAAATTTTTTCTGTTAATTTTAATCAGCCATGCTTTATGTCTTTTCGGTGACTTGTCCCGACGTGGAAATAAATGGAAAGACACATTAGATTCCTGTTTTTCACTTCTGTTTTTACAGCCAAATACACAGCATTGGGTCATTATTCCAAACTACCGACACACTAAGACTTCACTTCTTCAATAACGAAGTAAATCATTGTTTCCCTCCAAATCATTCGTCTATTATCGAAAAAAGTCAACGTATTGCAATCGCGATCGCATAGTAAACGGTGAACTGTTGCATGGAGTTGGGCTGGAGTGACGTCACAGCAGTTTCATAAAATATTTATTTTTAAAGCTTCCAGCCTAAATTTTTCGAATTTAATTTCACAAATGTTTATGTTTTATTACATTACGTTTTATAGGATAAATAAAAAAAAATGCATTTTGAAAGTTGATCTTTCCTTTAAATAATTTTTAATGATTTTTAATTTAGAAAAGATCTTTTGCCAGACGAAACTGAAACTGGTAAGGAATGTAAAATTCTTAATGTAATTGCTGTATTAGGAAAAGTAGAAATTAAATTATTTTCAAAAAAATATTGAAAAATTTTTTGAGGGTCTTGCATGGTTTGTTCGTTGAAATGTATTTTTAAAGCTTTAAAAGTCTGAAATTTTTTAATAATTCTTCTTCCGAAGAATTAAATATATTGTCAATAAATCCAAATGTATCATTAAATGTACTTAGTTTTTCAAACCTATTATTTAAAGAAGACAAAACTTGATTCAAAATCCTGTACAAAAGTTGGTTTTGAAATTATTTTTTGCATCTAGCACAACTTCGTCTTGATGTTCGTAATCAAAGAGTTTTGGCTTGCCTTTTGGGCGTACAGTTTGCATCATCGGAAAATTTGGTTCTACATTAAGTTCGTCAGCAATTTTGTTTGCTTTAGTCATTACATTTTCAAAGCTTTCATCTAAACGTATAATTAAAATAGGTTTTTTTTTTTTTAATGATGCCAAGATATTTGTTTAATTGTAATAGTTCCACAAAAAACAATAATTTAAAAGCACCTTTTCGACCACCATTAAGCACAAATCCACTAAGTAATAAAGCAAAGTAATGAAAGGAAATAGGAAAGTGGATGCGATCTTAGTATGTGTATTTTTTTAACCCAAAAATTCTAGGAAACTATATAAAATTTGTTTTATTCAGAAGTCCAGATTCAGTGAACTTGGCGACGCAATACCTTTATTAGAGTTCGAATATTGTAAGATGCACACCTTGAGTCATTTAAATCCAACAAGCCGTTTGAATGGCTCACGGTATATCTTACAGTGTTCGAACTCTAATCTCTATAACAGGAAACGGTCACATGACTAGTTTTTTCACATAACGTTTTGTTTTTTTTTTTTGTTTGGTTGTAGTTTTTTTGTGTTCACTGCGAAATTCAAAATGTCTTTTTTTATTAAATTATGTTACCGTTTTGACGCCCCCTTAACTCTGGCGCCCGCGTGCGTCGCACGCCTTGCACCCCCGCTTGTGGCGGCCCTGGCGATTGCCGATTTAGTTGCCGTGTCGAAAACAAACAAATAAGAAGTGTGGCTTGTTTTGGCTTTGGCTTGAGTTTGGCTTGAAGGGAAACAAATGTTTAGCAGCAAGGAACTCCTCCCTAAAAATGCAGCGGACCGTCCTCGTCCAAAGTGTTTAAAGGGATGGCAGCACACTGCTGAAAAAAAAACACTGGAAGGGTTTTGTCTGATACGAGGAACTCTTCAGAGGCTTGGTTATAATTTTTTTCCAGCAAGAGGTTTTAATCATGATCCTCTGGAGAATTTCTTTGGTCAGGTGAGACAATATCCCACCTGTAAAGCATTTGTTCCTTATTACAAATCTTTATTAATTAGGAATTTCTCGACGTACCATTCTCGTGGCTCTAATTGTGAGGGAGATGATGACTTCTGCTGGCCACAATTAGAGATTTTCTTTCACCGACTGAGCCTTTAAGGTCATCCGAGGCACTGCAAGAACAGTGTCACAGGGATCAGTGGCACCCACCACCAGTTACAGATGATGAAACTGATGATTTAATTGAAAGTAAAGTATACGAAACAATTAAACGTCTGGTTACTTAGGTACAACTGAATTTATGATAGCGACATCAGTGTATCTACTCTTTATATACTATTTGAAAAATAAGGGTCGTGTGCATTTTGTTGATTCAAGTTTTACCACAAAATGAGTTTAATACAGATAAAACGCCCCATTATCAATTAATAAATAATATTTAATTTCAAAACATACCGCAAACTTATCAGAAAAATAGTTTACCTTAGAAATCGCATCATATTGTGGTTTTCTGTTTTCTGTCTTTTATCACATTTTTCGCAATAACTTCGGAGATCGCAGATATCCGCAGCTGATTTTAATAAATGTTATTTATGAATATCTAGACTACAAAACAACATCAAATATAAAACACCGGGAGACACCGGTAACTGTCAAACGTCTCGATGAAGTTTTTTTTCCTTACTTATTGTTCGATTTTTTTTTTTCATAGAAATAGAAACATAAAACTTACAACATTATAGTTGTTTTAGAGTCCTCATATAATGAGCTTTTTAGAAATGTATAATAATTTATATCTATTCTCACAAATTTTGACAAGAAATTAATTTTGAAGTATTGCAGCGAATAAACCTGACGCGGACATTCGTTAGAACCATAGACATTGTGGTATTAAAAAACATATTTTTACTGTAATTTATGTAAAATGACTATATTATAGTAAAGTTCAATTCATAAACTATTCAATAAACTTAAAAAAGTGCGCCAGTAACGACATTAGTGAAAACGATTTTTGATATGCTTTGTTCTACTATTTTCCATAGTGCGTCAGTCCAAGCCCGAGAAAAATTACGGCTCTTACTGACACCGCTCTCCTAAAAGACGTTAAAGGTGTACGCCAGTTCTTGGGCCTTGCCAGTTATTTTAGACGTTTTATTGCACGATTCTCAATGATTGCAGCACCAATATCAGCTTTGTTAAAGAAAAACAGTATTTTTGAGTGGTCTAAAGAGTGCGAAGATGCGAGACAAACGATTATAAAAAAAATTAACGGACGAGCCCGCGTTGAAAATTTTTGACCCAAATGTAGAGTGTGAGTTACATACCGACACCAGCTCGATGGGTATAGGTGCTACTCTTCTACAAAAAGAAAGTAATGTGTCTAAGCCCGTCGCGTATTTCAGTCGTCGAACAACACATTGTGAGTCAAAATACCATTCGTACGACTTAGAAACGCTGGCAATTGTGGAAGTTGTGGAACATTTTCGCGTGTATTTGTATGGAATGCATTTTACAGTGAACACTGACTGCAATTCGGTTCGTGCCACAACAGTAAAGAAGGATCTGCATCCTCGTGTTGCGCGCTGGTGGATTAAACTTCAAGACTATGACTTTTCTATTGAGTATCGTCCAGGCTCAAAAATGTCTCATGTAGATTACCTCAGCCGTAATCCAGTTAAAGTGATGTGTGTTGAGTGTGAGCAAGCAAACTTTACCGTCGAAGATAACTGCTTTGACAACACTGCGCGACTTCCAAGAGAATGACGTGTTCTGCAATGCTGTAGTTGAGAAGCCGGTTTCTGCACGTTTACTCGTCATGCGTTTGTACCACAATGATTCATCTCACATAGGATGGGAAAAAGCCGTGGCTAAAATGCGCGAAGATTTGTATTGGCCAAAAATGGGGCAGAGTTTAAAAAAATACATCAAAAATTGTCGTGCAAATCACATACGGGATCTCGTTCTGGATTTTGGCAAGCTGGATACAAACCAAATGATATTTTAGATACTTGGCATATAGACCATGCTGGTCCTCTGGAAAAATCGCAAAATTGTACTCAGATTTTGGTAATTATCGATGCTTTCTCAAAATTCTGTAAACTGAAGCCTATACCGAAGAAAACCGCTGAACATTCGATTCAAGCTCTCCATGAGATATTTCAAAATCTCGGAAAACCTCGTCGTATTATTGCAGACAGAGCCACAGGATTTTCTGCTATCATGTTTCGTAATTTCGTTCAGGAGCAAGAAATTGATCTACACCTGATTGCAACAGGAATGCCGCGTGGAAATGCACAAGTGGAACGTGTCATGCGTACCCTTTTTAATTTGCTTCGTGCCACACTCATAGCAAGTGATGAACACAAGTGGGCGTCACTTCTACCTCAGATTGAAGTTGATCTAAATTCAACAGTACATGCAACAACCGGGTATGCTCCGATAGTACTCCATACCGGTTTAAACCCTAGATTGTCAGCCACTGAAGAGTTCTTATCCGGCACAACCGGTACTGATCATTTTATTGATCCTGACGAAGCTGTGAAGCAAGCTCGTCTCCGTTTGATAAAGTTGCAGTTGAAGACAGTCAGTTGGCTGGTGGTGGCAAACTAAAGCCGAAATACAAAGGGCCATATACAGTTCGTACGTTACTTCCAAACGAGCGATATGTTTTGGCGTCTAAGGGCTCTCGAACGACAGTAGCGGCCCACGAACAACTACGACCTTGGCCTAACTAACACAATTCTACCTCAACAATGCAATTCAAGTTGTTTGTCACAACATGCGATGTAAGTACACTAGTTATTAGAAGGATGCGGCGATCCTTCATACCATGAGTAACAGCAGAAAATCAAGTGTAAACCATACAATAAATGATTCATTCAAAACATCAAATTTGACTACTTCTTTGTTGCTTTCCACACTGGAAACAAGGTAAAACGTACCATTCTTAAATTAACTTACAATACAATAATCTTTACGACCAACACAAATAGGAAATAACGAAACACACTAAGTTTCAAATCGAGTTCACAACCAAAAGTATAAAAGTACGTATGATGTCATCAGCATCTGCAAATACAAAATTCTTTTATGATCTTTTCTTAAAATAGATCTAACAGTGATAATAGTCTACTATGATTTATTTGTAGCAATCCCACATATAAAAAAAAGAAATATTTGTGGCGATCCCACAAATTAAGGAAACTCTTTTATTGTGACGACCCCACACCTGAGAAAAGTGGCGACCCCACTAGTAAAAAAAAATTATTCTTTGTGGCAACCCCACAAGTGAAAAAAAAATGATTCTTTGTGGCGACCCAACAAGTGAAAAAAATGATTCTTTGTGGCGACCCCACAAGTGAAGAAAATGATTCTTTGTGGCAACCCCACAAGTGAAGAAAATGATTCGTTGTGGTAATCCCACAAATAAAAAAACATGATTTATTTGTGGCGCTCCCACAAATCAAGAAAATGATTTTGTTGTGGCAATCCCACAAACAAAGAAAGAAATAATTGTTTTTGGCATTCCCATAAATCCAAATAATTATGTACTTGTGGCGATCACAGTCTTAAAATGTTTGGTAAAATTACAAAGGGAGTATTAAAGTCACGACCAGACAACCTCTGTTGTTTTGTTGTTGTTCACAGTTTTTCCAATCTGGTGCGAGGACGCCCCATAGCAGGAAGGCCGTGTTAGCATCCCATCATAAACACCCCTAAGTCTACTGTTACATCACTATCGTCTCATGGTCAGAACGAACCTGATGACTCAGGGGAACTTAGCGCGCATGGGTCCGATCGCTTGTATTGCATAACGTTGTTAAAAAATAAGTCAGTCAAGAATAAAGAGTTGGCCTATTTGCACTGATTAGTAAATTTGTTCTTTATTTTCTGAAAATTTCCCCAACATTTGTCATTTTTGATAACATATATATTTATTTATTTATTTTTTGTCAAGCCGAAGGATTTGGGGGAATGGGGGGGTATTCGTCTCTGTGTCTGTGTATGCCCCTCCCAGCACCAATAACCTTAGGCTTGACATTTTGAAAATTAAAAATATACAAAAAAGATGGAGGCTTCATGATGTCGATGTGTAGTCATCGCAGCGGGTGGGGGGCAGGCATCGTCTAGAAGGAAGAAAACAAGGAGGAGGTGGAGGAGAGACGTCTATGATGATGTTTCTGATTTTACGTCATCGGACCTTTAAGAAAAATAATAAATGTAAAGTATAAAGAAAATAAAAATAAAAAATTTACTTACTCTGAAAAAGATACTGATAATTTTTCTTTTTTTTCTTTGTTTTCATTAATAGCGTTGTCTTCTGTTGTCTTATTTAGATCCGGTATATTTGTCGCTTGCTCTTCTGATGAAATATTATTTTCCCTCTTAACGAGGAAATACTCTTTGTGTTTATGTATGTTATACTTTTGTTGCTAAAAAATTAAATAAATAATTTATAAAATTAAAAGTTTGCTTACCTGTAGCTGCTGCGCTAAATTTTTCTTTAAACGTAACTGATATTTCAAAGCTCGTTCTTGTGTTTTTGTTTGATGAAACGTAAGATCCTTCGATGTTAAACACATTTCTAGCGATTGGACTTTTAATTTACCATCAATAACAATAGGAAAATACGCGATTTTGCATACGTTGATATCAAACTTACTAATTATATTCAATGTATTTGTTAGAATGTCGTCCCAAAGTTTTTTCATAAAAAAAAGTTACTCGTGTCTTCTTTACGTGGAAGACCTTCTATATAAATATCAGTGTCTGTGTACATTGTTGTATACCCTTTTATAAAGACCGCGTATCCTCCACTTAAAAAAGCTTTTCGGTTTTGTGAATGAAATTTCAATAAAGTCTTCCATACTTTTTTAAGGATATTTTGTTCTTTTTCACTATGTATACTATTTAAAAAATCATTAAGTTCTAGTATATTTAAATGAATTTCAACGTTTGCTAATGACATTATTAATATAAATTTTAACTTTTAATTTTATGTGTTTACAACAACATAGTTGACTAGATACTACTCGAAAGACACATACATGAAAACGCTTTTATAACCCTACATAATCAACCTGAGATATATGTCAACCACCGTTTCCGTTTATTATCATCGCAAACATGTATAGCCTTGAACAAAATGAGTCATATTAACCACAATTTCTGTTAACCATAATTTCCGTTTATTATCATCGTAGACTAGAGATGGGCGAAGCGGCTCACTATGCTGATTCGGTTCAGCGGTTCACCAACACCAACGCGAACCGGATCAGTGAGCCGACTGGGCAAACCGAAATTCACTAAATTCTGTCTCATAGCTCACCTAAGGAACCCGTTTTAAAATAAAAAATTAATGCAGGTGGTGGACGATAATTCTTAGTAGAAATAACTCGTATAGACTAAATTCCTGGAAACATAATTTGATGAAGAAAAGAGGGGATAGTACTTGCACTATTTCCAGTTTATTTGATAGTTTTGTTCTTTAAGTATTATCTGTTATGATTTATTCCGTAAAAAAATCGTTATTTTAAAATTATTTATTTAATTATTTTAAATAATTTTAAACTTAAAAAAATTTAAAAAAACGCGAAGTATTTTCCAAGTAAGTTTGTAAGTAAATTAAGGATTTTATTGTAATTTATAATAATTTTTTTACCACAAAGATTGTCTCGCAAAAAAAGTGAAATATGGAACCATTTCACGGACGTGGAAGGGTCCACTTATTCAAATTTACTATCTTGGTTAGACAAATTCAACCGATAGTAAAGGTTCTCTTTGCCAGCTAAAAAAAGTTATATTTTACTAAAAAATTAATCACTTAACGAAGGTTGGACTTTACATTTCATAAATCAGTGTAAAATTATTTATCAAGTTGGTCGGTTGTACAGATTGACGTTACTTAATGAAAAGTTTAAGGAGAAGGTAAGTACAATAACGTTCTTGTAAAGTTTGCTTTAAAGTTAAAACTTTCAAAATCACTTTTTTCCATCAGATATATATTAAAAAACTGGTTTTTGTTGAAATTTGGATTCAAATAAATTCAAAAATAGTTTTTTTGTAGGTGGCCACAAACAGAACATAAATGTGGATTATTTTCTAGTTGTGGCCATCATGATGGCCACCTCTGGTACTACTAAAAACTAGTTGTGGCCATCATGGGTTGTTTTTATTTCGGACTAGAGTATGTATATTTTTAGGAAACATGAGCGAGAAAAAACTATTTTGCTATGAGGAAAAAAACATGAAAAGAGCCTTAGAAGCTGTGAGGGAAAGAAACATGGCCGTTGCTACAGCCGCTCGTCAATATGAAGTACCAAGAACTTCCCTCAGGAACAGATTATCTGGAAAAACCCCGGATGCTTGTCGTCAAGTAGGCCCAAGTTGTGTTTTGGGTATTGAAACAGAAAATAAATTAGTCAAGTGGATTCTCGAAATGGCTGAAAGAGGTTTTCCCATTGATAAGGACGGACTAATATATTCAGTGAAAAAAATTATTAACGATTGCAACATAGACGCAAAGTTTATAAAAAAACAAAACTCCTGGACGAAAATGGTTTGCTGCATTTTTGAAACGACATCCAGAAGTGCGACAGAAAAAAGCTGAATTCCTATCGAAAGCTAGAGCAGCTGTAACGGAAACTTCCATTAGATATTGGTTTGCTCAAACAAGACTTCTTTTGGGAAATGACATAGAAGTGCTAAATCATCCTGAAAGAATTTTTAATATGGACGAAACAGCAATCTTCCTCTCACCTAAAGGTTCCCTTATTCTTGGACCCAGAGGTAAAGGCGTTTTTGACGTTGGTTCATCAGAAAAAGATAACGTTACACGCTGATTACGGTGTCCGCTGAAGGAAAAATTATTTCCCCGTTGACACTTTTTAAGTTCCAAAGATTACCAAAATCGTATCCTAACTCGGCTCCTCCCGGTTGGGGGATAGGGATATCTGATACGGGGTGGATGCAAAGTAAACAGTTTTATGAATATTTTGCAAATATATTCATTAAATACTTAGATTTAAACAATATTCTGAGACCTGTTGTAGTATTTTTGGATGGCCATGCTTCCCATTTATCCTATAGTCTAAGCATACTTTGTCGAGAGAATGGGATAATTCTTATTTGTCTCCTACCTAACACTACTCACATGATGCAACCCTTGGATGTTGCGTTTTTTTATCCACTAAAACAAGCGTGGAAGAAGTTAACTCGCCAATGGCGTTTCGAACATGGAACATCAATTCAGAAAAAAGATGTACCTTCTGTTTTAAATATTATTATAAGCACAAAGAACTTTCAAAAAGGTGTGGTCTCGGGTTTTCGGACCTGTGTAATTTATCCGTTTGATGAAAATGCGCTTGATTACAGAAAGTGCATCAAAAAAGTTTTTGAAGAAAATGTATCATGTTTCGAACCAGAATTGACTATGAAGTCTGACCATGAAGTCCTTAAGCGCCTTGAAGAAAAAATCGAACCCTTTATTTTAGAAAGTTTTGAAAAAACTAACATAACGAAAAGTTTGTGGAATGGTCAGGAAAGATATCTGGAGCTTTTCAAACTATGGCAGTATTTTAAAAATGGAGATAGGGAGCTTGGTAGAGATATTGTTGTACCTGAATCAGAAATTAATACCGAAGATATGATACTATTTGATTTTCCCGAATTTGAAAATACAGAACGCACAATTTCACCACATATAAATATTTTACAAGACATCGTTCTTACTCCCGTGAAGTTGCCAACCGAATTTTGTAATGACCTTAATGAACCAATGTACGATTCCTCGGAGTGCGTGGAAAATAAAGATACTCTTGAAGAACGTGAACAGAAGTATGAAGAGGAAGTAAAAACCAATAAAAGCCAAGTGGAGGATGAAGAAGAAAAAAAACAAGTCCAATGTGAAGATTCTGAAAATGTAAGGTTTTTGAAAAAAAAGACGGTTAGTGAAGTTTTAAATGACGTTAATATCTGGTGTAGCGATAAAACAGAAGAAGAAAAGAAACAAAAATCCAGAGTTAGTTTACCATCAGTTATTACTTCTGATAAATGGTTGGAACTGATGGAGGCAAAAGAAAATGCCAAAAAAGTACCAAAACGAAAAAGGAAATTTAAAGAAGTGGATGAAAACAGTAAGAAACCTAGAAAAACCAACGAAACAAAACCAAAAACTGATAAACTCGTAACTAAGACTGATAAAAAAGACACTAAGACTGTTATACAAAAACAAGCAAATATCGATAGTGACCAAAAAAAAAGTAAAAATCGTTTAGTGTCTACTAGTGCTACTACACGGGCAATAAATACAGGGTCGGTCATATGTGATAATTAAATATAACAAAGAATTGTATCCGGCCAAAGTACTTAACATACAAAATGAGGAATATTACTGTTGTGCTATGACTAGAAGTGGCAGAGATAATTGGAAATGGCCAGAGAAAGATGATGTTCTTTGGTATCGAATTCATGATATAATCCTGATAATACAAGAGCCTCAAGTGATTAATATGCGAGGAGTGTATACAATACCAGAAATGAAAGAATTGAAAGAACAACTAAAGTTCATAGTTTAAATTTTGTTATAATGTTGTTAATTTAGTTTTTTATTAATAAAGTTCGTTGTTTTTCTTTGCTTTAATTTTATTTATTTGAATGGCCAGAACTAGTGCATTGTGTGACAACAACTGGTGCAAAAGTGGCCATAACTGGTGTTTTTCAAGAGTTTGAAAATGTTATGTATTTTTGCGAATCACATACAATTTATTACTACTATTTTGCTAAAATTGAATACTTAAAAATGTACAGTTTACCTTAGATGGTGTAACTTGAGTAGAATGTTTGTAGTTGAATAGATATTTATTATTGAAGAATCTAAATCACTAAAAGTGGCCACAACCGGTGCTTCTACCCTATTAAACGAAGTGCTGTTATTATAGAAAGTGACCAAACAAAAAATAAACAAAAAATTACAAAATATTAATGATACAGTTGATGTTGATAATGATAATAATGATTTTAATTATAGAATTAATAATGCTAGAAAAATAGAATTTCAGGATTTATTTGATTGTTTATTTAATAATACTATACAATATGTTAATTTTAATAGTATAAGATCAATTAATCATGAATTATTTTCTGTAAACATTAATAAACTAGGATTAAATGCATTAGATAATAAGAGATATATTTTAGAAGATAAAATTAGTACTCACGCTTGGGGTCATTATTCAATTCCTCAAGAAACTCATAAAAAATAAATAATACCCAATATGTACTTACCTTATACACATTCTTCTTATCAATGTAACCTATTTTATTTAATAAATATATTATATACCTATTTACCATTTATAATTGTTTTAATTACCTAAAACACAATTAAAAAATATCCTAATCCGGATTTGAACTTATGCGTTATTTCTGGTATTAACAATATTACATTATAAAATCTAATTCTATGAATTAACCTAAAAAGTTTTGTATTCAGAGTTAATAACCCAAAAAACATATATTCACAATTGCATACCCCACAACCCATAATAGGTGTATTCAAAGTTGCATAATTCAAAATTGCAAACCTCAACAGACAACATTCAAAATTGCACACAAACGCCATCTTAAATTTTATGACGTTATACACAGACAACCGGGGCGCCATTTTTAATTTTTTTTATTTATTTATTTATTTTTTCATTTTCATTTTGTGACGTTACACCCACAGCTGACGTCAGCATTTTTCTATGATGTCAAATTGACTGACGTCATCACTAACGCCATCTTGAATTTTGTGACGTCATTTTTTTTTTTAATTTTATAACGTCATCATCGCCATCTTGGATTCTCTGACGGTGTGGGTGACGTCATTTGAGGCGCCATCTTGGATTTGTGACGTCACCGCCATATATATTCTACTCATTGGCCTTGAAAATAATTTGAGATATATTCTTGAGCTTGAAAGCAGTAACAAATATATGCAACTATTTGAGGGTAAAATTTTAAGTTTATCTTTGAATATTGATGGGTTTCCTTTATGCAAAAGCTCAACGAGTCAATGTTGGCCCATATTAATGTCTATAGATACCACTGTGTCAGCTATTAACAAACCTTTCATTGTTGGGATATACTATGGTTTCCACAAACCTGAAACCTGTTTTAATCAGAAGCAAAAAACTGATTCCTAAGATATCAATAGTTATCTGTGACGCTCCAGCGAAATCTGGTTATAGTGGTTGTACAAAATGTATTCAAGAAGGGGAATTTATAAAGGAAAGAATGATTTTTCCAGAAATGAATTCTACACTACGTACGGATAACAGTTTTCGGGAAAAGTTTGATGTAAACTATCACAAACCTAATTGTGAAACTCCATTAGGACAATTAAGCTTAGGACTTGTATCACAAGTTCCTTTGGACTATATGCATCTGATTTGTTTAGGTGTTGTGAAACGCATGTTATGCTTTTGGATTAAAGGGCGAAAAGATATTCGAATGACGGAAGATGGTCTTGCAGATGCATCAAACGAGTTATTGAAAATTAGACCTCATATACCTAAGGAGTTTTCACGACTTCCGAGAAATTTAACTGAAGTGGATAGATTTAAAGCAACAGAATTCTGACAACTCTTGCTATACACGGGCCCCATAATATTAAAAGGTCGAATTAGAAAAGAAAATTATATACATTTTTTATCTCTTCATTGTGCAGTAAGGATTCTTTGCTCTGTTGAACTATGCTCAAAATACAGGGTGTCAATTTTAAAACTTGCAATCGCCAATATCTGTTAAGAGCTAGTTGATTGTTAAGCAGTAGTAGTACCGTAGTAGTGGTACTCTAGTAGTTAGTACCGTAGTAGTGGTACTGTAGTAGTTAGTACCGTAGTAGTGGTACTGCAGTAGTAGAGCGCTCAAGTTTAGTGGGTCTTGTGAACCAAAAGTAGACCGATCTGGTGCACAACTTAGTATGTTGTGGGACATAGCTGGTCTAGTGAACCACTAGTAGTCTAGTAGTAGTAGATTCTCGGTCTAGCGAACCGAGTGCAGAAAGGAGTCTAGTGAACTCTCAGTCCAGTGTACTGAATACTATAGTTAAGCATTACAGGTCCAGTGTACCAATCCACAGGTCTAGTGAACCAAACCACAGGTCTAGTGCACCTATAAACAGGTCTCGTGTACCAGTACACCGGTCTAGTGCACCAATACATCGGTCTAGTGTACCACCGAAAACAGTCGCGAGGACGCTCCTCGTCAGGACGGCCGAGTGTTAGAGTAAATTTTGAAATTCCCGCCGTTGGTGGATTTGCGGCCCGATCGAAGGAGCGGGGGCAGTTCGGATTAGGAACTGATCGAGTGATCCAGAATTATTAGCAAGTTGCTACATTTTTGTTAAGATTGGAAATAAACTGTTTATTTGAATTTTGGTTTCATTAAATTTCGGTCTGCTAACACTACCTATATGTCTGTAGAAACTAGCAACTCGCGTTACTAGGTTTTGCACATTTTTATATTTCAATTTTTATGCATGAAAAAACCAGCAACTCAAGTTGCTAGGCTATGCACACCTTTAATAGTTCAATTTTTATGCATGTAAACCTTGTAAGTAGAGTTACTTATTCTTGTTGACAAATAATATTTTATTCATACGTTTGGTATAACCTTGTAACTTAAGTTACTAGTTTATAACATATGATCATGCCATTATTCGCAAGAGTGTTTATGTTTCATTCAAAACCTAGTAACTGTGTTTTCAGGTGACCACAGTAAAATTGCATACAGGGTGAATTTAAAGTATGGAACCAAGCGGTTTTATTTTTAATCATTTGCCTCCAGAAAATAATAATTAATATAAATTAGAGTAATATAAAAAATGTGATCGTATTTTCAGAACGAAATTTTGTTTTGTTTTTTAGTTATGCGATTTTTTTTGTGAAAATTGCAATTTATGTGAAAAAAATTTTTTGAATAAATTAAATATAAAGTAGATAGTTGTAATCCTTAGAGTATAGCTTTTATGAGAAAAATGATTTTATAGTGGGTTGCCATTTAAAAAAATTAATTTTTTTGTAGAACTCAAAAACAAAAGGAAATTTCGAAAAATTTTATTCTCGTTAAAACACACATTTTTATTGTACTTTATCACTCATCAATTGGTTTAAAAAAAAATTGTTTAAGCAAAAAACGTTTGGTTCCATACTTTTTATTCATTTGGTATATTTAATGTATTTTATTAAATTGAGTGCTTAAAATTAAGTGTATAACCAACAAAGTAGTTTTACAACAAAAAGGCTAGAGAGTTTTCTAAAATATAATTTCCTGTCAAATTGCATTAAAGTTAGTTACTAGGTTTTGCCGTATCACGACAGAAATGCTGTGACAATTAAAGAAAATACCTATTTTACGGCTTTCGATTTGGCAAATGGATATTATCAAATTCCAATAGCAGAAGATTCCGTTGAAAAGACTGCTTCTATGACACCAGATGGTCATTATGAGTTTCGTCGTATGCCATTTACACTCACTAATGCACCCGCGGTTTTTCAACGAATGATTGTCAAAATTTTTGGAATATTACATAACAAAATAGCATTTTCTTACATAGGTGATATTATTACACCATTTAAGACAATAGAAAAGGGTTTGACACGTTTACGGGCGGCACTTGAAACCTTTCGTCAACATAATTTGACCTTACAGTTGTCACAATGTCAATTTTTCCGCATAAAAATTAATTACTTGGTACGTGAATTAAGTGCCGATGGAGTTAGACCTGGAGATAAAAAGGTCGAAGCCGTACTCAAAATGGTACCACCCAAAAATGTTCGAAAAGTTCGTCAGTTTCTATGACTACGAAATTACTCTATTATTGTGGAGTCATTAACCTGTTTAAAGAAAGAAGGCCGAGCAACAACAAGCCTTTGACGCTGTAAAGAACACGTTAACGAGACGACCAGTTTTGACCTCTTTTGATCCCTCATTGTACATTGAACTTCATACAGATGTAAGCGCCTTGAAGATAGCTGCGATTTTACTACAAAAACATGGAGATCAACAAAAAGTGGTAGCATACTTCAGTAAACAAACTATGATTGATCAAAGGCAGTATCATTCGTAGTTATGATGGACTTGTTATCTAGTTATTATGGACTTGTTTAGGTTGTAGCTTGATATGACAACGATACGGACAGGTTGTAGTCTCTTATGACCCCGACGTATTCAGGTTGTAGCCTGATATGCTAACCGGTTGTAGTCGGCTAACGTTCCGGACAGGTTTTAGCTTGTCCCGGAAAAGTTTTTCTTTTAGCCATATGTTGGGTACTGCCCACGGGTACTGCAACCACGATTTGTGTCATGTAATGATTGACTTGAATTAAATAAAAGTAAAGCGATGCAAATCTGGTAAGTCTTTTCATTTTGTCGTAGATCCATTTTGAAGCAGCCTTAGGACAGTCCGCACGACAGGATAGCCGTATGTAATGGTCCGCTTACACACTTCAAGACTATGGAAGTTTCATGCCCTTAATCAAAAACGAGAACGCCCGAAGTATTGAGAAGTACCCGAAGTACTAGGAAGCCCGCTCTCGGGAATAGAGTCGAATATTCATTTGACGAGTTTAAAGGTTCAAAAAGTTTTGTTTAAAATACTATTTTTATTTTTAAGAAATTTCTTAACACAACATTGTTTTTTAACATCACAAATGGGATTGAACTGAATATGTCCCCAACCGTGATTAAATTTCAAAAGAGAGAGTGACACTGTTAAAAAGTTAAAAGTGGTAATTGGTGTCATGCCAAAAACTAAGCAGAGAAGACAACGTTCTCCGAGTCGGAAGTCGGAAGAACGGCGACGCTATTTCGGCTCGGAGCTGTAAGCGAGGGCAAACTTCGGCATGAGGGAGCGAAACCTGGAGACTCTAAAAGTCGTCGTCGTCGGCGTAGTGAGAGCCGGAAGGTCCGACGTAGCAAAACCATAAGTAAAGAACTTTTCGGCTGAGACAATCCCGAAGGAGCGATGTGTCCGATTTGAGTGATGCACTCCTAAGAGGTATGGGACTGTTGGTCCAAGGGGTAAGAGGGAACAACCAACTGGTAAGTGTCACGTCAATTACTTATAATATCATCGGTGAATTCAATCCACTGAATCAAAACGTCCGAGAGTGGTTAAAATCGGTAGACGAGTACGCCTAGATATACATATAGGTGGGATGAAAAGATCACGGTCTATTTAGCCCTAAGTATGATCTTCAAGGAAACCGGCGGAAACGATATTGGAACAAAACTTTATACCGAAGCGGAACTTACATAAAGCGTTAAAGGAAATGATGGCTTGTGTTCCAAAAATAAATCAGGTTCTTTATGAGAAAGCGTTCAAAAAATAAGCGCTTATCAATAAATTAGAGCTCGATATTAGTGATACCGATTAAGTCAATTTAATAATAAACGACATCAAAGATAAACGAATAAGATTCACAGCAGAAACGGCTAATATAATAATTAAAAGCATTAGATGAACAAAATGCTACAAGTACCCCAGGAACGAGTCACGTAAAATCAATATAACAATCGACATCTAAATCACTTGATCGGGGCGTTACTTCAGCGGGTGGCGTCCTGGCAAGCCGTCATGCAACAAATCAGGGGTTAAATGTGTTCATTGTCAACAAGAAGGGCAAATCAAGCGTCGTTGCCCAAAAATAAATTCCCGAAAGGCTTGACTAAGTACATGTCAATCTCCTGGACCACAACACAAACAACCACAAAATTTTTCAAATTCATTCTTTTAAATCAGAGTATAAAAGGTTTCATAGATTTTGGAAGTGAATGCTCCCTCATAACACATCAACTTATAAATAGACACTCCCTAACTGTAAAACCACTGGAACAAATTGTTGTTTTAAAAACTTTATGTGGTCGGAGCATGAAACCCCAAAAATGCGTAGACGTAGCAGTGCAAATTAAAAACAAATTTAAAAAAAACATACACCTTTTAGCACTATTTTTTACGCCCGTTCAGAAAACTAGGTGCATTGGTGAAGACATTACACTAAATAAAATATTGTCTCCTATAATTGCAAATTTAAAAAAATTAGAAACTGAGGGTATTTTAGTAGATGGCGTTTCTGAACCAATTTTTGGCACCATTTCATCTCTTTCTCATGATAATTTAGCTGCAAATTCTTTGCATGGAATGGTTGAATCCTTTCAGGCTAATTATTTTTGTCTGATTTGTGTGAAAATGAGATGCAGAATATGTTTTCAGCAAAAGATTGTACTTTAAGAACAAGTGAATTGTATGAACAACACAGCGGCTTAGCGGAAAGAAGCAATAATCACCATTTTGGCATTAAATTTAGAAGCATCTTAAATGATCTTAATTTTTTTTAACTTTGTGATACATCTTCTGTGGATATCATGCACGACATTTTGGAAGGGACTGTTCAGTACGAATTAAAACTTTTTTTCTAGAAATTATAAATGCGAAATTATTAACACTTGCCCAAATAAATGAAAGGATACATTTATATGATTTTAGTACAACAAATAGCTCCAATAGACCTAACCCAGTTGTTCTGGACAAAAATAATATCAAACAAAAAGCAGTCCAAGCATGGTGTCTGATTAGATATTTACCTTTAATAATTGATGATGTCACAACCGAAGTAGACGCAAAATTTCAAGTAATACTATTATTGTTAAAAATTATGTATAGCCTTTGCACCTAGAATTTGTATTGAAATAGTAACAGAACTTCAAACATTAATTGAAAATCATCATCAACTTTTCAAATTGATATTTGATAGTCCTATTATTCCCAAACAATATATTATGCTTCATTACCCAACAGCAATTAAAACAATGGGTCCATTGCTAAACTTCTGGTGCATGCGTTATTAATCTAAACATGCAATGTTAAAATATTTTGCGTCAAAATTTAGAAATTATAAAAATTTAACAAAAACTCTTGACTTTGTTGTCAACAAAATTGAAAATGAGTCAACCGTATAAATGGTTCAAACATGGATATCTTTACAAAAAAATATGTTCATATGTGTAGGAAAAGATTATTACCTAAACTCTAAGCTTCCAGAGTTTGATGAAATAATTGATATATGTTCGATAAATAGTGATACCTCGAAAAAGCAGATGTTTTTTGTAACGAAAAAATGGAAAACTGAATCTTTTGTCGAAAGACTAAATTCTTATAAGTTAAGAGATACAGATATCAGTCCAACTTTTGACATTATAGTATTTAGTTTTCTTTTAGACAGTATGTTATTGAAATGCGTTAAGAAATTTTAAACGGTGATAGAACTCATCAAAACAAATTACTTTTCTATTTACCATTTTTTTGACACAATTTAGTCACGTCCTTCACCTGCATGCGGCCGTGTTTACAATTTATTGTAATGTGAATTTCCCGTAATTATCGTCAAAAATTATGCAGTACACTAATCTACTGATCTACGGGAAAGCTTTATCGAATGTTGGTGCAGCCAGGCGTTTGTACAGGGAGAGATTTCGCGGTCGCCAAGTTCCCTGTGAACGTACCTTTGTGAATGCTGTCCGGCTTTGTTAAGGAATTATGGTATTTTTAGTCCTGTCAACCGAAATCAAGGCCGTTCAAGATTTCGGCATGTCTTGGACTTGGAGCCTGAAATTCTGCAAGCTGTTGAGGAAGAACCGAATGTTAGTTGCCGACGACTTGCATTACGAATGGGTGTTTCCAGTTTTACAATTTGGAGAACGCTGCACGAACAAGGATAACATCCTTATCATCTTCAACGTGTCCAACACTTAAAACCAGAAGATCCACCACGTCGAATTGCATTTTGTCGATGGCTTCTTCAAAAAATCGACAAAGAACCCAATTTTTTAACCATCCTCATAACCACAGATGAAGCAGGATTTACTCGAGATGGAGTTTTCAATTCCCATAATACCCACATCTGGTTAGAAGAAAATCCACACCAAATCCGAGAACGTAGTTTCCAACAAAGATTTTCGATTAACTTGTGGGCAAGTATCATTGGAAATCGTTTGATCGGGCTACATGTCTTACCTCCACATTTAAATGGTGAAGGATATTGAATTTTTTTTACAAAATGAGCTGAGTGACCTTTTGGATGACACGCTGTTGCAAGATCGAAGGGATATGTGGTACTTACATGACGGAGCGCCTGCTCATAGTGCACGAGGTGTTAAAAATTGGTTGGACGCTAATTTAGAAAATCGGTGGATAGGTCGTAATGGACCAGTTTTATAGCCAGCTCGTTCACCGGACTTAAATCTTTGTGACTTGTTGGTGAGAACTGAAGCTTCTATGGCTCGAAGGGCAGAAGCATACATCGATAAAGGAGGGCGTCACTTCGAACGTTTAATTTTGAAAGTTAGTGTCCTCGATCAAGTGTAGTGCGTAACTTGAATGTCACTCTCACTTACTACGAATAAAGAATTGGTTTTTGCTTGACTATTTAAGTTTTTATCTTCTTTCGCTTTTAATGAACGCAGGGAGACATTGGCGGGTACTAGAATTTACGATCAAACTAATTAAAATTTTGTCTGGGTTTAGAAAGATTTTTCGAAAAAATGGTAAAAAGTAATTTGTTTGGATGAGTTCTATCACCGTTTAAATTGTCTTAACTCATTTCAATAACATTATGTATAAGGAACCATTAAATATATCATTTTCTTTTCGTGAATGGTTTCTCGCTCCGAAATACAAATTTATTTTTTAGAGTATGTAAATTCGTTTAATGTATTTCTATCTTACTTTTATGTTATCGGTAATAATAATAAACAATTTACTTAAAAACTGAATACAGTTCTCTGGTTTGCTGTGGTTTACGTCAGTTTATAAATCAAACCATGCTTGAAGACATTTGTTTGTTTGTAATGGAAGAGGTCGGGATAAAAATATAAAAATTTAGATGCACAATACCAAGTAGTTGTCTAATGCTTCTTTATCACCTTGTATCCCTATAAATCGTACTTTATAGTAAAACAAAAAATTATTTTGTATGAAACCCTTGTATTATCTCACTTTAACTATTGTTCAGAAATATTTTCACCTTTTTCAGATGTACAAGTTAAATACAAGATACAAAAATTCGTGTATTATATACATACAGGGTGATTCACGAGGAATAATGAGCCTGACCAAATTTTTGATGCAACCAACATTACAGTTGTCGCAAAATAACTTGCGAAGAGTAATGGTGGTTGAGTCGAGAATTTGGTATTCGTAAATATGAACGAGTCATAAACTGGTGGAAATTAGTTGGTTTTGCGTGAAAGATAGATTTAAACTTTTGGCTTCAGTATTCTATTATAAAATAATACTGAACAAACAACCAAATTATTTATTTAAAAAATATATATATATATCCACCACATAGGTTAGTTCTTTATGAGAAATGGTTCACTTATAACTTGGCAAAGATATATAATTCTATTCCACCCTATTGCAAAGTGCAAAATTCAGATAGAATTCTGACAAAAAATGACGTTATGGTTGACTGCAAAGTAAAGAGTAAGATGTATTCTTTTTCTTCTTCTGTTTATATACTATATATATTGTTATATTTTTTTCACTTACTTGTAATTATAATAAAGTTTATTTCTGACTGGCTCACTATTAGTATTAGTTTTAGTTTAATTTTTTTTGTGTAGAATATTGTGTTATGTTGGGGTTAGGTGGTAGAGCAGAGGATCCACCTGAACCTCGCCTTACTTGTAGACAATTTGTAGATAATAAAAGACAATTATTATTATATATATATATGTCCAAGAGGACATGATTTCAGAATCTGTGGAAAGGGCAATTAGAGCTAACAATGTCGTAATGTATAATATCGTTGAATCTCCTGACAATTCGGAAGTCGACATAGTAAATGATGCACTTGCCGTTATTGACCCCAGCCTCGTTGTAACACCTGAAAATGTTTTTCGTCTCGGCAAATATGATAACAATAAATGTCGCCSATTGAAAGTGCGCTTYAAATATCCGGAGCAGGCGCGATTGTGTCTACGAAAAAAATCTTTSCTTTTAACTTCTCAACAATTCTCTCGTATAATAATTCAGGACGACAAAACTCCTTCTCAATCAAACTTTTTAAARGAATTACGTAAAGAKTTAAAAAATCGACAAGATTCCGGCGAATTAAATCTCACCATTAAATACATAAATCGTGTACCCCAAATCATAAGCACTCAAAAAAACCAATATCCGRCAAACCATTAAGCTTGTCTATATTATACACTAACATTGCATCAATCACGGCTAAATTTAACGATTTTTTACTTGAAATTAGTACTTCGAATCCTGACATAGTTGCCTTAACAGAAACGTGGCTAAGTTCAAACATACCTGACTCTGTTATTTTCATAGAGAACTATTTGTTGTTTCGTCATGATCGTATCAACGGTCGGGGAGGTGGAATTTGTATTTACATAAAAAAATCACTTAATCATCTTTTTACTATTGAAAAATTAGATACTTATTCCTTATTTTATGACTCTATATTCATTAAATTTTTAAATAAATCATTTACTTTTACTATCTGTTGCGTATATAGACCTCCAACTAATTCAAAATTTAATTCGCCTCTTTTTGATAGTAACTTAATACAATCACTTGAAACCTGTTTTACAGAGCTACCCARTTTAGTTGTTTTAGGCGACTTTAACTTTCCCTCTATTAACTGGGATTTAAATTCATACTCAGGAACGACTAATATCGAGAATGAGTTCATTGCAATGCTCAATAACAATAATATTTCCCAGTTGGTCAAGGAACCTACTAGATATCGTTTGACCCAATCACCCTCTCTTCTCGATTTGGTTCTTGTAAACGATAAAAACTTAATATCCCAAATTAAAGTTGTTAACCCTGTTGGTTTGTCTGATCACTGCTTGATTAATGTCTCAGTTCAGGTKTTACTATATGCTACTCCCAAAATAGTAAATAAATCATTTGCTTCAGTTTCATATGAATCGTTAAACGATGAGTTGGCTAAACATGATTGGTCGTACTATTACTATCTGGATTCGGTTGAACTGCAATGGGGTTATTTCACAAAAATTATTAATCATTACTTAAATAAGCACACTACATTTTATACCTCTAAAGTATTTTCTCGTAAACCATGGATAAAAGCAGAATAATAAATAAAGTAAAATTTAAAAAACATCTTTGGAAAAAATATAAAACTACAAAGATTGCACCAACTTTTTGTAATTTTATCTATTCTACAATAGTGGGAAAACCCCAATAAAAAACGCATCTCTTTTAGGGGGTGTAGCGCGCTTACATAACATTTTTTTATACATGTTCATAGGAAACTTTTGTCTTAAAATTGAATGTTCTATCACCTGTTTAAATTTGTAACAATAAAAACGGAACACTCTGTATAATTAAAAACATCGCTAAATATACAGGGCAATTCAGATAAGATAATGAACTTGACGACCTGGCGACACAACCCAAAAAACAAATTTCATTTACGTCTTGATCTAATTTTAATTAAGATTTGCATTTGCAATCCAAGTTATCTTATGTTGCTCTGACAGTGCTTTGACAAGCAATTTATGATTTATAAAAAAAAACTGTTTGCCTACCTTTA
>NW_025400983.1:14750924-14782625 GCF_015345945.1 Tribolium madens | reverse complement strand
TCCTAACCAAGTGAGGACACACCGTGGACCGTATAAAGTGAGGACCCCTAGAAGGAATAGAGATAGCTAAATGAATATTATTCTAAATCCTATTCTGGCTACCAGCAATTCAAATCCGGCGAGTATACGCTGGAAAAACCTACCATGTAAAACTTTTTTTTTTGGTGTATATCGGTACAAAGTGAGGACCGTACCGCGGCGCTATCAAAGTGAGGTCCGGATATACATTACACAGATCTACCATTGTGAGGCCTAGTGGATGTGTATATTTATGTGAATGTACCAAAGTGAGATCCAGCAGCGTTGCCAAATTGACTCATAACAAACAACAAAAGACTCTTAATAAACCACGATATTTTCATTACAAACTCACTTGCTAAACCTACATGACACAGAGCAGACGTAAAAATGAGTCGGTAAGTAGAATAATTGGTAATTAGTTACTTAGGACATATTTAGTCTTTTACATTTTTACACCATAAGACCTACTTTACATACACGAAAAACTCTTTTTAAATTTATTAACAATAATAGCAATTTTTCTTTTTTGATTTTTAGATTGTCTAGCAGAACAAAAAGATTATTACATCTGTTAAATCTTCCTCAGCATGAAAGCACCAAAGGTCTCAACATAGGTGAAATGCAAACAGCTCTTTCAGGTGGGTTTCTTTGTTTAGATAACTCAATTCACGAATAATTTTCAACTTATTTTTGGCCATTTACACTTCTAATTTGCTCCGCCAATTTCATTCTTGTAGATACCAACAAAATAGGTTTAAACACCAATAATTTTTGACCCATGCACCTGTCAAGCGACATATTCCCTCTATTTACAATTTCAAATTTTTTTATACCAAAGTATGGATTTACTCTTTATTGGCTAAATCTTGTGGGAAGAGCAAATTAAAAGTTACAATGGTTTCATTATGCAGACTGAACCAAAAGTCATATCTTTATTATGGGTCATTCTTCAATGGCGGCGTAAATGTTACTATGGTGTCTATAGTCTTTATAAAAATAAAATCGATATAACAAAGACATGAATTTTGTGCCTTACTTTTGTTTCTACAGTCACTAACCGTAATAAACAAAAACAGAAAAAGAAAAATTGCTTTCTAACTACACAAGAACAGAAAAAGAAAAATTGCTTCCTAAGTACACAAGAAGAGAAAAACGAAAAGCAAATGATTTTTATGAGCCGTTTGAAGACAGCGGCGATGAATTTATTCCGTCTGATGAAGATAGCAGTGATTCAGAATATGGTTGTTCACAACGTAAAAAAAAAGTGAGTGTATAAAAAATTAAGAATGGAATGAATGAATTATATGTATCATTTTAGACTATTTCCGAATTCAACGATTTACAAACAAGTGATGAAAAGGTTACAAATGGAGACAAGATTAGGTTAGACAGTAAGGATTTAAAATGTGAAAAGCGTCAAGAGAATTTGAATATGGACTTGGAAAAAGGGGTTGCAATATTTAGTCTCTAGTTTCAATACTTTAAATAAATTTTACATTATTTTAGGTTTTAACACAAAATGCAGATCCGCAAAATCAAGATAGTTCAGATTTGGACATGGAAATACCGGTAGCAATATGTAGTTCAATAAATCTGTGTATTAACAGTTTTTGTATAGATTCAAAAATTCTTGGAGATATCATTAACTTCCTCTACAATAGATCCAAAAGTAACTACAAATAAAAGAAAGTGGGATAAGAAAGACTTTTGTTTTTTTTGTGAACAAGATGTTCTGAAGTTTTCTCGGCATCTTTTCAGACATCATCAAAGCGAATGTGAGGTGCAAGAAATTTTATGTATTCAACCAAAAGACAAAAGAAGAAAAAATTTAATTACAAAATTAAGAAATAAAGGCAATTTTCTAAAAAGTTCATTTGAACCGAATATTGTGCCTGTAAGGAAAAATAAATATGAAAATGTGTCGGATCTAACGCCGTCTTCGTACCTGCCGTGTAAATACTGGCAGGGATTTTATAAGAAGAAATTTCTCTACAGACATGTGAAGATATGTCCTCATAATACTGACGAAAAGACTGGAAGAACAAACGCTCAAAGCCAAGGACAATCTTTACTGTCTTCTTACAAAGAAAACGACATTTTGCGAAAAGAAGTATTTCCCATAATGCGAGGAGATAAGATTGCATATACAGGGTTATTCATAAATATGAAGCAATATTTGAACCTCAAAAATGACCCATAAAATGATGTCAATTTAAATAACTCGTGTCCTATCTCTACTGATAAGAATTTTACAGCCCTCGGAATGTGGGTATGGAAATTTGATTTTTTTGTAGTAACTTTGAAACTATTTGACCAAATATTATAAAACTTGGAACATTTCCCTGTGACAACATACCCTTTGAACCGGATACATCCACTCAATTTCCGGTTCCAGCAGTTGCAGGTCACATTTTCTGTGTTTTTCCATTTTTTTTGCTCTCTTAACACCAATTTTTTATTGCCCAAATAGATAGAGCATCGCCGTCTCGATATAAATAATCCTTTTCTCGCCTGGGCATTTTTTGAGTTCAACTGATTCCCGTTGGCGCTTTAATCTGGGGAAATTTTTTGACATATCCAGTTTTTTAGCTTAAAGGGTTCAACCTCATAATATCAATTCTCCCTGGAGTATCTGGTTTTGTTGTATCCTTCCTTCCCAGCTTTTATTAATTGCGTTATTTTTCGTTAATAATTAAAAATCATTCAGTTTTTCCTTAGTAACCCCCGTAACTAAGAAAAAATCGGAATCACTGCTCCAATGCATTTTTTACGAAATGCCCAGGCGGGATATTGATACATTTGATTAAGGAGGCGGTGAGATAGAGTAATCAATTTCGAATAAAAAACGCATAACCTTTAATACCCCTAAAATGGACCGTTTTAAAGTAATTTTAATTTAAACTGAGGACTGCACAACGCTGAAATAAAAAAATAGGGATTTTGAATAAGTGGTATCCACGGCAACCAATGACCATGGTCACAAAAATCCCTACCAGGCATCTGTTAGCTTTGACGATAAATTTTTGTGAATTTTTTATGAATTAAATGCTACGAGATCCATTTGGATTTATTGTATATTAAGTTTGGAGTCTAAAGTAAGCTCTTTTGTTAAATATTTTCACTTAATCGCCTAAGAATCGTCCAATCTCAAAGTTGACAGATGCCTGACAGCGATTTGTGGGACCATAGTCATTTGTTGCCGTGGATACCATTTATTCAAAATCCCTATTTCTTGATTTCAGCGTTGTGCAGTCCTCAGTTTAAATTAAAATATCTTTGAAACGGTCCATTTTAGGGGTATTAAAGGTTATGCGTTTTTTATTCGAAATAGATTTACTCTATCTATTTGGGCAATAAAAAATTAGTGTTAAGAGAGCAAAAAAATGAAAAAACACAGAAAATGTGACCTGCAACTGCTGTAACCGGAAATTGAGTAGATCCAAATTTTATAATATTTGGTCAAATAGTTCCAAAGTTATTACAAAAAAATCAAATTTCCATACCCACATTCCGAGGGCTGTAAAATTCTTATCAGTGGAGATCGGACACGAGTTATTATTTAAATTAACATCATTTTATAGGTCATTTTTGAGGTTCAAATATTGCTTCATATTTATGAATAACCCTGTATAGCCAAAACAGATCCCTTGATTTGTGCTGTAGGAACAAGGTATTTAAAAAATCATCGTGAGAAACAGTTTAAATTGGTTGCCTCAAGAAAAATGAGACAGCTGGATTTATTACTAATTGAAATAAGAAAAACTATAATTGTTAAAAGTTTATTGCATGCACTTAATCCATTAAATTTTGATTTACTGGTAAAATGCACAAAAACTATTGCTAGATTCGATCCTGCAACGGAATCTTACGGTGCACCGTCACTTGCAGCCCACATGGGCACTGAATTAAAAGATTGCATTGATGTCGCACACAATTTAACTTTAAAACAGAATCAAGGGGAAACACCGACCACTCAGGAATTAAAAAATTTAAAAGAACTTATAATTAATGAATGGCGTTATGAGGTCTCAACTTTAGCAGTTAGCGATCTGCAGCGAAAAAAATGGAACAAACCTTCCCTCGTTCCATTAGCAAAAGATTTGACACTATTAAAAAAATATCTACAAGCAGTAAGCGAAAGGTGCAGAAATCCACTACAAATTAATCCAAATGATATAAAGTCTTTTAAAACTTTGCAAGAAATAACATACGTACAACTACACTTACTTAACAGAAGAAGAGCTGGTGAATTACAAAGAATGACTTTAAACGCATATGTTACGAATAAGGATAATGAAGCTTGTAGTGAGTTGGATGTCTAAGTGAAAGTGAAAAAGTTCTTATGAAAGCTTTCAAAAGGGTTGTAATAAGAGGAAAACGGGGGCGCGGGGTTCCAGTACTATTTACCGAGGAAATGATGATGTACTTGTGCAACTTCGCCAAAATTTTTATCAACAAAATAACTTGTATTTATTCGGAAATTTAAACGCTACAACTCCTATCAGCGGAACTAAAGCTGTTTATAAACATGTGCGATTAGCAGGTGCTAAAAATGCGGCTGCTCTAACGTTAACTAAATTGCGCAAGCATCTTGCAACCATGTACCAAGTAATAAATCTTTCAGAACAAGATTTAGAACAACTGGCAACCTTTATGGGGCATACATCAGCCATACACAAAACATATTATAGATTGCCAAATGACGTCTATCAGACTGCCAAAGTTTCAAAATTACTTTTGCTTTCTGAAAAAGGAGAAGTTACAAAATACAAAGGCAAATCTCTTGATGAAATACATATTGACTTGAATGCTGAGGAAGAAGAAAATTCAGACGAAGATAACAATGACAACGAGCCACACGTTTTTGAAGAAAGTGATAAAAACGAAGAAATAAACATAGATGAAGATGTTTCAGAAGTTTCAAAACAAGCAGTGAACAGAGTACGTTTTATGATAAAATAAAATTTTTACTTTTAGCCTGGACCAAGTACGTCAAAGAAAACTAAAAGGGTTTTAGAACCGTGCACCGAACAACAAAAAGAAGTAACGTTAGAAAAAGTTAATGTGGATTTAAAGGAAACTCAAGCAGTATGTTTAACAACAGATTCTTGAACACTAGTGAATAATGATAGTTTAACCCTATCACGGTCAATTATTTTAATTCTAATTTAGACATGATATCAGTGCTACTAGTGTTAGCTTTTCCTGTACGAAATACCTACATCGGAAAATATATTCGAACGTTTAAAAAACTGCGTTAAAAAATTTCGCTTTAGCGACCAAATTATTTGCGGTGTAATCGACAATAAATTATGTAATTGGCCGCACATACCATGCTTTAGTTATACACCACCCCATGAATGGTTCCCTTTGTATAATAGTTACTTAGCTTTTTTAAACCAAGTGCTCGCGGCTAAAAACAAAATTCTTTGCACGCAGTTGCAGTTGCTTGCTCAACAGAACTTTGCAAATTAAGGACGCAGTTGTTGCTACAATAGCAATTTTTAAATGTAATGTAGAAAATTCAACTACCGAGAAATGGACAATTGTGAAAAAAAAAATGATAAAAATGTTCGATAATATAACCACGGAAACAAGTACGGGGAAATTTGTTACAGTCTCTAAACTTACTCTTCATCTAGAAATTATGAATAATAGAATCTTGGAATACAGCCTCAATGACTCAACGTTGGCCCTTTGAAATTCAAAGCATGGCAAAGAAATTAAAGGAGTTATTGAACGAAACTAGTTATAACCAGAAAAAAAAAATTTTTAAATAAAAAAATGCCAAGTTTTACGTGAATGTTCTCTATAAACCTTATATTATTCTGATATGTTTGTCGCACGTTTAAAAATGAAATAAAATACCCACTCTACCCAACTATTTCGGCAGATGTTATTGGAATTGAAAATCAAAAGGTTGTGGTTCCGTTGGAACATTTATTACTTTCTTCGGTGCTACTAACGAGACTCTGACAGCCGAGGGTCTACATAAACGTTTCAAGGTCAACAAAGTTGTATGGCTATCGGCTAATTTCTATATCTGTGTAAATCCTGTCATAATTTTGTAAACACTTTTGGAAAGTCGTCCATCCCTTACAGTAGGGTTGAGGAGGGGAGCATCTTAAGTTTACTGTGAAAGCAGAAAACAATGGTGTTTGTCGTTGGACATGTTCGAGCAGAACATGCAAAGCAAATTGGCATACTGAAGGTAAAATTTTAAATTTATTAAGCTTTCATTTGAATTAAAATATATTTTAGGCAAAGCAGACACCATATAACGTCGCTAAAATTATTTTATATAATAGCATTAAACGAAAAGCTGAAGACGACATCGTTGAATGTCCGTCAAAAATATTTTGATTGGCGCTAAAAAAAATATCTTATTGAACGAAATAGATGCGATACATGCTCCCGTGAGTACAAAGAAAAATGGGTAAGTGCAATTATCATTTATATTTTTTTTTCCATCCTCTAACTCTAACACAATTAAAATTGTGGAAATAGTTACTTATGTATTAAGGGCATAACGAGGATGTTTATGTTCGAGGGCAACAAGATTGCAAGGTCGAGATTTTGTAAGTTGCCCGAGGTACATAAACATCAAGTTATGCCCCTGGTACATACATTTTATTTTTCACTTTTAAATCGATTTTTGGTAAAATCTTCAATAATTCAATTTTAAGTTGTCTTGTATTTAGTGACTCCTTTGCTAATTGTGTTTTCAAGTTTAAATATTAAAAATAACATAAAATTGTATTTCTGTTGAATAAATGTCCCTAAATGATTCCAGTTTTTATCTGATTATTAAAAATTAATCGATGAAATTTGCGGGCCGTAAAGAGCGGACATAATGATTACGCCCGCTTTTTATTAGGGTCCCGGGTATAAAGATCTTCATTATAAAGCTCGTATCCTAGGTGAAAAAAAAATTATCAGGTGTCTATACCTGTGAGTTTAGCCAGTTGTAATCGCGCTTTCGGTTGAATAGCACATCAATTTCAAGCCATTATGACCACAATTACTCAAACGCCGAATTGAGTGATATGGTCTTAGTGTACGCGACCACGGCAGATTTTTACCCGCATCACACGATCGAGAACAACCGCGAACTGCCAACGTCTTGGAAGTGGAGCCTGAAATTTTAGATGCCGTTGAAGAAGATCCCAGTTTAATTAATTTAAAAACAACAATGCAACCACAACAGGAGAAGGAAATAGGAGAGACATTAGATTCAAAATCCAACGTCGCAATAAAAACCATATTCAAATAATTCAAAACAGTGATTACAAAAACCTTGCTAGCCATGTGTTGAAGAGAAAGCGAAGATATAAGCAGCAAATTCTCTGCTTCAGCGCTAAATTCGTAATAAGATCGAAATATTTCGTATAGTTTCGGGACTTTTCGGGAATCAGTCCAGTTTCCAATTTTACTGTGGTTTTCGTTTTCGCAGGAGACTTTTAGGTTAGGTTATTTGCCCTATCTAGATAAAAGTAAATCTGTAAGTAAAAAAATCATTTTTGTGTTTGGTAAGTGACCCACGGTTTTTTTTCTATTTGCTGACATACTTCGGGAACCTCGGTAAGTACAGTTTGCATTTTTTTGTTTGATAAGGTTAGGTAGCTTATCAGAAATGACTAATGAATTGATGAGTTACGAAAATTTGACTTGTGACGAAGAGGGGTGTATTATAGAGCTTTTACTGAAGACCCCCTTCAATCGTTTCACTATAGTGGAAAAAACCACAATTAAAAATCTGCAGAGACCAACACCTGATTTATCAACGAAATTAACTTGCACAATAAAAATTAAGCAAAAAATTACAATAAGGCATTTTCAAAAATCCTATTAATAGAAAAATATCTGGCTTTGCGCTTGTGCGAAATTAAATAAAATGTTTTGTTGGCCATGTTTGCTTTTCGGTACTGATAAAACTGTCTGGCGTACTGATGGTTACGACAATTTAAATAACTTTTTTAATGCAGCTAGCAAACATGAGAAAAGCCAAGGGCATATTTTTGCAACTGCCGCTTTCAAAATGTTTAGTGGGGGTGTGAGAATTGACACTGCTTTAGACGAGCAACGTCGATTAGATACCATCGAACACAATAAAAAAGTTGCAAGTAAAAGGGAAATCATGAAGCGACTTATTGACGTTGTAAGCTATTTAGCAACTCAAGAACTCGCCTTCAGAGGCCATCACGAAAGAAAAGTAAGTTCCAATCGTGGGAATTACATCGAACTCTTAAATTTGGTCTCCAAATATGACGAGAAATTAGCTGTTCATTTACAAGAACTTCTGTTTTCTCTGGCATATCAAATCATATTCAGAATGACATAATCGAATCTGTAGCGACAATTCTTTCTGCTTTAATTAAAGAAGAAATAGATGCAAGTTTATTTCTCTCTATCTTGCTGGACGAAACTTCTGATGTATCTAACCATTCTCAGTTATCCACTGTTGTCCGATATGTGACAAAAGCTGGTGACATTCAGGAAAGATTTCTTGGTTTTATAGATGTAAGTAGCGACTGTACGGCAAATGCCATAGCGAACTATGTGATCACAAAAATTCGAGACTTAAAATGCGAAAATAAATTTGTGGCGCAGGCTTACGATGGTGCTGCAGTTATGGCTGGTGAACTCAATGGTACTCAAGCTAAAGTTAGAGAGGTGTACCCTAAGGCATTGTTTATCCATTGTTGCGCCCATGTTCTAAACTTAGTTCTTGCTTAGTCAGTAAATCACATTAAAGAATGCAAAAAATTTTTTGCTAGTATTAGTTTTGAAAAATAACGATCTACAAGACGCAATGCCCGAGGTATACAAGTTATGTTCTTTAATAATTGTAATTTCTTACAGTACCACTTCTGTTGTTGTTCTGTTTCAGCTCTTAAAAGAATAAAAACATACGCTAGGAATTCAACTGGCCAAGACAGATTATCCTCTTTAGCTTTGCTATCAATAGAACAAAAGCACTTGACCTTACTCCGCAGTAAATCTAAATTTTATGATGATGTAATTGACAATTTTAGCAAAAAAAACAGACGAATTGATTTGGTTTTTAAATAAACTTAGAAGCATTTTCCGTATGTTGCGGCTAGACCTTTATACAGATTTTTTTTGTTAATTTTTATACTCCTTTAATTTTAGAGATTGTGATACCTATAATTTTTTCTGAACCTTTATTCATAGAATGCAATTTGTTTTAATTACAACATGTATTTTTTGTTGAAACTGAACATTTATTGAATGTTTTTTTTATATTTAGGATTCTTATCTTTTTTTATTCACATGCTTTATTTTATTTTTTGTTTGTTTTGAAATCGCTCAAACGATTTTAACGAAGTTTGGAAGATTTTTAAGTTACTGCTGCTGCCCCCTGTAAAAACTCACCGCACGCCACTGTACAGAAGGTTCTTCAAGCACTCATTTGTTCCTCAATTCGCCGCTTCGCGGCTCGTTTCGGAATTTCAAATTTGTGCTTGAATAGATAGATACCTTTTCTGCAACTTGTATAGTCGTCACCAGGAATATTTGAGATTGACGTATGCAAAGCTTTATTGAGGATTAAGCAGCCTTGCGGTCGGCCGTAATAATTTTTCATGCTGATGGTACTACCCTGAAGATTTACGAAAGGGCCGTATTCAGGAATTTTCGTGGTAGGCTTTTAATTTATTACAGGCAAACATTTGGGAATTTATATATCAATTTAATATTAAAGTGATAATGCAGATTTGTAAAGAAACAATCTCAAAATATAGCTGAATATTAATATTACTTTAATTTTATTTTGACGAAAGCCTAAAAACAAATTTCTGTTACGGACCATCTCTTCCTACAAACCTTTGAAACGTACCTGTCCTAAGAAATACAAATTTGTTTATGACATTTCTACCGCAAGCCCCATGAACCACCGTGGGGGGTAATCGTCTTATTCTAAAATGAGTCTCAAATATTGTTGGTACCAACTATACTTTAATATACTATTCCTTCATTACACCGACCTAACCTGACCTATCCCAAACTGGCTCAACTTGGTTAATCAAAACCTAAAATAAAAAATTGCAAATGTGTAAGAATTTAATGAACATGTTACTCTTCATGTTCTGAATGATGCTGATGAAGATCGGAAAGGTTATTGGATATGCGATAGAATGTGGTTTTCAGAAACGAATTCGTGATGTAGAAATGATTTTTAAACCATTTCTTGAATTGAAAATTAACAAAATGGAGAGAAAACAACAGAAGAGAATAAAAGAAGAAGGTGGTATAAGTACATATAAATAATACTCCTACTTTAAACCGTTGAGTTAGTAGTAGTTAAATTTTCTACAATCTCACAACATTGTTGTAGGTTATTAAAAATATTACGCATTCGTGGAAGGCAAAAAAAAAAGTATAAATGTTCGAAAAAAAATTCAAAACTTATCAATCGTAATAGAGCTTTGAAAAGAAAGAAACGGTATCACAAAGTGTGGCTGTTGGTTCAGGAATTGTAAATTCTATTATTAATAAATTACCATTTATGTATTATCACATTCCTGGATATCAATTCTGTGGTCCAGGAATCAAACTTCAAAGACGACTTGAGCGAGGAGATCGTGGTATTAACAAATTAGATGAAGCATGCAGAGAACACGATATTGCTTATAACGAGCATCAAGATTTAGAAAACAGTCATAAAGCTGACCGCATTCTACTCGAGCGAGTGAAAAAAGAAGACGTGCTGCTGACGCTTCTTTTAGTGAGAAATCTGCTTTTTAGGTGTTTCAACAGCAATGAGTGCCAAATTGAAACTTGTGATGAGATGTTCTAATAACAATAAAATGAATGAAATACAAAAACGCAGACGACGAAGATCACGAATTGGTAAAGTGAAGAAGTCAGGACGAGGACTAATTAAATTTAGTGATTTAATAATAAGCAAAGCGAAAAACACTTTATATAGTGGAAAATTTGATAGTACGAAGAGTGCTATAGGTGCAGCAATAAAAGTTGTAAAACAGTATAATTTTCAAGGTAACTCAAAAAGTAAATATTTTGAGCAAAACAGCCAGATTTCCAAGGGTAAACAGAAAAAATCGTGAAAACAACCACAATTTTCAAGGTAACTCAATAAATCTTAACTTTTCAAGCAAAACACCCCGATTTTCCAGGGTAAACAAAAAAGCAAATATTTCAAACTAGTTAAACAAGGGTAAACAATTGTCCAACTGATCGAACACGATTATTAATTGTAATTAATTAGACGAATTTTAAGAAGTTATGTAGATGTTTTTGCGCTACTTCTGGAGGTAATTTTGTAAGTAAAATAACAGTAACTTTTCGTAGCAATTCAATATGCTCATCGTTTGTTATAACAAATTTAAATTCTTCATATAGGTAAGATTTGGACATTACTTTACTTTCAACTCCCTTTGGTTACCTTAAAAAACACCCTTTTTTTTCAAAATGTGCAAATTTCCTCTTAATAATGGCCAAAAACAACACACACAAAATCTCGAGCATTCCCAACAAACGGGTTATTAAATCGGACATCTTTACCAAATTCGACGACTCTACCGAAATTAACGAATCTATAGGAATCAGACATCGACGGACAAATTCAACTTTGGCGAACAGCTGGACATATTTCCCAAATCGATCAATCTAACCAATCGACATCGTTTAAACATCGTTCTACAATCAATACTGTTCGAATGTCCACCGCTCCAAAATCGACATCCAGAATCCAGAATCAAGCGGCTCAACAAACGACATCGTTTATACTTTACTCCAAAATCAAATGGAGGATGGATTATTTATTATCGACATTGGCTTCGGCCTGCGGAGAAGTAGTCCCTCTCAGGGACGCTCTGAGCTGGCTGTGCCAGACATCGACTTTGTCTTTGGATGCCATCTATCAACAGACAGATCCATCCATAATAATAAATTATTAAAAAAACGTAATCCATTAGGCAAATTTTACAAATCCAAAATTCGACAATATATAAATATTTTAAGACAAAATTATTTTAGACAACAAAGATTGGAGAATAGTAATAATTCTAAATTACAATGGGAACTGCTCTATAATTATTTAAAAATTTCTAAAAGAAAAACAAATTTCGAAGGTGACTTAAACTTAATTAATATGCACTTTGTTAATGTAGGTAAAGAACTGGCAAACAAAATTCCATATATTAAACGAAAATCAGAACAAACTATTTCAAATACCATTTTTTATGAGCCAATTACAGAACAAGGAATTAAAAACAAAATAATTTTATTGAAAACAAATGTTGCTACAGATCCTGATTCTATCTCGGCCAATTTATCAAAAATTTACAAAGATACCATTTCCAAACCTTTAGCATATATGTTTAATTTATTTCTAGAAAATGAGGATATACCGCAAGAATTTAAACATTCTGTAATAACACCGATTTATAAAGGTTCTGGAGGCAAACTAGATCCAAATAATTATCGAGCAATTTTTGTTATTTCCAACTTGGAGAAAACTACTCGAAACATGCATTTACAACAGAGTTTATAATTTTATTGCAAAATACAATATTCTTTCCAACAACTAGTTTGGCGTTAGAGAAAGGAAAAATACTACGCAAGCAATCAATAAATTAATATCCAGATTAGACACTTGTAGAAGAAACAAACTAGTTGTATTTTTAGATCTGAAAAAACTTTCGATACAGTAGATCATTCTATTCTCTTAGATAAATTAGAAGAAATAGGAATTAGAGGCAATTTATTTAAGAATTACCTAGAAAATCGAACTTGTACTAAACTTAAAAATAAAAAATCGGATATTTTAAAAATTAATTGCGGTGTCCCACAAGGAACATGCCTAGGCCCTTTATTATTTAACATTTATATAAATAGCTTAACAAAATTAAAATTAAACGGTGAATTAGTTTTATTTGCAGACGATACAGCTTCAATTGTAGAAGCGGATTCAGACAAACTATACGAAAAAACAAACTCGGATCTATTTTTAATTAGAAACTGGCTAATCGAAAAGAAATTTTGTCTAAATATTTCTAAAACAGAATATATTTACTTTTCTATAAATATTAAAACAAGATATTTTGACTTTTCTACTAATATTAACACTGATGGAAAAATTCTCTTACACGAATACGACTGTTATAAAAGAGAAAATTGTAAATGTATCCCGTTAAAAGCAGTAAACCATTAGAAATATCTTGGGGTTATAATAGACAAGGGATTTCACTGGAAATTACATATTAATACAGTTTGTACAAAAATAAAAAAAATCATTTAAAGCACTTAATATATCCGCTACAGACAGTTTTAGAAAATCAGTTTACTCTGCTTTAGTACAATCTTACTTACAATATGGTTAATGTATTTGGGGTAATAAAGTAACAGAAATCTTAATCAATTTACAAAAGAACATAATTAGTAAATTTAAACTAAATGTGCCCACGCTAGATCAGCTTTATAAACTCGCCTTAGAAAATCCCAATTTTAGGCCTTTACCATATAATTTCGAAAATCGTTACAAACAGTATTTTCCTATTTTAACACTTTGCAGATACGATATAAACGATATAACTACGAAAACTGCAAACAATTCTTCAGTGGAGGTGGTGCGGAGGCTGAAGAGGCGGTTGGAAGAACGCCAGGAAATTTTGTCAAATAAAAGAATACTGGCAGAATCCATATTAGACCAACTTTCTCAACAGGAAGAAATTAAAAAACACTTTAAACAAGTCAGGAGGAGAGCAATAAGCTCTCTCCTCCAATGCCAAATTGAGGAAGCAAATAAATGCATATCAATTTTGTTTATTATTATTTGTAAATCATAGATGTGGGCTTATATTATATGTTAATTAGTAGTTATAGTTAGGTTATTTTATGTACATATTTTTAGTTTATATTTTAATATCTTTAATTTTAACCAACTTTACTCTCATTTAAATCTTTTCTAAGTTTTTTCAATTGTAAACGATAGTTTTTCAAATGAGTAAGACTGACTTCCAAAGAATGTGGATTCTCGAGTATGTTAGTTTCATGAATTTTATTTTCTAAAGCTGTTTTAACTATTTTAACACTTTTATTAGTGTATTTTAAAAACTTATTAATTTCATCTAAACTCTTTATTTTACTAATATATTCACGAATTAATTTTACAGAACATTTAGCTAGAGAGCTTACTGTGGAAGACATACTTGCTTTTTCTTGCGTCTATCTTTCACTTTTATTATTACGATATCACGATAATTGTACCAACTAACTAAAACTTATATTTTCACTGTACGATGATTACACAAAGACTGTTAAAACTCACGCTTTCACCCTCTTATTTATAGTAGATAAGTATTTCATCATGATCTAAAAATAATAGTGACATCATGATCTTAAAATAGCCATGACATCATGAACTAAAATAGCAATGAAATCGGGGGATTCCCCATATTTGTGGTAGGGGATTTACCCTGTTGTGATAATAAACGAAATAAAAATATCAGCTTTTGTCTTCTGTAACACTATACACAACTATCAAAGGGTAAAAAAATTAAATATACGTTTGTTCACACGGGTGTCAGGTTACACTTTATGCAAATTCAACAAAATTAGCATTTCTGGTATCGGATTACATTTTTTGCAAGATCAGCAAGATTTTTGCAAAATCAGCATTTTTTGGTAGCGGATTACATTTTTTGCTGCCATCAACAAAAAATCTGCAAATTCGGCGTAATTTTCCCACACATTTCCACACTCTGAGTTACCCTCAAAATGGCGGATTTGTTTTCTTTAGGGCCTTATAAAAGCTTTACCGGCACTCGAAGTTATCATTATAATCTGAAGAAATTCAGTGAGATCTACTCGTAGTTTTGTGTATTACTGTGTAAAAAAATGAAGGTTCAGAAGAAGAATATTCTTTCAAGATTCACTCAAGAAAATTGGTGCAGTGGAACCACCAACAAATGTAAGTTTTTAAAAATTAATTAATTTTATAATAATTAAAACGTGTGTTCATCTAAAATCTCTCAAAATGGCTTTGACGAATATTTTACATATGTTTTTTTTTTCCAATTTCTTTGATAATTAAATAAACAAGAATCTAACTAATTAAGTATAAAAATAGTTTTTATTAAAACAGCAAAAAGTAATAACTTTGTAATAAAAAAATAAAATAAAAATGAGCATAAAATCTTTTCTACATTTCAGAAAAAATATCATTTGTAACTATTATTATTTTTACTATTTTTTTTTGCAGGAAATAATTGACCTGAGGACGCCGATGCGTGTTCCAACTCAGGAATTTGAAGAAAAATTTAGAATAATATTTTAACGAACGACTCCATCCTTGTTCAGTTTGAAGCCATCTCTCCACCTTCACCGCCAACCCGTGAGGATAATCAAGTGCCACCCCAACCTGAGCCCCAAACAATTCAGGTGCTCTCAAACGTCAAAATTCATCTCCCAAGAGCACAAGCAAGAAAAGACCTCACCCTCATTCAAGCAGAGTTTGAAACTGAGACTGAGAATGAGGATGAGGGGTCGGGGGATGAAGAGGATGATGAAGAATTGAGGGAGATGATTGAAACTACAAAAGCCCCGAACAATTGTTCAGTTGAGGAAGAAGTGCAGGGGCTAAAGAGGCGGTTGGAGGAACGTCAGGAAATTTTGGTACAAAAGAGAAAATTGGCTGAAACGATGACGAAGGAGTTACTGCAAAAAGAAAACAATCTGAAAAAAGAACTGAAGCAGACGAGGAGGAGGAGGAGGGCAATAAGCGCTCTCCTCCAATCCCAAATTGATGAGGAACATCACTGTAGTTTAGTTGTAAATAAGTTATGTAAATAATAGCTAGGTTTATATAATATGTTAGTTTAGTTATAGTTAGGTTATTTTATTGTACATATTTTTAGTTTATATTTTTATATCTTTATTTTTAATTTTTAGTTTTTTACCTTTAATAAATATTGTTTATTAGTATATCTGCCTTTTATTTTCACATTGAAAGTTCAGTGACTGAAAGGTGATACTGTGGCTTACTACGGGAGGTAATCGAAACTCAGATCGTTGCATTCAAAAGAATGCGTTTACAAACAGATACTTTGTAAACATATAAAAATTAAAAACCTTTACATTACGCTTTAGTTGCTAGTTGTTCATCATCATGAGAGTAATAAAACAAAAAATTAAACTTCCAATAAATATTCTTCCTATAAAGTCTGTTAAGTCTAGTTAAAAAAACTTGATCCAGATTGTTATTGCCCTTTAATAAAAAAAACAAACAAAGTGAGCTTTGCGTATCTATGACAATAAAAAAATGTTGTTTAATCTACCGCAATTGTCATCTTCGCTGGTTTCAGTTTATTTTGTGGTAAACTTTGTTTATAACAATGGAGCGAAGATTTAATGCCGAAATGGCCGACATCCATTTAATGTTTGGAAAATGTAATGGCAATGCGGCCACCACCAGAAGGCGTTACATCGCACGTTTTCCTAATAGAAGGCCACCTTCTAGAGGATTTATTCTTAGAATAGATCAAAGATTACGTGGAACTGGGTCTTTTCGTTCAAGAAACAGAAATGGTAAAAGGCCTAGAGCGGCTAGAACACCGCAATTAGAGGAACGGGTTCTGAATCAGGTGGAAGAGGATCCAACAATTAATATACGAGAAATAAGCCGGACAGAAAATGTTTCTCAGACTACTGTTTGGAGAATTCTGCGTGATCAAAGTTTATATCTATATCCATTTCATCGGGTTAAAGTACAAGAACTTCTTCCCAAAGATATCGAGAGAAGAAGAATGTTTTGCCAATGGATTTTGGAAAATCATCAACAAGATCATTCGTTTTCCTCTCACATTTTGTTTACGGATGAATCGTATTTTCATAGGAAAGGTATATTAAATATGAGAAACATGCACGTCTGGGCAAATGCAACCCCGCACGCTGTGTTTATCAATCATACACGGCAAAATTTTCGAGTAAATTATTGGATCGGTTTTCTTGGAAACCATTTATTAGGTCCTTGGAGATTGCCCGATATCTTAACTGTAATCTCCAATTTACCCCCATACTGGAAGATTTTTTTCTTTTAAGGCCTTACAAAAGTCTTGACCACCACCTAAATTGTCATTACAGTCTGAAAATATTCAACTGTCGTGTGTGTAGTGATAATTGTGAAAAATGAAACATCCAAGAAAAAACTTGCTCGCATTAAAAAAAATTAAACCAAAAGTAAGTTTTTAAAAATTAATTAATTTTGTAAAATACATAAATTCTCTGTTCTTTTGCTTTTAACATAGATCAATATTTTCATACTTTTTGTTTTCTTTTGAAGGAAATTATGGATCTGCGAGTTGCGATAATGCCTGCAGGAGCTACATCAGAAAATGTAAGTTTTTAAAAATCAATAAATTTTTCTTTATAATAATTGTTCTTTCTTGCTTTTAACATAAATCAACTAATTTGATAAAATTTAACTATTAAACAATATATTTGTCTATAATACATAATTTTTTTCTAACTAATTTGATAAAATTTAACTATTAAACAATATATTTGTCTATAATACATAATTTTTTTCTTGCTTTTAACATAGATCAATATTTTCATACTTTTTGTTGTTTTCTTTTGCAGAAAATTATGGATCTGCAAGTTGCAATGATACCCGCAGAAGCTTCCACTACAACAACGAAAAATGTAAGTTTTTAAAAATTAATTAATTTTTCTCTATAATATATAATTTTTCTTTCTTGCTTTCAACATAAATCAATTAATTTTATAAAATTTAACTATTTAACTATTAAATTATATATTTGTTCATAACACATAATTTTTTTTTTCTTGCTTTTAACATAGATAAATATTAGTATATATTTCTTTTTGCAGGAAATCATTGATCTTCGAACTCCTGGACCGAACCAGGAGTTTGAAGAAATATTTCTGAACAATATTTTGGCTAATGATTCAATCCTTGTGGAGCTCCACAATCTTTCAAGGCCATCAAGGGAACCGAAAATCAAGGTGCTCTCCGATGTGCGGGTGAAACCGGCAAAAGGGCGAGGAGTCAAGGACCTCGTCCTAATGCAACAACATGATCGAATTTATGAAGACATTTCGTCTTCATCTTCGGAAGAAGAAGATGAAGAAAACGTCAACCTGTTCCTTCAATCTGAAAAAAGATTGAGGGAACAGATCTCGAAGAAACAAAAGCCTCTTCAGTGGATGAAGAGGTTAGGGGTTTGAAACGTCGCCTGGAGGAAAGAGGTGAGGTTCTAAAAAAGACGCGAACTTTGGCTGAGAATCTGATAAACGACCTCTCCAAACAAGAGGATGAATTGGAGAGGGAGTTTACAGAAATTAAATCAAAATTGAAGAAAATCCGAAAAAAGCGCAAAGATATCACCTCTATCCTCCAGACACAGGAAGAAGAAAACAAATGTAAAAATATAATTTTAAGTATTAGGGTGTAGATTTAGACACTAGTTTAGTTATTATATTACTTTTGTGTATATTTCAGTTTAGTTTTTATGATTTTAATTTTTAATTGTTACTATTTAGTTTTTTTTTTTTTTTTTGATTAATAAATTAATCGTATTTAATACATTCATCTTTTATTTCCACATCAGAAGTTCAATGACTGAAAGGTGATACCATCATTATTGGTACTTACACGTGAGTGATAATCGAAACTCAGATTGTGGTGTTTACAGTGTTAGTGCTGTGTAGACATTTAAATATTAAATTCCTTTACTTTACGCTTTAGTTGCTAATTATTCTAGTAATAAAACAAAAAATTAAACTTCCAATAAATATCAGTGATTTTGATATTTCTACGAACCAAAATCGAAGACATGGTGATTTATTACCTTCATCCATTCGATGTTTAATTGTAGGTCCAAGCAATTGTGGTAAAACTAATCTAATTATTAATCTTATTGAACAGATGAATGGTCTCAGATTTGAAAATTTATACATTTATTCAAAGTCTTTATATTAAACCAAGTATCAGTATTTGGAAAAGTTTGTAAAACCCATAAAAGGTTCTTCCGCAGCCGCATGAAGCAAAACCAAATTCTATATTTATATTTGATGATGTAGCATGTGATAAACAAGATCTTATGAAAGCATATTTTACTATGAGGCGACATAAAGGTATTGATTCGTTTTACTTATGTCAAACTTATTCACATGTACCAAAGCATCTAATTCGTGATAATGCTAATTTAATCGTTCTTTTCAAGCAAGACAACCTAAACTTACGACATGTATATGATGATCATGTAAAAACTAATGTATCATTCGATAAATTCTAAGAAATGTGTTCAATGTGTTGGAAGAATAATTATAGATTTTTGGTGATAGATGAAGATAGCGATATTAATAATGGAAGGTACAGAATAGTGATGATTCATTTGTTGATCCTCAAAACAAATAAAAGCTGAATACACAGTTTTACATAATTCGACGTTCTTATTGTGAAGTCATCATCTTACACAATATCTTTTAGTGTGTGCACTTAGTAGGTAATTTATAAATAATATGAATACAGAGGCATTGCAAAATACAATCGAATTAAAAAAGAAATTAATACAAATACAAAAACAGCTTCAACATACATTAGCCTTAATTAAAACGAATGAGCTGAATCAACAACGTAAATTTTTACCGATTACAACCGAACTTAAAACAATTGCAAAGAAATTACATGTAGACGGAGTAAAAGAGAATGATAATTTAAAAACAGAAAAACTATTAGAATCAAAAGTTGAAAGTTGTTCTAAACCGAAATTTCATCCTTTCATTGATACAAATGATTCATCATTTTGCATTTAATTCGTACTGATGTGAATAGTACCGTAGATGAAGTAAAATTGAATTAAATATTAAGCGTGTTTCCGCGATTATATAGAACAAATGTAGGGAAGCTAAGAGGTTGGGGTACGGGGTTATTTTACTTAAAATTATTATGTCATTATCTCAAAATAACTATGACATCATCAATCTAAAAATAGCTGTGATTCATCGAGTGATCTAAAAATAATCATGACATCATAATCTAAAAATAGTCATGCCCTCATAATTCTCAGACTTTGGAATCCAGAATTGAGAGTGGGATCCGGAAACAAGGATCCAGGAGTGGGGGTTTAAATTAAAAATGTCTAACAGAGGTGAAATCCCCCAAGAATTGTACAATTTGACTGCCAATAGGCTGCTAATTAATAAAAATGCCGAGGCCAAGGAATATAGAATGTGCCATGTTACACTCTATATCGGTTTGTTAAAGTAGTTAGGAGTACGAGAACCCAAAAATCGGTTATAATCCACACAATAAAGTTTTCAGTCAAGAACTGAAAAAAAAATATATGTAATTACTGTGAAATCTCGGCTGAATTGTATTACGTTATTGTATAATGTGAAATACTTGATTTTATGTTTAAAGAGTAAATAAACATTTTTAGGTTAACCGTGGAGCAAGTTGACGGGGGCAAGATGACGAATTTGTCAACATCACTTCTATTCAGCTATTCTTGTGCTATAAAAATATTAATTAAGGCCAGTAATTGATTTTTTAAGATGGTGAGACACTACGTTAAAAAGCCGGAACGTCGATCCTGGTCAGACGACGCTTTACGAGTAATTGCAGCGCTTCATGCTGTAGAAGAAGAAAATATGAGCATTAACACTGCCAGCCAAACATTTGAAATACCTGAACCTACTCTCCGAAGATATTTTAAAAAGCACATACAAAACGAAACACTGTCCAGTAGCGGAGGTAGGCATAAAACTACTTTCAACGAGGTACAAGAAAAAGAATTGGCCGCATATCTTACTGATTTAAATACCCGAGCCTTCGGTCTTACATCAGCAGAATGCCGAAAGTTAGCGTATGAATACGCTGAACAGAATAATATTAAACACTAGTTTAATACGACAAGCAAAACTGCTGGTGCAGATTGGTTAATTTTCTCCATGAAGCAGCAAAACATTAGTTTAAGGCAACCAGAGTCGAAATCTTTAGGGCGTTTGATAGGATTTGAGGTTGGCAAATTTTTCGATTTGTTCAGGAACCTCAAGGAAAAACATAATTTCGGACCTGATAGGACATATAATAAATATGGATGAGTCGGCAATTTCTACCGTTCCAAATAGACAAACAAAAGTTTTAAAAATATGCAATGTTCTATAGACAATTTCAACCTGGAAAGACAGTAAAAGTGCGTCCGATGCCCAATATCTCCGACAAAGTCTCCGTAGTCCAAAATTTATTAACAGTTCTATCTGCTTGAGTGATATACTAGGTCAGTTGTCTCTATGGAAAAAAGGAATATTTTATGTTTGTCAATCATGTTTCAGGGACAAATGTATCGTTTAGTCGTTTTCTTCAAACACCATCTGTAGACTTGAAGAGTTCAACGAATGCGGTAAAAGACACTGTAAGCGTACTCGAAGAGAAGAGAGAAGAGACTGAAATTGCATTCAGACAATTATTTCTTGGAGCGCAAGACCTTTCGTAACATTTAGACGTAGAGCTGAAGGTCCCGCGCCTTGTTTCCCGACAGATACACAGAGACAATTACCAAACATCTCACGAGTATGTTCCACTTTTAGACAATATACCTAATATCAGATCTAAAATATAGGTTTTCTCCAGATGTGTTGAATATCTTTAACCTAGGAGTCTTCTTGCTTCGTTCTACACGCACTGAGCAAAATATTTTATCTGTGCGCGAAGCAGCAAATATATACAAAGTACTTCTAGATGCTCCTGTCTCTGCTGTAATGTCTGAGTTCAAACTGTGGGTGGCTAAATGGAAAGACAAAGTCCAGGGTGGCTCTGAAATTCCCAGTTCTTTGATTCGGATCACTGAGTCGTGTGAATTGTACCCTTGTATCAACCCGATGCTTCGAATTTTAGCTACCTTACCAATACGTGTGGCAACAGCGGAGCGTACATTTTCAACTCTCCGACGACTCAAAACTTGGCTTAGGTCTAGGATGGGAGAAGAGCGACTCACTGGTCTTGCTTTGCTGCACATCCATCGAGATATTGAACTTGATATTGACAAAGTTTTAACTCGATTCGCATTCTAAAAGGCGACTTAAATTTGCCCTTTAGATGCACATTAGTGGATTTTTTATTTTAATTTACTATTACAAAGTGATAATATATAATTGTTTGCATTTCAGGGTAAGCAAGATTTTGCAAGAACCTGTAAATTAATTTTTGTGAAATAGGTTAAGATTTCTGATTTTGTTAAATTTCTGAATTCTCTGTAATATTTGAATGTATTTATTTCACTCAAACAATAATGAGGATATAGAACATAGTACACCTGCAACGTCAACAACACAATCTGAAACCGCATAATTTGAATTACCGTTATCCTCATAATCATCTGAACCCCAAGATATAAAGCCAGTAACTTTAGAAACTTGTTCATTAAATTATTTAGCAAGTTCTGTTATACATAAAACATATAAAAAACAAATTGTAACCTTTGTAGAAACACATTAACTAAAATTGAAGAACTCATGACTGATAAAAATGAGGTTGTTATACTCAATCGAGATTACAGTAATACAAGTAATCAATATTTAGAAAGACCTCAGCCCGAATTATATCAAATTGTCAGAAATACTCCGAAAATATATAGCAAAATTATAAAGAAAAAACCTCATCTCCCAAATATTAAAACAGTTATAAAAAACAGGATTCATTTAAACAGTTTTATTAAAAACTGGTTACATTATAATAAAAACAACTGTTTCGAACATAGATGGTTTTTTTTAGTAAATAAACTCTTAGATACCAAATTGATTAGTATTTTTAAATCTTCTCGTAAAACAGGCAAGTCTCAAGTTCAAAGAAAAATGAAAAAGTTTCCAATATTTAATAGTTTCTAAGTCTAATTGTCGTATACAGGTAATTCACGAATAATATTGAGCCTGACGGAATTTCAAATTCAACCCGATCGTCGTATTCCGGACGCGAGAACTTTTACGCGTACCGTACAACGCCTTCGTGAAAGTGGAAGTTTTAAAATGAACATTCGTGACATAGGTTCTACAGAGCGTAACCGCAGACTGGACACCGAAGAAGACGTCTTAGAAAGAGTATAAACCAATCCAGGAGTAAATGCGAGGCGCTTGACGGCAGAAACAGATCTTTCGCAATCCATGATTTCGCGTATTTTACATGAACAAGGCTTTTATCCATTTCACATTCAAAAAGTCCAGGCTTTGAAACCCAAAGATTTATCTGGCTACAGATGAAGCAAGCTTCAATCGATTTCAGGAGCAATTTTCAATTAATGTTTGAATAGGAATCGTAGACGATCATTTAATAGGTCCTTATGTTTTACCTCCAAGACTGACAGAAGCCATTTTTTTTTGGAATTTTTATCATAGCAATTGGATGATCTTCTAGAAGACGTTCCTCTAGAAACACGCCATGAGATGTGTTACTTGCAAAACATTGCGCTGTTATTGTGCGAGAGTGGTTGAACGCTAATTACTCAAATAAATGGATAGGACGTAGTGGGCCTGTGCCGTGGCCGTCTCGCTCTCCAGATGTAAATCCATGCGATTTTTTTGCATGGGCCCACATGAAACAATTAGCGAATGCTACTTCTGTAGACACAGTGGAGGAATTGCGCTTGCGAGTGGAAAATGCTGCCCAAACAATTCGTGACGTGTCTGGTGTTTTCGGCAAAGTGCAAAGATCTTGACTACGTCGTGCTCGGGCTTGCATAGATAACGCAAATGAACATTTTGAATATTTTTTTATAAATGTGGCCACTGTTTAATGCCTGGTTCATGCACGTCAAATCTAATTTAATGTGACATAACGTAAAAGTTGAAAGCTGTGATGTTAGTAGAGGCGTTCACTCACACATGTAATATTTTAATTTAATTGACACCGTCGTCCTCTTCACGAAATTCACCCTTTTCGTGGCGACACAATATCGGTTTGGGATGACATTTGTTTTAATGGGCGTACCGACTTAATGGTACTTGAGGGCAATATGACCGCACGTATTTACGTAGATCATGTAGTCAACAATGTCCTACCCATGTATCATGCGGCTATTGACGAAAATTTTTTGTTTTTGGACGACAATGCTCGGCCGCACCGCGCCGAAATTGTGAAAAAAAAAAGTCCCTAAACAAACGAAAACTTGTGTTCGCAGAAGTAAAGAAACGAGATGAAGATGAATACTGGGACGATGAGGATTATCGACACACTCCAAAATATAATTGTGCTAATAATAGTTTTAAAAAATAAAATGTGTATTAATATTTTGACTTTTTTTAAATTTCATTAATTAGTGAGCAAAATTGCATTGGGGTTGAAACTACCCTAAACTACTTTTAACCTCTCAAAAAAAGGTTTAACAACCCCCAATATACAAAAAAAATCAAGTCAGGTCGTCAAAAAATTCACAAAATTAATTTGTTTCATTTACTTTAATGTGACATTACACGAACAATAGTACCCCTTTAAAAAAAACACAAAACACATGAATCAAAACACGTGTAAGCAATTTTACCATTTTGCAAAGGATGCAAGATTTTTATCTACTACTTGTTTTATTTACACAACTACATAAAATTTATTTTTGATTTATTTCTTTATTTATAAACTGAATATTTTTTAAAAACATTAATTAAGTAACCAATAGTTTATTATTTATTCATTTAAAACACGTATAGTTGAAATTTTAGTTTGTGGATTATTTACTTCGATCAAAAACAACAACTCAAATAAAACAGTGCATTTTTAATAAATTATGTTTTAGATAGAAACACAAATTAAAGAATAATGTTTAATAGAGATAAACTCGAATACCATTCAAGGTAAAAATACATGAATCAAAACGTTGAATCCTGAGTGAGCCAGAACCAGCACTATTTATCATTGAAGGTCACGCAAAACACATGAATCAAAACGTTGAATCCATTATCCACTACTCATGGTTAATATAATATAGAATTCAATGTTTTCATACTGTCTGATGTGTTTTGGCTTAAATTTTTGTAAACATTACACACTTTTGTGGAGCAGTTTAGATGTAGTTCCACAATAAATAGTTCGTTAAAATGCACGAGTTGTATCATTCAATCATTTGGTTCTTTGAGCCTGATTTTACGGCATCGAAAGAAAATTTTGTAAACAACCACAATTTAAAACCGATTATGTTAATTTTATAAATGAATATTCTGAATTAGGTCACATGAAACCCATAAAAAACCATATTAAACAAAAACACATACAAATGATCAATATTATTTACCTCATCATGCCGTCATCAAAGAATCGAGTTCTACCACTAAGCTTCGCGTTGTATTTGACGCTCCGCGGCTAGTTCAACTGACGTCAGTCTAAATGACACTTTAATGGTAGAAGCGACCATTCAACAAGATCTCTTTTCAATTATTACGAGATTTCAAACCTACCAAGTTGCTTTTTGTTGCGATATAGTTAAAACGTATCGACAAATTTAGGTCGATCCCAAAGATACGCCATTTCAACATATATTTTGGCCTGATAACAAAGACAAACCATTAAAAATCTATGAGCTAAAAACCGCCATGTACTGAACGGCATCCGCACCATATTTAGTCACAAAATGCCTCCAAAAATTAGCACTAGACAAAAAAAAACAATTTCCCCTTGCATCTGCAGACTTCTACGTGGACGATTTATTGTCAGGTGCAAATACTGTACAGCAAGCAGTCAAATTATGCGATCAATTAATTAATGCACGAGCTCAAGGCAGATTTCAACTTCAAAAATAGTCAACTAATTGTTTAGAAATCTTACCCATGCAAAATCAAAACGTCCATAAATTAATTAAAATTAACAGACAGCAAAATAAAGTGTTACCGGGATCAAGAATGTAGACAGCCCATGAGGCGTAAGAGAGTTGCGGGTATCTTAAAAGACGGTGCGAGGAGATGGCGCTAGCAGTACCGGTTGGTACTGCTAGGGTACGATTTTACCGCTCAAGATGGTGGCGAGAAGTGACAAGTGGACAAGTGGTATGCTGACCAACGAAGAGAAGGTGTGTGTCTCGCACATAAGACTCGAGGGGACCGCCAGGCGATGGTAGCTTTTAGGAAATGGGCATTTTGCAACCACTTGGAGCAAGAGATGTTGAAGAAAATGCCGGAAAAAAAATAGCGAAAATTTCAAGGACGAGGTTTTGGAGTTATTAATTTAAAAAAAGGAAAAGAAATACGACAAAAAGATATTAAAGTCAAATTAAGTTATAATGAGTATAGAGAGTATACTTTTTAGTAGCTAGAATAAAATTCATAACTTGAATATAATCAATTTTTGTAAAAAAAATCATGAAGCAGGTCGATTTTTATTTTTCCTTGCGCACCATTTGACACATATGGTTTTTATTTATCTGCTTCTGAAATGCACAGCCACCTTTAACTTTTTTTTTCAAATGTAATGTTATGACAAGTAACACATCAATCAACAATCGCTAATGTAATATGCTGACTACTAGCCTTTTAAAGGTTAGGAAATACATCATTAACTCCCATTACCAGTAATATCATTTTATGCCTTGGGCGGTAATATGCAGGTTTGCCAACGTTATTTAAACAATTTTAATATCAAATTGACACATTATTTCAATATTTTCTTTGACATTTCTGAAATGTTAAAAATCAAACGGAATTTGAATGGCCTACCACGTTTCAACCTTGACTTTGTTAGAATTTTATTTTATTCAAATTTTTGACCAAATACTCGGTGATAATACTAGCATTACCGCTTGTGTTTTATGCGAGGCAGGTGCTTCTCGATCATATCCAGGAGCATTCGAGATAATACCATATTTACTACCTAGTTTGTAATGTACTATAATTTATGAATACAGGGTGTTTACTACGGTCTTGGGGTTAAAATTTAAATGAGATGATATTAACGGTAGAAGAAAACTAATACGCTATCTAAAACAAAAATTCATGTTATATGCGTTATAATTCATTTTATACTATTTGTTTGAGAACTGCTGCTTCGGCTGCAACAATGACCATTAGTATCATTACCTTGTGTTTCACCGTAAATCATAATCACGACAACCAATTTATTATTTTAATATTTGTCATACATATTCATAAATTTGGAAAAAAAAATAAGAAAAACGAATCAAACCTGTTGGAAACCATTTTGCTGGAAGAGATTAAACAGAAAATCTTCGAATTTTGATAAAAACTAAAGCAAACGCAGATCAAATGATGGCAGTATCAAAACTATGAAGTGACTTTTCTCTTTCATTGTCATGGATACGATTTTTTTATCTGTTGCAACAATACAATATTATCTGGACAAGGAAATAATTCCAGTTACCCTCAAACCGTGCACCAATATTTTGGAGGTTAATAGCATTCTTAATAATAACAATTGTGTGAGTTTTTTTCTCGGTTACAGTATTTCTGTACTCTTCTATTACTAGGTCAATTTTCAACTCCTAGACTGTAAACACCCTGTATTTATTATCACTCGCACAAAAGCGATATAGAATCCTTCAGACTAGAATTAAAACTTTTGCCAAAGACAATTATCAATATGAAAAGAAAAATAAAACCTTAAAATAATGAATATGATGCAGTTAATAAGACATTCTGGAAAACTATAAAATAATGTTTAAAGAAACTTATAAACCGTCAAGGATTTCTGGTACAATTCCACTGTACAGTGGAATACGTTTAAAAACCTACGAGTATATTAGAAACAAAATGACTGAAGAAAGACTTTCCCACTTGGCCCTTTTTAACATTGAACGCGTCATGACAAAAGAAATAAACATTGCAAAAGTTGTTACTCAATTTGATGCTGCACATGACAATCGAAGGATTCTTTTGCACTAAGTAAGTTTCTGTTTATCCTTGTGTTGTTATTAAATAATTTCAAACACATTTAACACTAAAAATAGGCAACATACTACACATTGAAATATCCGCATTCGAATTCGACTTTAGCGCCACTTCTTGCGGTGGAAGTAGATGTCACCCCAATAGATGGAAAAGGGAGGAAGCGGGGGTTGTTGTTTCTAATAAGTTGTTTTTGGAAATCGTTGCCAAGTTTGCAAAAGACGCGAGCATGGAAAGAAAGGAGACCCGAAGGAGGAGGCGTTTCAGGTCCAGCAAGCCAATCATCGCCACGACGAGATGGAGGTCGAGACAAGCCACCACCCAGGCGCCGACTCGAAGCGATGAGACCATCGGGGAAAGTTCAAATTTGATTGCACTGCTCCTGGAACAACAAAGGAGGGCATTTGAGCAGCAAACGTCGGTTCTCTCGGGGCTTCTGGCACAAGCGTCTGTACGGAGTGATGCAGGGCCCCCAGTCCCTGTTTCTCTTTCAGCAGATCCCTTTCCTCCGCCAGTGGAAGCGGTTCCGGCGCTTGTGGGATCTCCGGACAGCGTCACCGCGCCAGATGTCTCCGACGGTTCATCGCCCCGGGTCCAGCAGGGTGAGGTGATCGATCCGCCTCCGAAACCCACTTCCGTTTCAGCCGAGTCAATCTCGGGATGGCAGCAAGTGGCCTCGGCGTTAGCGGCTAGGTCCGTGGCCCCATTGGATCGTCCGACCTTCAGGGATGCGGAATTTGAGAACCCGACTGGCTTCTTAGCGAAATTCTAGACATATTTCGAACGAACTCAATTGGCTCCCAAGGACAAGGTTCGGGAGGTGATGGCATGTCTCTCTCGACAAGCCGAGAAATGGACCCATTTTCACCAAAATTCCTGACCAGACTTCGACTCCTACAACACCGATTTCCTGAGTAGGCAGATTGAACTGCGGTCCAAAGATCTTTCATGGGTCTTTGACCCTTCTCGAGGCACCACCATGGCCGAATTTTTCATGGACCAGCTTACGGAACTAAGAACACTCGCCATTCCCATTTCGGAATCACGGATCACCTGGAGCGACGTGGTGCTCCTGCGCCGACGGTTTCTTCGGTGTCGAAGGATGTGGTTCGGTATTTTGATCCGTTTTCAGTTCCTCCACCAGTGGCGCAGTCAGGAACCGGGAAAAGGGTGAGAAGGGGAGGTGTTCTCATCCAAAAAGTTCAGACCAACTCAGCGGTGCCTTTTATTTCTTTTGTTTTAGCAAGGTAAGGCAAAAGGGCAGATAAAAGGTAAGCATAAAATCATAAACTTTAAGTTGTATCACAAAAGAACGTGAGACTGCTGTTGTGTTTTTTTTTATGTCCAACCGAGCCAACCCTAGCATCAAACGACCACCCTTCACGGTTTCGAACCGGACAAATGTGGTGAACGGGACGCTTGAGCAGTGACCGAGACAAATTCGAATTAGATTATTCCGGGTTCAATCCTCTTATAATTCTAACAGAGTTCGAGAAAAAATGGCAGGCTGCCTCTAAGAACACAGGTTCTACAGATATAAAAGACGATTCTGGTAAGGTTATACTGACCATTCCTCATAAATGAGATCTGATATTGGATTTGTCTTTATTAGTCTTAGTGTTTGTCATGAGAGGAACAGTTGCTAATAAAATTATAGCTAAGTCACAAGTGCAGTGGGTAGAAATTATCTATTACTAAAGCGTGATAGCTCCATCTCTCTCACACCCGTGTAAAGCATTGTAGCAAATCTTGGACCCGATACAAGTGAAAAACGGCAAAATGCGGAGACTAAGCAAAGATAGAAAACGAAAATTTAATCAAAAATCTATGGAATGCGAAACTTTCATGGCTGAAAAAGGCCTAAAAGTGACTAAATTTCTATTTAATTTATGTTTAAAAAAGACCTTAACCAAGAGTGCGTTGAATTTCAGTCTGACAGTTCGCGTCATTATGGTTCACACTCTTTAAGAAAATCAAACGAAAACCTCGCTAATACGGTTATAAACGTTGTGTGTGATTTGAAAAAGGCAAAACGGTGAAGTAATTTGTATTTGTGCAAAGACCGGTGTTGATTTTTTGTAAAGTGCGAGTTGAAGCGAAAGCGCTAAAGATGTAAATACTCATAAGGACGAACGGTCATAGGAACGAATTATCAGAGGTCCGAATGCTCAGTGGGCCGCCGAACTGCCGTTGTCTCTGTGAAATATCGCTTCGAAAGATTTTTATGCACATTGATGATTCGTAAACTTTTATAATGCATGAAATAATGCATGAAAAGTACGGTGAAAACTATGCAAAACCAGTGTCGAACATTTGCGGGTCAGGTATTGTACTTGGGGGCGAAGTAAATGAAAGAAATGTGTAATTTGAGGTAACCTGTCAGGTGAGAAAAWTTTCTTTGAAAAATTCAGAGACGTGTTGATTTTAGTTGAGAACTGTCAGTCTGACGTTTTTTTCTGTCATCGAAATTTGTCGTCTACTAAAAAGCAACAAAAGGACCGGAAGAACCGGTTAGAATTGGTCGTGATTTGTTTAAAAGTGATCAAGTTGAATGTGTTGTGTCTATTTTTTCCATTTTGGTGAGTGCCGGTGAAATTTTTAATAAATTGTGTGGGTCCAAGTGCGGCCAGGACGGGGTAGCAGTGGTCTGAGACGGCGATATAATTTTCGATAAAATGCACACTATCCGATCTAAAATATGTATGTGGTGGTTTGTGAAATATTGTTCAAGACTCAAAAGTCCCCATATAAACAAAATTTTGCCAAAAAATGTGTAATTTGAGGTAACCTGTCACGTGAGAAAATTTTCTTTGAAAAAATCAAGTGGCGTTTGTTTTTGACATTTATGGGCGTCAGTCACGGTGGGGACTAGCAGCGGCCTGAAACGGCACCGGCGATACAATTTTCGATAAAATGCACATTATCCTAAATTAGGTAGGTGGTGCTTTGTAAAATACTGTTCAAGACTCAAAAGCCCCCATATAAACGAAATTTTGCCAATTTGAAGAAATTTGAAGTTACCTGTCAGGTGAGAAACGAGAGCCGCGGATTTTGGGCCAACGAAAGGGACCTACCTAAAATAGAAATAATACTTATCTGATAACATAAAAGAGCAAGATGATAAGTCGTCAAGTGTCGTTTAGGACTTTAAGAGTCCCAAATAAAGAATGTCTAATTTGAGGTTATGAGTTATGACGCATAGACACAGATTACTTGCAGATTGGACACTCTTCCAAACCACAGATTATCTATTTTACAACAGATACGTCACTCTTCTGAATTAAAATAAATTCGGCGTCGCCGTGACCTCGGTGGTCGACTGTGATTGGCTAACCCAAACTTATGCCGTATTTATGAAAGATTTGGATTAGCTTATTTGGTGCGATTGTTGGTACTAATGCATATGTTGCTAACCGAATCCCCTAAACTTTTACTTCGTGCTTAGTATAATAGTAAAATRYRWAACACAACCTTAAAATTGTTTATTATAAGATTATAAAATGTGTTCATAAGTGTTTAATTACTCTATTAAAATAAATTAAACGAAATTTGCTGCATTTTAAATAGCTTCCAGTAAATGGTTAAGGCAAAAATTGTCTTTCTCTTTTTGATTACAATTTTGTTTAATTAATAGCCGCTACATTTTTCAAATTTAACGAAACCTCACAGCGCGCTACTATAGTCTGTGCTTTATTGCCATGATAACTGACATTTAAATACGCACTATTCAATATAAAAAATGTGAAAAAATTGGTAAATTATCAATGTATTTTTTTTATTTAACTAATTTTTGTG
>NW_025400983.1:14732918-14750279 GCF_015345945.1 Tribolium madens | reverse complement strand
CCCAAACATTATTTTACACAGTCTAAAAGACACTTTGCTAAATAAAAATGAAACTCTTAGTCAAATCAAACAGGATTTGTCCACAAGTGAAGTGTATTTTTTTAATTTTTTCAAGTGATGCGAATGAATTTAGTAAAATGCGTGAGGGACGTTTTTTTTTTTAAATTTAAGCATTTCTTTAAGAAATTTTTAATTTTTTTTTTGCAAGTCTTCAGTACATCTGACACTTTCTTAGTCCCCAACTGTCTTTTGTAGCACTATGTTTTGAAACGTSTCGAATRACATTTTTTAAAATTTAAGCATTGCTTTAAGAAATTTTTAAATGTTTTTTGCAACTCTAGAAATTTTTTAAACCAATTCATCTGACACTTTTAGTCTCCCCAACTGTCTTTTGTAGCACGATGTTTTGAAACGTCTCGAATGACATTTTTTTAATTTAAGCATTCCTTTAAGAGATTTTTAAATGTTTTTTGCAAGTCTAGAAATTTTTTAATCCAGTACATCTGACACTTTCTTAGTCTCCCCAACTGTCTTTTGTAGCACGATGTTTTGAAACGTCTCGAATGACATTTTTTTAATTTAAGCATTTCTTTAAGAGATTTTTAAATATTTTTTGCAAGTCTAGAAATTTTTTAATCCAGTACACTTTCTTTTTACTTCAAGCCAAAGTAATCCGAAGTAACCCGAAGTGGCCTAAAGTGACCTGAACCGACCTGAAACTACTCCAACTGACCCAAACATAATTTTTTTTAAATCTAAAAGACACTTTACTAAATAAAAATGAAACTCTTAATCAAATCCGATAGGATTTGACCACATCAGCTAGTATCTTACTAAAGCGTGATAGCTGCATCGCATCACACCCATGTAAAACGTTCAATTAACCATCTCTCTCGAACAATGCGGGGAAAGGGGAACACGGTGAATTTTGCGGCCCACTATAGCAAAAAATATGAAACTTTAGACAGTAAACGATGATGAAAAATGAAAATTCTATCCAACCTTTACTGAACGGGACGGGTGATTTTCGTTAATTCATATTATTTCGGCTAAAAATTCATAAAAATGAAAATTTTACAAAAAAAATGCACCAAGAGTGCGTTGAATTTCAATCATTCTGACACTTTTGTCAGTTGTTGTCATTTCGCGTCAATGTGGTTCATTAAGAAAATCAAACGAAAACCTCGGTAATACGGTKATAAACGTTGTGTGTGATTTGAAAAAGGCAAAAGGGTGACGTTATTAGTATTTGTGCAAAGACCGGTGTTGTATTTTTGTAAAGCGCGAGTTCGAGTTGGTGCAACACACCAGAGGTGCGAATGCTCAAAAGGACGAATGGTCAGAGGTCCGAATGTAGGCATTGATCAGCCTGCTTAAAATGGAATTGCAAGCACTTGGAAAACAGTTTCTGGCCGTGTGATACACAAAACTTTTTCGGCCGACAACATTTTTCAATTAAAACAAATTTATTGTTAAATTTTCTCCGGCTAGGGAATTAATTTTTCTTCTATTGGTAGCACTCACTCCACGGTGTAATGATTTAAACTKAAAATAATTTTATGAYATTTGTAAARTAATTAAGACTTTTGAGAAGAAAATACAATTGCATTAGTTGAAAATGGATACACAAGATACGCCAGAGCATATTCAAAATGTGGCAGAAGCTGCAATTCAAAATTTATTGGACCAATCGTTATTGGAAAGAATACGATTTGTTGAAGAAATGGGCTTCTGAAAATTTTCTTAAAATTCGATTCATTCTAATTCGACTTTTCGGTCAAAATGTCGTATGCAGTGAAATGGTGTAGAAATACGACGAGATTTGGGCCCGAAGGAATCAGTTTTCACCGGTTAGTCATTCATCATGGTTTGAGGTTATGTTTACATCGTTTTTGCAGACTTCCAAAAGGTGATTTGATGGCTGTGTGGAAAGCTGTTTTAGGCTTGAATCTTGGATGAAAAGTGGCAGTGGACAGAATTTGTAACAGAAAGAGAACTATAGAACAGACTTGACATTTCAGTGTCACTCAATGCTACCAATACAAAAACTTTCATTTAAAAACCCTGTTTTTATTTTCTTGCCAAGACACGCAAATGGGTGTTTTCAAGACGATTTGGACGATTGGAAAATCACTAATTTTAGACGGAGGCCGAAAAAGGAAGTCAAATTTRAGATGACGGAAATAATGCATGAAATGTACGGTGAAAACGATGCAAAACCAGTGTCGAACATTTGCGGATCAGRTATTGTGAGTTCTACTCGGGGGCGAAGTCCCCGACAATTTCGAATCAGGTAGTGTGAGTACTATTCGGGGACGAAGCCCCCAACAATGTCGATATTTGCGAAGTAAATCTACTTGAGGAGCGAAGCCCCCACATTTTTCAAATCAGATAGTACGAGTTCTACACGAGGAGCGAGCGGCTGTCCCAACGACTACTTCCACAAAACATTTGCAAATCCGGGAGGATTTGCCCGATATAGCTAGTACTTACTCTAAAATTCGACACCTACGGCATTGACTATAAGAGTAAGCATCCCAAAATAGCCGATGCAAAAACCATCACTCTCGCAAGACTTGCAGGGGCAGTGCCACAATTTGTTGTTGCTCTAATGCACATGGGCATAGGAAAAGTCTATGTTAACAGGGACGATTTAAGTAGGGCTTTTGGTATTTACTACCAAGAGCTGTACTGACTCAGATGTTTTCTGGAATTATCCCAAGATCAAGAGTTGGTAGTGAGCTCTTGAAGCATTGCTATGCATACTCCTTTCTCTTTGACCGAGTAATCAACCCCAATACAAAGATTACTGATTTCTCAGCATACTTAAATGAAATCAAAACCTACGTTAACGCTGCAAATAACTCTGACTTATACTCAGATCACTATAGGCGAGCTGTCCTAGTGAAAATTGACCTAATGAAAATAGAAGCGAAAGTCTTTAGTATGACTAATTTAGGGAGGAAAATAATGGAGATTGGCTCGGAATTATGGTCACTAATATCTAATAGATATGATGTGCTGTCTGCATCTTCAGCATTACAATCTCATCTCCAAGACAAGAGCATTCAAAATGCACATATTTACGAGTCTTTAGAACAAGGCTTGCCAAGTGCTAGTGGAGTTGATTCAGGATTCAAAGAAAAGAAAACAAAACAATCAAAACCAAAACCCACTCAGGAACAGAAAAAGATAATTTGGAACCTTTTAGATGACCAAGCATTATATGATATTTCAAGAGTTCTTGGAATTGATGATGTGGAAAAATTAAAACTCATAGTTGATGATGTCAATAACAAGCTATCTTCAGCCTTAAACTTATGGGAGAATAACAAGAGTGCCGCATCTGTAGAAGTAGTTATCAGCTGCATCAAATCTGAATACCTACCTATTGTGATCGATCAAAAAACTCTCTACACATACATAAAAACTAATTACCCTTCGTTCCTCAAAGAACCTCAGTGATAGCCTTTCTCGCTGAATTGAGCATCCAGTATCATTAAATATAGGTTTAAAATTAATATGTTACTTTTAACATTAAACATAACCATATCTTTTCTCTACAAATTAATCTCTTTAGAATATGAAATAAACCAGAAAAACAAAAAATATATAAAAAATAAAAACCAATAAAATTTAAGTTTCGAACCGGACAAATGTGGTGAACGAGACGCTTGAGCAGTGACCGAGTCAAATTCGAATCCATGTGCGTGTTATGAGGGAAGAGTCCTCGTTCCTTCAGCAGCAGCTTCAATCCAAGGACTCTTCGAAAACTCTTCGAATTCGAATTTAGCGCTACTTCTTGGGGTGGAAATAGATGTCACCCAACGGATGGAAAAGGGAGGAAGCGGGTGCAACGGACCAACGCTCTCTTTCAAAGCAACGAGTGACCGAACCAGACGTGCCTCTTGTTTGTTTTTAAAAGTTTTCCTTTTGTTTGTTTAAATGTTTTGTTGTTGTTTAACTTAAAATCAAAGCTCCTGTAAAACCTCGCCGTTTTGTCGAACAATTAAAGCACCGATTAAGTGAAAAGACACCTGCTGCGACAATCGGTTTTCCTCGTGTGTGAACCGCGTTTTTTGTAAAGTTGTGTCATTTCCTAATTTCCCAGGACATTAGCCTGTTAGGGAATTGTTGAATTCTTTAATTAAAACGCCGTGTAACTAAGGTGCTGTCGGAAGATTCGCACCAATAAAATCCGCCATCGCGGTATGACGTCAGGGACGCCATGATATAGTTTGTAAGGTGTATCCATAAAAATACCTCCAATCTGTCCAATCCGTTTAAGTTTCATATTAATTTGTATTTATGCATGTGAATTAGGGTTTTCTAAATCTGTATTAACAATCATTTTTGTCTTTGCTTTTTAAGTCCCACCACAATGGCGGTTTTATTTTTTTGACAAAAATGTTACTTTGACAATTACCTAATTAATTATTGTAATCGGTATTATCGGCAAAACAATAAAATTCTGCAAAGATTTGTTGTTCTCATTATAGCTAAATATTATTGCTTTTTAACACTTTTACTTGGGAATTACTGTTTCTACGAATCGTAAATTACGTTTTGAAAATCCTACTTTCCGTTCATCAATAAAAGTTGATAATTAATGACTGTGAAAGGGTAAATTGGTTATATAATTTGTAACACTTTATTGATTATTCTTGTTAAATGTTAATTCTTTATTGAAAAAGAACGAAAACAATATTTTTGTTGTTATTGAAATGATTTATTTATTACTCCGAAGGCCGGTTTATAGAAGGAGAATTAAAAATTATTTACTGTTAAAATTTTGTTCACCCGCAAATTTGAGCATTTAATTTTATTATATTTAATTTAATTGGTTATATTTAGACACGTTAATCCACCGTTTAATCGCAACCAATTTAATGACTAGTGACTAGAAAATATGCACTAAAAACAATTCACAGATATGCAGTCAAAAATGCATCAAATTCTAAATTTCATAGTTTTTCACAAAAAGAGGTCTCTTGCGTTTTTTCGATAAAACTTACCGTTTTTGAGTAAAATCAGTTTACAATTTGTCTTACAGTCCATAAAAAGGGTAAAAATTAAAAATTAAATTTGTTTCACCGTTTAGGAGGCCCTAACTCTCGCTACCTAACTCTCTTATGGAACATTCAATGTATAGTTCTGTCACTGTAGAGAAGAAGTTAATCAACGGATTTTAGTAAAACCGACACTATTTGAAAGAGCATTCAATTTTGTACACTTTAACCGAGCAAAATTTCAAAATTTTGTTTCTAAAATCATTTAAATACAAAACAAATTTTCCATAAAAATGAGAAATTCGTCAAACTGTCTAATTCAAAAACTAAAAAGAATTTGCGGATTTCCCTCGGTTAAAACGTAGAAAATATACATTTATGACGATAGTTTTAAATTCGACGAAAATATCTTAATAAATAACAACGTTATTGTGGTAGAATTATTTTCAATCTAAAATTCCGTTTAAAATTTGTAATTTACAACCAGCCCTTAAAAGCTAATGCCTGCAACCGCAAGTACAATCTCTAAATTACTTTATGGTACTACCCGCGTCCAACCGTTCGGTACCTGCTAAGTTACTTGGGATAATTTTGTTTCCAAACAGCCGTTTTTCTGTGAATTCTATAGTAAATAAACGAATACCTACATTGTGATATCGAGATCTATCCATTTTATTTTACCTTTAATTATTTTTTTTTATAATTTTCAGCAAATCTTAATTAAATAACCTTTGTTTAATAATGTTTATAACACATCTAACAGTAGTTGTGATTGAAGAGATAGGTCTAAATTGACAAAACTGAAACCGATCCCCCGTGGTTCCAATCCGTTCCCCGCTACCCGCTCAGGCATAAGGGCATCTTAGACAAATTTTCCTTCATTTGGATTTTCGTCTGGACAACTCCAAGAAGTCTTTCGTTTATCTCGGTCTTTGTTAAAAATTTTAATAGTTTTAATTCGTGTATGTGTTTAGTGTTGTGTTTTTAGTTTAGTGTTCTAGTTATATTTAGTGAAAGTTACTTTTTTATTGTATTGAACGTAAGTACTTCAAAAAATCTTTATGTATTATTTAATATTCCTACCTATTTCTATATTTAGGTCTATTTTGATTTCGGTATGGCCAAAGCAAATGGAAAAAATGTGAGAAGGCTTTCATCTAGAAAACGCAGAAAGGGAAATGTGGAAAACTTACGGAATAATAAAAATGTAAGTAATCTTTTTCTTTTTTTTTAATCATTGGCCTCTAGAAAATAATAATTAATAGCAATTAAAGTACTATAGTGATCGTATCTTGAGAATGAAATCTTGTTTTGTTTTTGAGTTATGCGATTTTTTTTGTTAAAATGGCAACTTATACAGAGTAAATATCATTTGCCTCCAGAAAATAATGATTAATATAAATTAAAGTAATACAAAAATACTTTAAGCAAAAAACGTCTGATTCCATACTTTTTATTCACCTGGTATGAGTTTTTTTATAAAAAATGTTTTGTCAAAGATTTGCAGCGATCCACAAGAAGACCTAGAAGTTCCATCTTTTGAACACGCTACATCTCCGCAGGAAGCCGCTGAAACATCTCCAGAAACTGTTAATAATAATACACCAGAAGAATTCTTGGAAACTGTGGAAGACATTTCTCTTATAAATAAATCTAAGGAAATTCCCACATAAGGTAAAACCTGCTTAATTTTTGTTATTTGCTGAGTATCAAATTTTCTTTTTATAGAACCCGTGGAAGGCAACCGAATTATAGATTTCCAATATATTTTCGAAAGTCTGCAAGAAATCTCGAATCATTCAAAAGTATTTGAATGCATTCTACAAAATGTACACTTAGTTAAAGAGATTCGGACAGGATTGATTTCGAAATTTATTTTAAAATGTGACATGTGTGGGTTGTCTTTCCATTTAAATTCTCAAAAGACTACCCCTGATAATCAAATTGATTTAAATACGTGCGCTGTAAATGGMATCATGTCAATTGGGGGAGGTTTTTATAACTTAGAAGAATGGTTATCATGTTTAAACATTCCGTGTATGTCTTCAAAAACATATTCTAAATATCACCACAAACTAGCACCACAATGGCAACAAACTGCGGAARACGTAATGAGTAAGGCTGGAGAGGAAGAAGCAGAATACGCTCGTTCCATAAATTCTGTTGATGAACAGGGATTTCCATTAGTACCAGTTGTGGTGGACGGTTGCTGGTCCAAAAGAAGTTATCGCAGTAACTACAGTGCGTTATCAGGGGTGGCAGCTATAATTGGACAATATACAAAAAAAGTTTTGTTCTATGGTGTGAAAAACAAGTATTGTGTTATTTGCACTAGAGAAGGTGGAAGGGATAAATTGCATAATTGTAATAAAAATCATTTTGGAAGTTCAGCAAGCATGGAATCTGAAATATTGGTGAAGGGCTTTCAGTCCAGTGTACAACAACATGGAATAAAATATAAYATTATGATTGGAGATGGTGACAGTAGCACTTATAAAAAAATCATTGAAGCTCGGCCATATGACAATTTAACCGTAGAGAAAGTGGAGTGCCGTAATCATTTACTTAGAAATTTTTGCAATAAATTAAAAAATCTTACGACTAATACTTTCTTTTCACTGCCACAACGAAAACTTTTRGACACAAAGATAATGCGTATGCGAAAGGGAATTAGAGGTGCGATCAAGCACCACAAACTTCAAAAAGACAAAGTATCTGCCACGAAGGCACTAAGAAGCGATATTTTGAATGTTGCGCWCCACGTTTTTGGCCAGCACAGTAAATGTTTACCATAYTTTTGTACAAGAACCGGGGAACCGAATGAGATAGAAAAGCTATCGAAAGAATTTTTTGAAAAAATTTTAAACATTTGTACCGTTCTTGCCAATCATTCTCGGAGTTTATTGTACGACGKAGACAGCAACACCGTCGAACAATATAATTCAATAGTTGCGAAATTCGTTGGTGGAAAAAGGATCAATTTTGCATTATCAAATTCCTACAAGATGCGATGTGCAGCTGCTGTAGTCACGTGGAATACTAAAATGGTTCATTCCGAGTTTTTACGAAATAAATCTTCTCTAAGGAATTCAAAAATTCTGCGGCGCATGGAAGTGAGACGTCTGCAAAAAAACCGGCGGCAAAAAATGAAACGAGAAACGAGAAATTACAAAAAASCAGCTGTTTGTGSAAAAAACAATGAGACTTGTGACTACGGCGACTCATGTCAACAGCCAGACCTTCCAATTGAAGTCTACCGGGAGCTAGAAGAAGAGTTTCTTACGAAGTTGAAGCGGTCAAAAGAAGAAATTGAAGCATTGGAAGAAGAAACTCGTTTTCAAAGCAGCAGTGGAAGGTGGATGGAAGAGCGACGAAAATTATTGACCGCTTCAAATTTCGCCAAAATTTGCAAACGACGAAAAAATACTAATTCGTCCAAACTTGTGAAAAGTTTATTGTATGGGACAAAAAATCTTCAAGTGGCGTCACTAAATCATGGGAAAAATTGTGAAGATATTGCCAAAAGAGAAATTGAGAATTTATTAAATGTTAAAATAAAGCCTTGCGGCTTATTTGTAGATTTTATAGATTGTTATTTAGGAGCATCACCTGATGGCATTATAGATAACAACACTTTGGTGGAAATTAATTGCCCATACATCGCCTACAAACTGGGGCTTACACCTGAAGATGCTATTGTTCAGAAGAAAATAACATTTTGGCATATAAAAAAACAACAAATAGAAATAAATTACAATCATGATTGGTACTACCAGATACAGGGCCAGTTACATGTCACCCAAAAACAGGTATGTGTTTTGGGAGTATGGACTGGCCCAAATAAAATTAAAATTGAAAAAATTGAAAAAAATGATAAGTTTTGGGAAACTAAAATGACATTATGTTTACAAAATTTTTATAAAAAATGTTTATTGCCTGAACTTGTAAATCCTCGACAAACTCGTAGCATGCCAATTCGGGATATCTTCCTATAATGTAAAGTAAATAAATAAATAAACTATTTAAAACTGAATCTGCACAAATTTATTCAACATTTATTTTCTTAAATTACCATAAATTACATATTCACAAAAATTATTTTCCAAATGCTTTTTAGATGACGTTAATTAATTAATTAAACAAATATATTGTATTTGTTTTTTATTTTAAAACATCATTATTATTACAAGATTTGTAGCGAGTTTGCTTCAAATAACAAAACCCATGCCTCAAACTTGCAAACTGATCGAACTGATCATAAATGTAGATAGTAAATTACTTGGGAGGGTAGCCGGACACATTTACAGCCCTGGCTCTGTTGGTGACAGCTAAATTCGACTTACGAAATTTCAAGGTCGTGTTAGGTAGCGAGGCGTCTTAAGAGGCCCGTGATTAAAACTTTCGACAACTAATCTTTAAATTCGTTCAGGTGTTTAAAAGTTATCAGCTGTACCAACTCTTGTAATTTTATCTATTCTGCAATAGTGGGAAAACCCCATTAAAAACGCTTCTCTTTCAAGGGGTGTAGCTCGCTTACGTAACATTTTTTGATACATGTTCATAGGAAACTTTTGTCTTAAAATTGAATATTCTATCACCTGTTTAAGTTTGTAACAATAAAAACGGAACATCCTGTATATAGAGCAAATGGCACGTTATCGAAAACAGAAGAACTAGACGAATTACTGCAGAATTTTGGGGTTAGATGTGTAATGCCAGCCCTGGAGAAATCGTCCAGGTGACACCTCCCAATTTTAACGCCCACCAATACATTCGAGCACTCGAGGAAGTAATGCTGCCTTCTATTCATGCTCTTTATCCACTGGAAGAATTGCTTGAACACGCAATAGCTTTTGTTCAAGATAACTGTCCGATCCATCGGGCTCGAATAGTTGACGCCTGGTTTGCGAATCATCCCGAATTCGAAATTATACGATGGCCTCCTCACTTCTAAATCCTATAGAGATTTTATGGGGCAACATATGTAGTTCGCGAAAGGCGAAATTTTCAACCTAACGTTCGCGAACGAAATTTAGAAGAATTGGCGCAGAACGTCAATAACGCTATTCACAAATTTGTCAAAATTTGGTGAATAGTATGCCTGGACGACTTCAGAAATGTTTAGCCAATAATGGATATCACATACATTACTGATATTAATTAGTGATTATGATAAATTCAATATTTATAGAATCTATAATTTTGGGCTTACATTTAAATATATAAAATTAAATAATTAAATTTAGACATTTTGTCTTTAAGTATAATAATTTAAAAAAATATTTATAATATTTAATTGATAATTAAAAAATTACAATAACTTGTGACGGGCTAAAAAGCCCTTGGTGTTCTTTTTAATGCTGAAAAGTCTTTGATATTGTAAAGAGACCAAACCTATGAAGTTAAAATGCGGTCAAGAACCCAGACTCTTCCGGGAGGCCATAACGTAAACACAATTAGAGCAGGCGAGTTTTTCGCAGACGGCGCGGAATTTTAAGTGCTTTGTATGATTCACAAGATTTCATACTTAGGTCACCTAGGATGACCTCTCCCCGTGCATAGGAAAAATCCGATCTAGGGATGACGTGTCGGGCCATAGCATAAAAAGGCGAAGACGCGACTCTCGAGTAACCATTCTGTATACAGCGTGAATACACGAGTAGTTACATTGTGAGCCAAAACAGTTTTGTGCTAAGTTCACCTTCTGATTCCGATTTTTGTCATAAGAAATGAGTAAGTTTTGATTTATTTTTCCTTTGACTGTTCACGTTGCTCCGACTTACCATGCCGTACCATGTTATGATTTTGTTGTGGAATTTCGAGTGAAATGTCACCCGTAAACGTTATCAAAATTTCCAAATTATTTAAGTAATGATTTGCTAAGCTAAAGCGTTTGGGCCGGGATGAACTTGAAATATAAGTGTTGAAAGATAGATAGGTTCACGAATCAAAGTAATGACGACAGACATTTGGTCTCTGGTTACAATTCACAAACCCCTAGTTAAGTTTAAGATTTTAGTTTCATTTATTGTTTATTTCCTATTAGAGTGTTAAGTTGACAAGAGAAAACCAGAGATGTCATACGATGCAAGATAAGCCCTGATATAGCAATTACAATGTTTTTTCCAAATTGATAAATAAATACAGTTTGATTGTTTTTCCTAATTTCGTTAAAGTCCATAGTTTGTGTAAAATCTTTGTATTTATAAACGTGCCATAATCACCATTTGTTATTTTTACCAATTTCCGTAAAAATGTAATAATGTCTCTTAATTAGTGCCTTTGTTGATCACTTTGTATTTAGAAAATAGTTTCAGTTTTGTATTATGACTTCGATGAGGCCTAAAATAGGAATACTCCCTATTTTAAACAATTGTTTTCGCTTAACATTTATTTACTCTTTTGTAAAATTCACTTATATTATGTTAAACATTTTATTTTATTCCAAATACATTAGTTTAATAATTAAATGCATTTTTAATTGACTGCACCTTACTCTCCTGAAATTGATTGATCTCACGGGTTGGCTGAGGTCCTACGTTCAAAGAAATTTAAACGCTCTATTTGGTGGGCCACCGCTCGCCCAATATAAAGGTAGGTTCAAAAAGTTTTCAAAACTCAATAACCCGCCACAAACTCACGCTTTGTAGCATTATTATTTTTCACAGAATTACCAATGTTTAAGTGAGAGATTATAAGAACCAAACACACGTTTAATTATAATAATTATTATTAATGAAATAATATCCCATGACAAGATTTTAGTTAAAAGAAATATTGAGGCTAAATGCCAAAGCATTTTTATTAGATGGCAGATGGTTTATGACTGCGGTTAGGTAGGAGGACCCAAATAATGAGGGTCGATTTATAGACACTACATTTTCTACTTTTCTGAGTGTACCTTCATACATCGATGGGGTGACGCCTTTGATCGAGTAAAACTATACAAAATTAATGTATGCAACTTACTCCAGTTGAGTTTATTTTTGCTCGCGAAGTCGTATCTTATGATATGTATATTATTTTACTTTGATAGATATTTTAGTGCCTGGAAAACTATTTAAAAGAAAGCGTAGACGAAATACAAACCCTAAGGTTTAAGGCGACTTTAACACAGCATCATAGGAGTTTATTATCAAAATTAGTGGTTGATTTTGAATATTTTTTCTACGAAAATTAAAAATATTACTTTTTAATATTATATTAATATTACTTTGTAATAGTACTTTGTTATTTTTATAGAGTGCCTTTAGAAGAATTGGAAAGGGGTGCCGAAGAAGTTCCACTAGTATTTGTAAACGGGCAAAAAGGAACGTACTTTACACCTTATAAAAGAAAGACAAAAAGCCGCCAAGAATTCATGCTGGCGGTAAATTTGTTAATAAGTATACTACCTACCGGAACAAGATACAAAGTATTCATCCAGCTGCTACCACTTCTGTTTCTGGTATATTGTTTTATTTTTTTATTTTAGTTATGACAACTATTGCTTGCTTATTTTTCGTAAGAACTAATACAGATGAATCTGATGATGACAGCACTAAATGAACAAGCAGTCGCCACCGGAAGTTTAAAACCCAAGACAACAACTTTCAAGAATCCTGCAGTTACTCACGAGGTGAACCAAGCCACTGTACTGAATATGGTAGAAAATAATCCCCAAATGACCGAAGAGACCGAAATTAGTGACCGCTTATCAGACAAACACAAGTATCATCCTTTTCACTTAGAGTTGCATCAAAAACTTTATGGACAAGATTTTGAAAACAGGATATTTTTTGTCGATGGACCGAAGAGCAAATAAGGTCCAATAACAATTTTTTTAATAAAGTTTTGTTCACCGATGAGTGTAATTTAAAAAAAAAAAAACGGCATAGTAAATAAACATAATATGCACTACTGGGCCGTTGAGAAACCCCACTGTATGCGTCAACAAGCAAACCAAAATTACTGGTCCTTAAATGTTTTGGGGGACGTCGTTATCCATAATATTGTGGTAGCTACATTTTTCTTCGGGAGGCACCTAAATGGGGAAATTTACGTTAATTGTTTACGCGAATATTTAGACGGTATGCTGGAGGATGTCCCACTTAAAATAAGACAAGGTATGTTTATAACGTCTTACAAATTCATAAATATAACAACACAATTTTATAATAGATATGTGATTTCAACAAGATGGGGAGCCTCCTCATTACAGCTAAATAGCTAGAGCACAATTTGAAGAGCAATTTGTTGAAAGGTCCCATCCTATGGCCCTCTAGCTCTCCAGATTTAACAGGATCTGATTTCTTTTTGTGAGATAAGGTGAAAGAGATGGTGTATCAGGAAGAACCTACTACCATTAAAAATATGCAAAATCGGATATGAAACGCATCTGCCGAAATTAACAGGCGAAATCTTGCAGCAAATCAGAAAAAGTTTTCAAAGGCGCCTACGGGCCTGCATTGAAAATAATGGTCATCATTTTAAACATTTGTTATGTAAATTAAAACGTTTACTTAAAACTTAAAAAGATGTTTTTAATTTAAAATAATAGTTACCGTCCTAGAAAAATGACGAGACATCACTAACATCTGCATTCGACCTTCCAACATTTGCAAATCATGCAATCTTACCCCAACTGCAATTCCCATTGTTACCTAAATTTGCGATGGCACAAGTAGCAGGTCATAAATAAAAATGATTTTAAAAGTTAAGATGGAAAATTACGTTTAATTCAAAATTTAATCAGTATTTTTTTTCTGATTTCGCAAACAATTATAGAAAGTGAATCCACGTGGGTCAGTATAAAAATTGGAATCAAACTCTTTGGGAGAAAACTAGTTTTTTGGCTTTGCAAATGAAAAATTACCAAAAAATGATAAAATGTACCTTAACAACGCCCAAGTAGGTGTGAAAAACAACTTTATTTAATTAGAAGTGGGAATTTATTTTCTGCGCGTAACCGATACCGCACCTGGTATATGGATAAATTATTATAAATAATTGTGAGCAGAAACCCAAGCCTATTATGCTCAAAACAAATTGAAGAGAAACTAGCGACGATTCAAAACAGCTGTATTAAGTCACTGTTCGTTCATTAAGAACATATAAATACTTTTCCTCATCACCATTTCTTAAAAACGTCTAACTTGAACCTGAATAGGGTTAACCTGTTACAGTTACGAGTATATTCTGGTACATTGAAATAATTATTAAACCGCTTGTGCCCACGGGCGCATACTTTATACTGTCTGAAAAATTAAAATAACGCTTATGCATCAGAATGTTACAAGAAATCATTTTCTGGTACACATTTGTACCAAATGTATTTAATACGTCATCCACATGTAAAGTGGTCCGTTTCGGACGTGGCGAGGCGAGACATTAACCGAAAATAGTGTTTAACAATATTATTAAATACCTATACAAATACATCAAAGATTTACAATGTTTTCTTAAATTTTGAGGACATGATATAAAAGCAACATTAAATATTCTGCACTTACATCGACGTAGGTTTCCAACAAACAATACGACAACTCAAACATCAAACTATCGGAAAACACGAAATCATCAACAACGTGTATCATCCCGTAACATTTCGGGTTAGGATGTATCGGAACAACAAAAACTTGATGCTAATGATTTTCCAATTGACAGAAATTGTGTAGTCAACATCACTACAAATCCGGTGATAGAACAAATGATGGAAGATAAAGTGGTGGAACCTTTAGCTCCACAAAAACCATACATTGAAGATGTAGATGAAGTAGATATGTCTAGACACAATAAGGTTACATTCCGCGAATTTTATCGTTATCGATATCAAATTCGTGATGGATTTTCAATATTACACAATTGTAGACACCTTTTCCAGCAGTATTTAGTCGTTACTTCAGTTAAAGTCAAAGCCAATAATCTCTATTGGATAAAGAAGAATCAAAAGACATTTGCTGTTGCTACATACTAGTTGTTACGAAGACATTTGCAAGAACGAGCGGAAAAAGAAAATTTACGTACGAGTATAGGTAAAGTAACTATTTTACCAAGCGTATTTATTGCTGGTAATCGAAATAAGCAGATATTTGGTGTCGTCTTAAACTATATGTACGTTATCGAATTTCACATCACATTCAGTCCAGAGAACAAACTAAATGCAGAAGAATTATTGATTGTGTTGTTTCTGCTCGAATACCTGACTAATTAAGTGAACCTAGAACGTTTATGTATAAAAACATTTCATCCATCGGCCATGTGGTCCAGTTGTAATTTGTATATCCGTACGCGATATGCATAAAAATGGAGTGTGCAGTAAAATGTATCCAAAAAAAATTCCTGATAATATCATTTTGGTTAAAAATAATGTCGTGAAACAACCTGATTACAAACGTCCCAATGATGGTGTAACTATAGATTATGAAGAAACAATTGTAGATAATCGACGTGTCGTTCCACATAACAAGTATCTGGAACGCTACGATTTCGCAAGTTGCTTTACGACAAATGTAATGTTGGTTGCATCGAGAATTTGGTCAGACTCATTATTCCTCGTGAATCAACCTGTATATAAGGTGTATACGTTACCAACGTTCAATAACTACAAGTACCTGCAGCACGTCGACGATCAGCTTCACCGCGACCACGAAGACGACATGCCGAAATTCCACATAAAGTAACATATCGTAAAGCATTAAGAATACAGACTGTAGCAGATTTACGTCTTTGTCCTCCAGAACTAAGATCTCTGCTAATATGAGATACAACGTTAGCAATTAGCTATCGTACAAACATTCGATCGGCATATAGTTTGTTTGCAATGGTATCATTTAAGGCGAAGATTCCAGAAGATCGAAACATTAGTCAAAGTCCTTGGTGCTTCAATGTATGTAGCCAAATTTATCATTGCGATGCCGTCATCGCCTTCAAATTCGTGATGAAAATACACAATATTACACAATAGTATAAAACTTTTCCAGCAGTATGTAGTCGATGCTTGAGTTAAGCCGAATCGAATAATCTCTAGTGGATAAAGAAGGATCAAAAGACATTTGCTGTTGCTACATACAATTTGTTACGAAGACATTTGCAAGAACGAGCCGAAAAAGAAAATTTACATACGAGTATAGGTAAAGTAACTATTTTACCAAGCGTATTTATTGCTGGTAATTGAAATAAGCAGAGAAAATATTTAGATGCTATGTCGATTGTAACGAGACACGGTAACCCAGACCTATTTATAACAATGACATGCAATCCTAAATGGCCGGCGATTCAACAAAATTTAGAATACAAACTAGCTATATCGGGCAAATCCTCCCGGATTTGCAAATGTTTTGTGGAAGTAGTCATTGGGACAGCCGCTCGCTCCTCGTGTAGAACTCGTACTATCTGATTTGAAAAATGTGGGGGCTTCGCTCCTCAAGTAGATTTACTTCGCAAATATCGACATTGTTGGGGGCTTCGTCCCCGAATAGTACTCACACTACCAGATTCGAAATTGTCGGGGACTTCGCCCCCGAGTAGAACTCACAATACCTGATCCGCAAATGTTCGACACTGGTTTTGCATCGTTTTCACCGTACATTTCATGCATTATTTCCGTCATCTCAAATTTGACTTCCTTTTTCGGCCTCCGTCTAAAATTAGTGATTTTCCAATCGTTCAAATCGTTTTGAAAACACCCATTTGCGTGTCTTGGCAAGAAAATAAAAACAGGGTTTTTAAATGAAAGTTTTTGTATTGGTAGCATTGAGTGACACTGAAATGTCAAGTCTGTTCTATAGTTCTCTTTCTGTTACAAATTCTGTCCACTGCCACTTTTCATCCAAGATTCAAGCCTAAAACAGCTTTCCACCCAGCCATCAAATCACCTTTTGGAAGTCTGCAAAAACGATTTAAACATAACCTCAAACCATGATGAATGACTAACCGGTGAAAACTGATTCCTTCGGGCCCAAATCTCGTCGTATTTCTACACCATTTCACTGCACACGACATTTTGACCGAAAAGTCGAATTAGAATGAATCGAATTTTAAGAAAATTTTCAGAAGCCCATTTCTTCAACAAATCGTATTCTTTCCAATAACGATTGGTCCAATAAATTTTGAATTGCAGCTTCTGCCACATTTTGAATATGCTCTGGCGTATCTTGTGTATCCATTTTCAACTAATGCAATTGYATTTTCTTCTCAAAAGTCTTAATTAYTTTACAAATRTCATAAAATTATTTTMAGTTTAAATCATTACACCGTGGAGTGAGTGCTACCAATAGAAGAAAAATTAATTCCCTAGCCGGAGAAAATTTAACAATAAATTTGTTTTAATTGAAAAATGTTGTCGGCCGAAAAAGTTTTGTGTATCACACGG
>NW_025400983.1:14706741-14732883 GCF_015345945.1 Tribolium madens | reverse complement strand
TGATCAATGCCTACATTCGGACCTCTGACCATTCGTCCTTTTGAGCATTCGCACCTCTGGTGTGTTGCACCAACTCGAACTCGCACTTTACAAAAATACAACACCGGTCTTTGCACAAATACTAATTACGTCACCCTTTTGCCTTTTTCAAATCACACACAACGTTTATCACCGTATTACCGAGGTTTTCGTTTGATTTTCTTAAAGAGTGTGAACCATCACATTGATGCGAAGTGACAGAAGTGTCAAATTGATTGAAATTCAAGGCACTCTTGGTGCATTTTTTTTGTTTAATTTTCATTTTTATGGATTTTTAGCCGAAATAATATGAATTAACGAAAATCACCCGTCCGTTGCAGTAAAGGATGAATTGAATTTTCATTTTTCATCATCATTTATTGTCTAAAGTTTGATATATTTCGCTATAGTGTCTAATAAAAATTGCACCGTTCCCCTTTCCCCGCATTGTATGAGAGAGATGGTTAATTGAACGTTTTACATGGGTGTGATGCGATGGAGCTATCACGCTTTAGTAAGATATAACAAAGATATAAACATATCCCGGACTTGATTTGTCGCGTCTTTCATACAAAACTACTTTCATTGATAGATGAAATAGCCAATCAGCAGATATTTGGTGTCGTTTTAAACTATATGTACGTTATCGAATTTCAAATCACATTCAGTCCAGAGAACAAACTAAATGCAGAAGAATTAATTGACTGTGTTGTTTCTGCTCGAATACCTGACAAATTAAGTGAACCTAGAATGTTTATGTATAAACACATTTCATCCATCGGCCATGTAGTCCATTTGTAATTTGTATATGCATGAAAAATGGAGTGTGCAGTAAAATGTATCCAAAAGAAATTCCTGATAATACCATTTTGGTTAAAAATAATGCCGTGAAACAACCTGATTACAAACGTCCCAAAGATGATATAACTATAGATTATGAAGAAACAATTATACATAATCGACGTGTCGTTCCGCTACGATAGCCAGCCATATTACGTATCTTGCGAGATACACAAACACAAGAAATTTAACATCTAGAGTTTGTCGCTGCAAGATATCCAGATAACTTATTGTTTATTTTTATTACTTACTATTAATTGTGTGCATTATTGGAGCAGTTGATGGTACGCATATTGAATGCAAAGTACCAACTACTAAACATACCAGTTACCAAGATCGAAAATTCAACCATAGCATCACTGTGCTAGCTGTTACCAGCACAAAATTGTTCACAAACATTTCTGTGAGATATCCAAGATCTCTACATGACGCTCGAGTAAGTTGACCCAATTTTGTTTGTTATATATACATACCAGGTGAATAAAAAGTATGGAACGAAGCGTTTTTCTCGTAAACTAACCACTTTACAAAAAAATAATTAGTGTAGCGTAAAGTCCAATTAAAATGTGACCATTTATCAAGAATAACATTTTTCGAAATTTCTTTTAGTTTTCGGGTTTTAGAAAAAAAAAATTTTTTTAAATGGCAACCCACCATCATAATTTTTTTAATTAAAGATTATGATCTAAAAATGACCTGTAATTAAATAAAATTGTTTTTTAGCCAGTACTTTTTTTTAATTAATTGTTAAAGTTGCGTTCCGAGCTCATCACGAAGATTTTCCGAACTTAACCGAAGTGGTTGTTTCATGCTTTTCATCATGGGATAGCGCTGATTTCTATGCAGGTGCTTTGGGGTGGTTTCGAATGGACTAAAAATAGAATAAAATGATTTGTTTTTACATTTTTTGATCCATCCGGAACCACCCCAAAGCACCTGCACAAAAAAACGGGCTCTCCAACGACCAAAGTCATGAAACAACTCCCTCGTTCAAGTTCGGAAAATCTTCGTGATGGGCTCGGAACGCAACTTTAACAATTTATTAAAAAAAAAGTACTGACTAGAAAACAATTCTGTTTAATTAGAGGTCATTTTAGATCATAATCTTTAATTAAAAAAATTAGAATAGTGGGTTGCCATTTAAAAAAAAAAAAAAAATTCCAGAACTCGAAAACTAAAAAAAATTTCGAAAAATATTATTCTTGATAAATGGTCACATTTTAATTGGACTTTACGCTACACTAATTATTTTTTTTTGTAAAGTGGTTAGTTTACGAGAAAAACGCTTCGTTCCATACTTTTTATTCACCTGGTAAATGTTTTTTACAGATTTTAAAAAAATCAGAACTTGGTCAAACCATGTACAAGAGAACTTTATGATAAAAATTATCACCTAGTTGGTGATTCGGCGTACCCATGCAAAATGTGACTGATGACTCCATATAGGTAAGTAATGATGTAATAATAACTGAATGTAATCAGTAAGAATGGTTTTGTAGAAATACAGGAAGACTCATGCGGAGTCAGAAACGACACAATCGCCGCCTGAGTATTGCACGTGTCTGCGTTGAACAATAATTTGGTTTACTGAAAGAACGTTTCCGAATTTGTAAATTTGTAAATGTGAAAACAATTGCAAAAGTGGTGGAAATTGTAACGGCATGCTGTGTTTTGCACAATTTCTGTTTGTTAAATCATGGAATGTCGAGTTTGGTCCACCCAGAGGTGCTGAAGACGAAGTTCCTCTTGGTGAAATTGACATTATTGGCATGCAGAAACGTAATGAAATATGTTATAGTTTAGAATAAAATATATATACAGGCTGTATTATGAAAAACGCCCCAAGCCATAACTCCGTTATTTTTAAAGTTACGACAATACTTCTTAGAAGAAAGTTGAACATTTTTTGTCATCTATCGTTTGGGATATATGCTAAATTAATGCTGTTTTCTGTTTCACCGGAAATGACATCAACTTTATTTTTTTTAATGGAACACTCCTTATATTTTACCACTTTTGGATTCTTTGTTTAATTGTCTTTTAACAAGTTTTAGTACCATGTGCCTAAAACCAACCGTTCTTGAGATATGAGTCAATTAAAAATTTATTAAAGTAGGCAGTGGAAAACAATAATATTAAGTAATATTGACAAATATTATTACTTTGCATTTTCTCTTATTATTTTTGGTGTTCTGGTGATAATGATTCAAGAATATTTTGAAAGCAATAAAAATAGTTGGAGACCACAACGCCTTTACACTGGGCAGTTTCCAATAAGAGAAGTTCCAATTCGTCGACCTGGAGAAAATTTGGGGATGTTTGGGGTTTTTAGAAAACCCAAAATAGAACAGTTGCGTGCGATAAGCCAACGTTACTTGCAATTTCTTGAATTCATGTTCTTGCATTTTCTTTAATACTTATCTAATTCTGTATCTCTTTGAAATTGGAGATGTTTTAATTTGGGTTTTCTAAAAGCCCAAAACATCCTCAAATTTTCTTTAAGTCGCTTAAATTTTCAACGATTTGGAACGTCTCTCATCAGAAGTCACCCAGTGTAAAAGTGTAGTGCTCTCCCAAAATTTTTATTTCATTCAAAATATGTCTGTTAACACATTATCGTCCATGATTAACATTAAAAAGTATAAAAACAGTAAGAGAAAATGCAAAGGAATACTATTTGTCAACATTATTTGATATTATTGTCTTCCACTGCCTACTTTAATAAATACATTATTTGGTGAATATCTCACGAAGGGTTAGTTTTAGGCATATGGTACTAAAACTTGTTAAAAGACAATTAAACAAAAAATCCAAAAGTGGTAAAATATACAGGGTGTTCCATTAAAAAAAAAAGAAGTAGATGTCATTTCCGGTGAAACAGAAAACACCATTAATTTAGCATTTATCCTAAACGATAGATGACAAAAAATGTTCAACTTTGTTCTAAGAAGTATTGTCATAACTTTAAAAATAATCGAGTTATGGCTTCGGGCGTTTTTCATAATAGCCTGTACAAGGTTATTCACAAATATGAAACAATATTTGAACCTCCAAAATGATGTTAATTTATTAAATTAATAACTCGTGTTATTAAATAATAACTCGTGTCCTATCTCTACTGATATAGTATATTACATAACGAGCACGGACAAATAACGCACAAGTGAGAGGCCCCACACTTTCCAGCGAGTTATATACACTATTTTTCCCACGACCCCCGAAATACCAAGACAAAAAAAACACCATTATTTTCAATGAAATGATTTAATGTTTCTGTTAAAGATCGCCAGTAATAAATTAGGTGTCTATTAGTATTAAGTACAGCCCAACAAATAAATATAGCTTGAGCTCTGAGATCTCCATACGCAGTGGACAAATTCCCCTACTACCGATTTAACTCATTTAACGTTTGTACAGTCGAACAAAATGAAAATGACGCCTCAATAAACCAGCCCCCGCTGGATGCCGCAAGGAGGCAGGGTCGTAAATTATCGGATTGCAAACTTGACGTAGTTTCAAGATAAATTCCTTTAGGAGCCGGCTTACAGAAAGCGAAATGAAAATTTAATTCARAATTAAACTAATTCGAATTAAGTTGCCATTTATTTTGCATTGACACACGTCAAATTAATTAGATGGAAATATTGAATTTTTTTAATGAAAAATTTAGCAAACCATTTCTTAAAGAAAATTATGCATTAATAATGACATTGACAAAAAACAAATCATTATCACTTAAAAAAAAAATTTTTACTGTTTTTTCAAAATAAAATTAATTAACATAATTTTTGAACGAAATAGGCTTTCTCTATTTTAAACTTGATTTTAAACAAATGAATTAAACCATTGTTTATTTGCGAAAAGAAGGAAGAAATTCCACGTGTGCCTTTACCGCGAGTGGTTTAATTCTTTAAGCATAAAGCGAAATTAAACTTTACTTCAGAATTAAACTAATTCGAATTAAGTTGCCATTTATTTTGCATTGACAAACGTCAAGTTAATCGCGAATTAAAATAATTGCGATTAACACGTTCTGTAAACCGGCCCTAAGTTTTCTATTAGTTTTGTAATTGCCATTGTAAACAAATCAAAATTATTTATTTAATGAAACCATGAAAAAACGGTAAAATTGTTTCGAATATTTTAGTTCTGCTACAAAATTTCAAGCATTGTTGATCACTTTGTATTTTAATTGATTTATAAAATAATTTTATTTTGAAAAACAGTTAAAAAATTATTGAATAATGATATGTTTCTACGTCAATGTTTAATTAATGCATAATTTTTTTCAAGAAATGGTTTGTTAAATTTTTCATTAAAAAAAATTACATTTTGATTTAACTTGACCTTTGTCAATGCAAAATAAATGGCAACTTAATTCGAATTAGTTTAATTCTGAATTAAACTTTCATTTCACTTTCTCTAAATCGGCTCCTAAAGGAATTTATCTTGAAACTACGTCAAGTTTGCAATCCGATAATTTACGACCCTACCTGCTTGCGGTAAATTGCGGCGTCATTTTCATTTTGTTCGACTGTACAGTCCAAAGAAAAGTAGTTTGTTGTATTAGTGTTTGTTTTGTTTGTAATGTTTTATTTTGGGTTAGTAAATTAGTGTGGTGGGTATTTACTTTATCTTTAATATTGGTATATTAAGTATTTAGTGTATTATTATTTAGTTTATTATTTTTAATAAATAGTGTGGGAGAGGGGTCGCCCGGAGGGGTGCCAATCGATCCTTGATCGATACCGAGTCAGTCGGTCCCTAACGGTAAGCGGGAGAAGACGTGTTTGAAACATAAATAAGACGTGTTTCAGCCCGCCGCCGTCGGTGCCGCCTCGCCCCTAGCGAGCCAGTTCATCATTCTAATATTTTTTGTTTTTCTTGTTAATTTGTTAATGTAATAAAAATTTCCCTACAAAATCCTACAATAGTGTTTAGGATTAATAGATATTTAGTTTATTTACACATTTTTACCGGTAGTTTATTTATTATTGGAGTAGATAGATAATTAGTTATACAGATAATAAATTACTAACACTTGCATATAGTTTTTTGTTTTTATTTTTTTATTAACAGTATGCCTTTTCGTAGTAAAGTTAGAAACAAGGTTTTGAATAGCCAAAGTCGTGAGATTGTTAGTGCCATAACAACTTTTATGGAACAAGAGGCCATTAACGGTGAACAAATAATTCTTCTTGCAAGGGTAAATAGTACAAGACTTTTTATACTTAGTTATTTTAATTTTGTTCACATAATAGATAACTTCATTTGGATAATGGTCCTGGAATAAAGCATTATTTTTAATAGGTATTGGAGCGTGTTGTTGCGGCAACTGGTGTAAGCCTTGCAACAATAAAGAGGATAAAGCAAGAGAAGCAAAAAAATAGAAAATAATGACGCTTTCTACCCCAAATAAAAAACGGCCCTACCGAAAGTCTAATATTGTCTTGGACGATTTTGATCTTGCCGTTTTGAGGAGGACAATAGTAAATTTTCATGTCACAAATAAACGGGTAAGTTAGAAATCCACTTCGTGGAACATTAGGATTTGACCTGTTTAGTTTACTTACAAATATTTCTTTGAACAACCAGGTACCTTCCCTGCGTCAGGTACACCAGAAATTCCGAGAAGATATCAATTATCAAGAGAGCATAGAATGAATCTCTCAGAAAAGAGGTGCATAAAATAGGATTTTGGGTGGCGAAAATTCAAAAACAATCGGACGCCTTTGGTGGAAAAAACAAAAATTCGACATTTGCGGGTGGAATTTCTACGAAGAATGCAAAGTTTTAGACAAAAAAACCGTCCAATTTTCTAGATGGATGAAACTTACATTCATTCCACCCATACAAATGAAAAAGGTTGGAGTGATAATTCTAATGAAGGGCTTTGTAAACCAATTTCCAAAGCGCCAAGACTAATATTATTAAATGCTGGAGGAGAAAGTGGATTTGTTCCTGGCGCTTATGCAAGATGGAAGTCGGATTCAAGTTCTTGGTGACTATCACAAAGAAATGAATTTTGAAAATTTTGAAAAATGGGTGGAAAACCAGTTATTACCAAACCTTCCACGAAAAAGTGTACTGGTAATAGATAACGCGCAGTATCATAATAAACAAGAACTAATTCAACCAAATTCTACGGCGACGAATAATATTATGAAAAGATGATTACGTGAAAAGCGAATTTATTTCCCAAAAAACAGTTTGATAAGTGATTTGTATAAAAAAATAAAGTAACATAAACCCAACTTCACTACATTTAAAATCGACAAATTAGCCAAAGAATTTGACGTTTTACCACAGAATATTAATACTATAACAGAAGCCTCACTCGACAAGGAGACGAAAATTAGAGGAGGATGAAAGTGCACTACTCATTTAAAGGCTATCGTCTTGTAGTCGGCATTAGCCGCAGCTTTCCGTACATGTGTGCAGCGCTATTGGCTATGATTTAGAAGCGCGTTTTTAAGAAATATTGGAGTTGGGTGCACGTACACCTACACAATTTACAAATCTTTTTTTTTAATCATTATTGTCTTAGGAGTATACATATTTACCATTGTTATAATTGATATTGGAATTGTTTTTGTTTTATATTTCAAACAACTTTTTTTTAATATAAAATTGACTGCCTTTTATTATGTGAATAATGTTTAATGCTGATTCCTAGAAATTCACCTTTCAGGCCCGGTTTTATTCCAAGTAAGCATAAAATCTGTTAATTTGACGATTTCCTTTATCTAGTAAACAGCTTTCCTGGAATTATTGTTCCTTTAAAGTCTGCAAGCAATACAATTTTTTTAATCAGACCAAACAGTCATTTATCGTCATTCAGTAAGCATTAATATCGATTCGTTTCGTTTGATTTTAATACTAAGTTAAAAAGACATGAAATAAGTAGTGCCGTTCGCAATTGGACTATTATTATTTAGACAAAATAACAAAAATAACAAAATGTTATGAATTAAAAAAAAACTTTCATTTTGCAATATTGTTGCAATTCTTCCATTGCATTGATGAGAACTTTTTCAGCTCTTTACCCTTGGAAGTTCCTACTTATCAAATTAAACCCTGTATTTTTTATTTAACGTACATACATTTAAGTTCACTACATGAAGCTACAGTCGAAACAGGATAAGTAAATACCTACATGACATTAAAATTTAGTTAATTTTTTTTACATATGGAAACCACATCTCAAGTCCCATTTTAACGCACACATCTTAAGTGCACTACTGGATTAAATACCCGAGGTCACTGGAGCGACCGGCGAAACATCAAAGATTTCGTGCGGAGTGGGACTTCTGTTATAATATTTATTCTGTGGTATTACGCTTACCGCCCTACCATCCGGATTTAAACCGAATAGAATTGGTTTGGACAGAAATGAAACAATGTGTTGTCAAAAATAACGTTTCTTTTAATTCTTTTAAAATAGCCGACGTTATTCAACATTGCGACACTTTTTTTACACAGAAAAATGGGTAAAAATATGTGACCATGTGAAACAAATTGAGAAAGATTTTATTGCAAAAGAGCCAACAATCGATGTAGTGGTCAATGAATTAATAATAAATGTTGGAGAAGAGAACAGTAATGACGAATTTTCAACAAGTGAAGAGGAGTCCCAGGGCGAAGAAGACGGTGAAAATATCGAAGGCATTGAACCATTCAAAAATCAAAAAATTGTTAATTCAGGTTCACAAACATATTTTAGTTTATAAAATGTTTAAATTTATGAGGTTGATAAATAAATATTATTGTAAAAATTGTGCCACTGAGTGTACTCTCGCTCATCTCCTTGTTCCACACACAGTACTGTGTCGCTTCCTGGTCTGCGCATCTCGCTGCTCGAGCTAGGTTTGTTGGGCTGTTTTTACTTAATTAAGGTGATTTAGGTTTAAATACTCGATGGTTTGAATTTGCAGAACTTCGCGTCAATTTTGAACGATAAAGTAAATAAATATAAAAAAAATGGATATTCGAACAAACAGCCAATCACGCCCAACTTATTTACTATTTGCATTTCGGCACACCTGTCGTCAACTTTCATAGGTAATTCGCTGTATGGAAACAGTTACTTTCGTATACGGTCGTGGGAAATAATATATTACATAACGAGCACGGAAAGTGATAAATAACCCACAAGCGAGAAAGTTGTGCACGAGGCATTAGCCGAGTGCAGGCAATACCGCGTGTGCGTTAGACACTTTCCTACAAGTTTTGTACACTATTTTTCCTACGACCATAAATAATATTTTTCTTACGAACATATTTTTTTTCATAACGATTTATTTTTCATAATGGATACAAAAATACGTTGAATAACGATTTATTTTTCATAATGGATACAAAAAAAAAAATACGTTGAATGAAAAAATACAAAACATTCTAGTGTGAATTGTGCGTTAGATTTCTAACACACAGTGCGAAAACAAATCGCACAGGTTTTTGACCTCGTACGATATCGCCAATTTTCGCGCATATCTAATTGTGCGTTATGATCTAGTTTCGTATATAGTCGTAGGAAAAGAATTTTACAGCTCTCGGAATGTGTGTATAGAAATACACATAACTTTTAATACCTCTAAAATGGACCGTTTTAAAGATATGTTTTTTAAGGAATGTGTGTATAGAAAAACACATAACCTTTAATACCTCTAAAATGGACTGTTTTAAAGATATTTTAATTTAAAGTGAAGACTGCACAAGGCTGAAAGCAAAGAGTATAAATTTTGATTGAGTGATATCTACGGCAACGAATGACCATGGTCACATATTTTGCTGTCTACATAAATTTAGGTAGGTTCTTTAAGAATAAAATAATCAGAGAAGTCAAATGTGAAATGAAACATTTCAGACATGTTCACTTATCTTCTTTGGCATACGATTATGAATACTACACCGAATATAATGAGCTCCATGCTCAAGGCCCCGCCTTGAAAAGATTAGAATGAATTGTACTCTAATTTAACATGGAAAATTATTCTCCATAGGTGGAAAAATGATTTTGTAAGAAACTAAAGCAAAAAATCTTCGACAATACATGCCAGAGTTCGTCAGAGCCGGAGTATGACTTTTTCATTTTAGATTTGACAACGTAACATTTTCCCTAAAAGAATCCGAACTTGGTTCAGGTGATATTGTTATTGCTCATATTTCTTCTTGTTTACACAAAACTCCATTTTTGTGGGTAGGTCGCATTACACCCGGCCATTTTAATTGCCGGGGCAAGTGCAGTCTACAGAGATGAACAATGGATCGCAATTATGTGCATATAAGTAATAGAGGAACAGGATATTCTTAAGAGACACTCACAATAGCAGTAGACCTTGTCAGAAGTGGTTCGTTAACAACTTATAAAGCTAGCAAGATATACCAAATACCTAAAAATACTTTTGCTGATCATGGTAAAGGACAAAGAGGTAAATTAAGTTCAAGTTATGGTAGGAGGACAGACTTTACTCCTGAAGAAGAGACATCACTAGCTGACTGTATTCACTGTTTGGAGAAATGGGGGTTCGGAGAAAAGAAATAATACAAATCGTCACCGATTACGTCAGCCTAAACAATATTACAACTCAGTTTAAAAATAAAACCCCAGGCGAAGATTGGTTTTTAAACTTTGAGCGTAGACATAATCTTTCTCTTTCTCGTAACAGGAGTTTCAGACGATGAAGCTGATGTGACATGTTTATGCAAGTTGAAAAATCCATGTGAATATCGGCTGGACGAAAACGACAAATGCTCAATTTGTCAATAGAAATATTTTTTTTATTTCTATGTTATGTTTAAGAATTAAGAAAACTACAGAATAATTATTCATTTCAAATAATTTTTGGTCCGATTCTACTCTCGCATTCTTACTTAAATATTTGAAAACGGATTAACAAACCAGGTAGTTAACCATTTCCTTGAAAACAAGTCTTAGTCACCACTATTACCATTACTACTTCTCTGAAAATTTGTACCTATCAACCGAAATTGAGAGGACTAACCACTGACAAAAATTTCAACCCAAGAGAAAGAAAACTTTTAGAAAGAAGAATTCTTCCATTGAGAGGAGGAATAAAAAAGTAGTGGAGTACCATAAAAAACAACAACAAAAACGAAGCTGTAAAACTCCTGCGAAGAGATATTTTAAATGGTGTACCTTGTATTTGGTATGCAAGAAAATTGCGCCGCATATTTTTGTAAAAGGTTAAAAGATCCAAATTTAATTAAAGAAATATCGAGCGGATTTCTAAGCAAAATAATATACGTCAATAGGTACACTGCTAATCACGGGAAAAGTCTAATAATTTCACAAGTAATATTTGTGAACAGTATCACTCCATTGTTGCCTTTATTAGAGGCAAAACGATTAATTCTGCGCTTAGCAACTCATATCAAGCTAGATGTGCTGCCGCAGTTGTTTCGCATAATACTAAAATGACGAACAGTATTTAAAAAAAAACAATAAAATTATTCACACAATTGTAGGTAAGTTACAAAAAATAACAAAAGCTAGGCTTTCGAGAAGAAATAGGTTGAGAAATAATTTTAAACATGATACAAAAGATACCAAATCGTATGGCGAGGCATCGCAACAGCCCGATATGTGCCAAGAAATGTATGTATAAGGAAGAGGAGAAGGAATATTTACTAAAATTAAGAAAAAAGACTAAGAGACCAAGATGTAGGAGGACAGTGGATGCAAATGCGAAGAAAGATGTTAACAGCGTCAAATTTTGAAAAAATATGTAAATCAAGAAAAACGACAAATACTGTTGCTACGGTAAAACATTTACTTTACAATGTTACCGTCGTTAAACCACGGTATTAATGAAATCGATGCCAGGAGGGAGTTGGAGAAGAAACTAAGTGCTGAAAAAGGGGAAAATACTATTGTTGAACGCTGTGGATTATTTATTGACAGGGAAGTTTTTTTTGGGAGCATCACCAGACGGTATCATTAAAAACGAAGAAATAATTGTAGAAATAAAATGTCGGTATACAGCATTTAAACAAAAATATACACCCGAAGAAGCCATAAAAAAGAAACTAATAACGTTTTGGAAATTTAAATCCGAAGGATTTTCGAAATTAATAAAAACCATGACTGGTTTTATCAAATCCAGGGACAGCTGCAGGTACTAGTAAAATCAAGATCTTTAAAGCAAAGGGACAGAGATGTGACAGAAACAGACAGTATATACGACCATTTATTTCGGTATTTAAATGCAAACCGCTTGCCTCATATTGCAACCACCGTTGGCTAAATGGATATGCAGAGTTGGTTTCAAAAACAAAAAACGTAAAAAAAACGTACTACTTAGTTCGAATTAAAAAATATATTTTTTTAAATGTCCTCTTCAGCTAATAACAATTGAATGTATAAAATATATTAAATTTTTATCACCCAGCAAGAACCACATTTACGTATGAGGACGTTTTGCCAAAAATTAAAAAATAACACGCACAAGTGAATGAAAACTTAAGCCAACTTAAGGAGAATTTTCTCTTCTTCGAGCGTATTCAGTGTCGAGCGAGCCAGACGCGATACGCCGAGGCCGAACGCTGAGGAAGACGAAACATTTCGAGGAACTACAATCCTAGAAAGAAATTGTTTTGTGTTATAATTTATTTCAGTTCGCACCATATTATCAGCTGTTAATAATGCTATTTCCCGCGTCAATTTTAAGTTCGAACAAGCACTTCTGATCGTGATGTAATCTGTGAAAACTACTTGTTTAAGATTTTAAGCAAGTCAGTAAGTCTTATCTTTTATACAGTTGCGGAATTAAAATTTCGAGCAGTATTTTTCTGTCACTTTAAAAAGTTCATTGTAAACTACCCTTTATTGTCATTATGACTAACATTTGACGATTATAAACTTTTCTGTCGGTGACGCAGTCAGTTTAAATTTTTCGCAAAACCAAAAATATGCCAAGAGTTACTCTTTTCAATAAAGTAAGGGTGATAACATGTTACTAAATGATTTAAAAAAATATAAATTAATTTTAATGGATTTGTTTTTTATAATTTTAATTTTTTTATATTAACGGAGTAGTTAGTAATAACTTTCTTACAAACACTTTTTTAGACTCACTACGAAAAATATTCTGGGAGAAACCCAAGCCCCCCACCTCCCCCGCCAACGCCATCTCCGCCATCAATGTCGCCGCCGACACCACCACCGACAGGTGGTAATTCAAAACGGTATTTATTTAGTTTGCAAGTCATGAGTATATTCTAATTTCAAATTTTATAGTCGTCGCAGGGGCCGAGGGCAAGGCAGGGGCCGGGGCCAGGGCCAGTGCGGGGGCCAGAACCAAGGCCCATCCCAGGGCGGGGACCAGGTTTATCCTGGCAAGACTGTGCATTGGTACAAAAATGTGGGTACAATTAATTATTATTATAATAATTAAATAAATAAATAATAATTATTAGCGATATTATATTTTTCCCTTAGTTTTAGAATATAGAATATATTCTAAAGATTGATGTGAACTATCACTACAAAACACTGATTCAAAAAAATACATTATCAAATTTAATAGGATTTTCCCAATCTACTTTTATGGTAAAATTGTCATATTATTATTCCAATTATTTGTGGTATATACAACGCTTTATTTTTAGATTTTAGATTGCATTCTGCTTCTCTCAAATAAAAATTTAACATTTTCGACGAAAAAATCGAGGTAAAAAATGAATAAATGAGTATTTTTGAAATGACAAATAAACACAAATACGACTTAAATATTTATTTAGCAACCGGTGCTGTATTAGTATTTACTGTAAAATGTTGCTATTATTCCATAAGCTTTGCTATCTGTCTAAAATGTGGTTTATCTACAATTATTAGTATCCGGTATGTTGTTTGAAATTTTATTATTATTATTAAAAATTATTATTATTATTATTATACGTACTAAAGCGTGACAGTGTTGTCCTTTTCTAATTCGAGTAGAAAACATACATATGGTGCGTGTAGCTAACCGAGTAGAAAACGTAACGTGAGCAAAAAACAACAACATTACTTTATTCTAAAGGCTTGGTTATGTTGTCGATTGACAATATTTTTGCGATTAAGGGGGCTATCAAGTAGGAATCATCTTTTAAATTTTGACATTTTTGACGTTTTGGATAAATTTATTTTAGAAAAAGATAAAGAAAAAAATCACGGGGTCTGTCACAATTACCTTTCATTGGCTAGAATTTTTTCAGAGATTTATTGATTTTTTATCCGAAAAAATTCGACAACTGTCAGTCTGACGTTTCTTTTGTGTCATCGAAATTGATCGTCTAACAAAAGTGCTCGAAATTCTTTTATAATCGATCGTAATTTATTTAAAAGTGTTCAAGTTGAATGTGTTGTGTCTATTTTTTGTGTTTTGGTGAGTGCCGATGGAATTTTTAATAAATTTTGAGGGTCCAAGTGTGGCCAGTGACGGAAGCAGCGGCCAGAGACGGCGATACAATTTTCGATAAAATGCACACTATCCGATCTAAAATCGGTAGGTGGTGGTTTGTGAAACGTTGTTCAAGACTCGAAAGCCCTCATATAAACGAAATTTCGCCAAAAAATGTGAAATTTGAGGTAACCTGTCAGGTGAGAAAAATTTCTCTGAAAAATCCAGAGACGTGGTGATTTTAGTTGAGAACTGTCTCAGTCTGACGTTTTTTTCGTCATCGAAATTTTTTGTGTAATAAACTGCAACAATCGGTCGTGATTTATTTAAAAGTGATCAAGTTGAATGTGTTGTGTCTATTTTTTCCATTTTTTCAATTTTTAACAAATTGTGTGGGTTTCAGTGACGGATATCGATATCGACATATTTGTGTCTAAAATCAGTTTATCTACACAAGAAATGATGGAGATAATGCATGAACATACGCCAAAAACAGTGTTAAAGGGTCCCGAATGATTTAAAAGGACTAAAAGTGCATTACTGTGATATTTTTTATAAGTGATTATTCCAAATTTGTGAATTTTGCGTTGTTAATAGTGAATAATGCATAACCTCAAAAATTCATACTTACTAATTCTCCAAGAGGTAGGTTGAAGCCCCAACAGCCCCCTAACTAATGAATTTGTCGAAATAAATGTACAAATTACAAGATTAGATACGAAGAATTCCGAAAGAAGAAGATCAATTTTTTTAATGTGATATTTTGAGCTCAATGATTTTACAACTGGAAATGGACAAGTGCTTCAGCATAAAGTGTCACTGGAAACCCAAAAGCTTTGAAAAATCTTAGGAATTTTGAACTATATCAGTTGGCGATTCTGTTAGTTTGATTGTTTGACAGTTGATGTCAACAATGAAATAAAAATATTGTGAAAAACGATCATCTACGAATTAAAAGTGTGAAGTCGTGTAATTACTGATTATTTATTGTGATTTTGTGAAACCGATAAGTGTTTTTTCTGTGTTTTTCGGGTTCTGTGCATGTGGGCATGTTTAAAAAGTTTTTTACGGTGAATTTTAAATAAGTAAGTGCTTAAGCACAGAGTATGGTTTGAAGTGAAAACTATTTCTAAAGTTGGACTATTTACTGCCTGTCAAGATTTGSTTGAGGAAAAAATTGTTTTTGTACAAACAGATGGAAATTAAAATGAAGATTCTATTTTCATATCGAGGACGTAAATAAAGGCAAGTGGTACACCAACGTTGGAACAAAAACTGTTTGAAAATCATTCAAAACGGCTTAGAATGATGGATCATGTAGCAAAAGGTATGAAAAACAATCATTTCGAATTGTATCACTCAATCTTTTTCTTTTTAAGGTTTTGCATTGTACTTGAAAATTATGTTTATGTAACAAGAGGCCTTTTATATTCAGAAGAATTGAAAAAAAGATAATGCAATGGGAATAAAAGGAAATGGAATGACTGTGACAAACACTACCCTATGATTTAAGAGTGCAAATTAATTACTGATTACTACTCATGGTGAACTTTTTATTCTTTTAGGAAGGTTAGTGTTATTAAAACAAATAGAATACAAGTAATAGTGAATGTTTTACTACTCATGGTGAACTTTTTATTCTTTTAGGAAGGTTAGTGTTATTAAAACAAATAGAATACAAGTAATAGTGAATGTTTTAGGTTTCACAAATTGTATGTGAAGTCATTGAATTAGTGTTTCAAAGTACGTTTGCAAAAATTAAACTTTTTTTATTTAAAAGAGGACAAAACACGATGAAATGTTGGTGATAAATAATTAGTAATGAATTAAAAGGACGCGAGRAGGATTTATGATCGAGAAATTGTTGTGTTTCTGCAACAAGATGGAAAAGTGTTTTTAAGAATTTTTAATTTTTTTTCGAAAATTCCATACACACATAGATAGTGTAAGTATTTAAAGAGCAAATTTTTTGTAAATTACAGATCATGTGGATAATATTTGACAGTTGATATCAACAAAGCAATGCTACAGGAACCAAATATTGTGACAAACAATTTTAAAATACAAAGGAGTTGTTGTGACTGATTATTGTAAAAGGGGCAGGTGTTTTTTCTATATTTAATACACTTTATGTAAGAGTGCAGTAATGAACAGTGAATTTCGTCCACTCTTTTTGCGTGAATTATATAGTCTATGCTTTTTTATCATGATAACTGACATTTAAATACGTGCTGTTAAATTTTTATTCATTTTGGACCAGATTTTCAATCATACTTGATACCATACTTCAAGCAATGTAAAACAAAGCACAGATAAAAAATAGCAAGGAACATCGAACATTCTATTAATATGATAAACGTTAAACAAAATCAAGGTTAAAAAAAATCTAAAGACTAATTTACACTTTTAGTCTGTCATGGAAATTGGACCGACAAAATTCACTGTTTGTTACTGTACGCCTCAGAATGTTTCTTTTTTTGTGATTTAAGTAAGTGCAAACATAGATTATCGTTTAAAGTTTATAGTATTTTATTTATTATAAATTTATTTATAATTATTTATAATATTTAGCATAAATATGAAAAAAATTGGGAAATTTTAATTGTCAGTATGTAAAGTTTAATTTGGTGATAAAATTGTGTTTGTACAAACAAGTAGAATCGTATATGTACTTCTATTAAGGACGTCTATTCAAGTATTTATAGAAATTTAGTTTATACCTTAGAAATGATTATGTTGTAAATTTTAGTTGTGTGATTGATTATTTAGTCAGTTAAACATCYACATAAGATGTAGTTTAAATTTGATAGTTATTCAAAAGATTCTAGAAAGATGAGTCAGGTGAAAATTCTGCTTTTAAATGATTGTATTATGTTTATTTTTAAATAATTGTATTTTATGTCTTTTTTAAATTGTGTTTTTTTTTTAAATAATATGCTTTGTAATAACTATAAATTAATTTTTTAAGTATAGAAAGTAAATTTTGCAAACAATGGGATGTAGAATTATCGAGTAGTGAGTGTAGTCTTAATAAATGTATATGTTAAATGTAATATAATAAGATGTGCTGTAAAAATATAAGAATTGTACAATTCAATTTTAACATATATTTTTTTAACTTTTTTTTCATGATCCTTGTATCTTACCTTACTTAAAAATTTTCTCTGGAGCGCGAGTTCTGGCGCACCTGTATAACATTTTTTTTATTTACTCAATTAATTCAACAATCATACATTTAAACAGTTTAAAAACATTTTGTCCATTAAAAATCAACCACTTTTATGCATCCGCTACAATTTGCTTCTTCCGACCACTATACACTATTTGGAAGGATACTTTTAATATATGGATATATGGAAATGTCTTTAATTCCATTATATTTAGTAGTCCTATTTGTTCTGATCGATCTCTTTAATTATCAACAAACATTGAATATGATTTTATAAAATTTTACAACCATTTACTTCTAATTAAAAAACCATTTAATTTTTTATTGTTCTGCTATAAAATTCTCATATTTTGGATTTCTATATATTAAACATTCTTTCATTCTTTTGAATAATTAAAAAAAACATTAATATTAGAATAAAATTAATATTAAAACATTAATTAATAGCAAGTAACTTCTATTATAATTATAAATTCAGCTAAAGACACATTTTATTTTATTATCACACATTCGCACATTTAACATTTCGATTGCATGAGATGTAAATACTAATTGGACTGTCCAATACCATCAAGCCATCTTAAAAATATTTGGTGTTTGTGTATTTTGTACAGGTGAGTCGTTTGTGTTAATTCTTATTTATTGAATAATTATTAATAATTATTTTATAAAAACAAGTTTAAATATATTATTATATTATTCCTATGATGTAAGTTGAATTTTTAACATTAACTTGACTGAATTTTTTAAATACTTTCCATATAGGTTAGAACTGTTAAAAATAATGTTTGTATCTGCACATTTTATTGTAACTGTTAGGTGATTAATTAAAAATAAATAATGATAAATAATATCGATTATTACAATTGATAATATTATTTTACAAAGAAAATAAAATTTTACATAATTTTACATTTTACATAATTTTTATTATTAGCGCCACGTCATTCATAATGCGTTCGTCAATGCCACTTCTTTAATAATTTATTTGAATTAGATTAACTATTAAAGAAATTAAAATTATAATAAATTTTAGTCTTAAAAATACATTAAACTTAAAATTTTTCTTTTCTCTTTTGAAATAAATTGAATATTTTATTTTAACTTTCATAAATGCATTTAACTGATTGTAGAATGGTACTTTTATGTTTTGTTGTAATCTTTTTTTTCTGGTCGTTTTGTATTTTCGAAAATGCCACGAAAAAGTCGCTCACGCCTAACACGAAGAAAAGGAACCGACTGTCGGGGCCAACGTCGTTCCAAAAAATTGGGCACTGTGGCAACCGATAAAATTGAGGAAAGTAATAGGCCTGCTGGAGACGAACAGGTAAGAGTGTTACTTAATTCTTAATTCTAATTTGTTAGAAATTATAAAAAAATTGCCTTAATTGTGTTATCAATCTTTGTTAATGTTTTTGTTTGTAAACAGGTCATTGATCAGTTGAACGAACCATTCCCTGAAGTCGGAGAAGTGGTTCAACACTTAAGGGAATCAACTGATGACAATGATCCTGTTGTCAACGGTGCTACAGTGAACTCCGAAGAGGTCGTCGTTCCAGCAGACGTGTCCAGCTTTGAGGAACCTTTCAAACATGTGAATCTCCAACCTTGTGTAGTTGTGATGGTGAATTCACAGAACTTGGTTTCTTCATCTGATGATGACAGCGACGACGACCGCGAGGTGTACAATTACCCCTCGCATCCAAACCATGGGATGAAACGCTTGAGAAGCGATTCACCTCTCATGGTCGATGAGTGTTTACCACCAAAAAGACAAAAAATCGATGGTAAAAAAAGTGTTGACGATGAAAATTTAGATGCTATTGTTTTAGCTTCGCCGACGTTGACACATCATGTGCCCGAGGAATGATTTGACATTGAAGAAGAGAATCCTCGTCCGGAATGTCTATGTCATCGAGCACGAAAATCAACTGATTTGTGTCCCCTTCATGAAGTCGACTTGACGACAATTCATAATGACAACACAGATCTTGGAGTTTCTTTAGATCTTTCGTTAATTCTGACGCCAGAACTCATGAAAGAACTCCAAAACCCGTTGCAAAACGAGGAATATGAAGATCCCGTTGACAATGAATTTGCGGACGTTGAAGCGATCGTCATGGTCAATCCGAATGCGGAAAATGAACACGATCGACAAGCTGACGTTCTCGATCAACGAGACATGGAATTCGAAATTGAACGAATTCGCAATCGGGAAGTTCAAATTGTCAGTTACCTTGAGGCAACTCACAGAAACAACGTTCCCATTCATTCCACCGGAATGATGAATCGAGTTTGTCAACATTGCAGAGCTCGATATTTTCTCAAAGAAATGACAACGAGAGAAGGTTATAGTAAGTGTTGTAATGCTGGAAAAGTCCAACTGCCACCGTTGGGACAACATCCAGACGAATTGAGGCAACTTTTTACTGGTCAACATCCTCTTTCACACGAGTTTGTAAAAAAAATTCTTACTTACAACAACAGTTTTCAATTTGTAAGTATTGAATCAAATTTACGTGATATTCCTGGTCATGGCATGTATGTTTATGCAATCCAAGGTCGAATTTATCACCATTTTACAAACATTAATGTAAATCGGGCTAATATGAAATGTGGACCACTGTATTTTTTAGATCCCGAACAGGCAGTTGAACAACGAGTTGGCAACACTAGGCGTCAAAGATTGAACGTGGCGCTAATTGAGTTGATCACACAACAACTGCAGCAGGTTAATCCATTTGCTTACGTGTATCGTCATTTGCATGATGTCTACGAAGAGCAAAGAGTTCAAATGGGTGATGCACTACCTTCAGTGTGTCTCGAATTTGTCGAACAACATCGTAATCGAAACAATCGCGAGCATGATCCACCTGCAATCAATGAAGTGGCGATTGTTACAAATTACGATGAAAACAATCCGCCAAATCCACGGATGAGAGTTTTCTTGAGAAATCACGATGATGGACTGAGAGAATTTGATTCAACAAGCGAATTCTGTGATCCATTATCGTATCCTTTGCTTTTTCCCAGAGAAGATTTGGGCTGGCACACCAATATTCCATTGGTGAACCAAAGAGGAGGAGCCAGACGAGCACGAGAACGTGTTTCAATATGCGATTTCTACGCATAACGTCTTTCTTATCGTGCAACTAATGAATTTCAAATTTTAGAGCATGGCGGAAAACTGATGCAACAGTTTATTGTCGGTGCCTATTTGAAAATTGAAGCAAACCGCATCAGCTATTTCGTTCACAATCAGGACCTCTTGAGAACGGAAGAGTATTACGGTTTGGTCGATTATTTGCATAATCGTGCCGAACGGGACAACGTCCCGTTTGGCAGAATGATCATCTTGCCGTCGACATTTGAGATGTCTTCAAGAAATCAAATGCAAAGATTTCAGGATGCGATGGCCGTGGTTTCCGAGATGGGTTGTCCGTCATTTTTCATCACAATGACATGCAATCCAAAATGGCCGGAAATTGTTGAAAATCTGCTGGATGGCCAAGAGGCCATCAACCATCCTCTTTTGGTCGCCAGAATTTTCAAAATGAAACTTGACGATTTGATTGTAGATTTGACTGAACGTCACGTCATGGGCGTGTGCATTTCGTTCCTCTACGTTATCGAGTTTCAAAAACGGGGTCTTCCACACGCACACATTCTCATCACGTTGCGTAACGAAGACAAACCGCTCGATCCTTTCAGAATCGATCAACTGGTTTGTGCTGAATTGCCTGATTCAGAAATAGAACCAGAATTGTACCTCTTGGTTGGGAAACACATGGTGCATGGCCCCTGTGGTCAACACGATCCAACCGAGGTTTGCATGGTAAACGGAGAGTGCATCAAAAAGTTCCCAAAGTAAGTTTCTAATAATTATTATAGATAAAAAAAAAATTACAGTTTAATTAATTAACATTAATTTACTAACATATTTTAAATGTGAGTAAAATTTGTAATTTGTATTACTTTTTAATATAAACATTCTTAAATCTCACATAATGATTTTTTTTAGGTATTGGTTCAACAATACTACAATCCGGAACGGCAGAGTTTACTATCGTCGTCGGCGTCTAAATGGTCGAACAATTCAAATTCGACGCAACAACCATCATTACGTTGTAGATAGCCGATTTGTGGTACCGTATAATCCATACTTGCTTCTCAAGTATCGGACGCACATCAACATTGAAGCGTGCACTTCTACAGGTACCGTAAAATATTTGTATAAATATTTTTTTAAGGGTCCCGATCAAGGCGTATTTCGCATTGTCGAAAATCGAAACGCTGAAAACGATGGGGGGGAACAACTTGAAATGCGCTATGACGAAATTCGGTCGTACCTAAATGGCAGGTACATGACACCACCCGAAGCAAGTTGGCGCATTTTGAAATTTCCAATGCACACGAATTCTCATCACGTGTACAGATTGGCAATTCACCTTCCGGGACGACAAAGAGTCGTTTTCAGACGAGGTGAAGAACAAGCGGTTGTCAACAGAGGACCTGTAAACACGGAGTTGACAGGATGGTTTGAATTGAACCGTGACAACCCTCAAGCGAGACAATTTTTGTATCGTGAGATTCCATATCATTTTGTTTGGAACAAGAGTCACAAACGATGGACTCCACGTCAAAGACTCATGGGCAAGATAATCTCTCGAATGTACAATGTCTCCGTACGAAACGGAGAATTGTACTATTTGAGGGTTCTCTTGCTTAGAGTTCGTGGCGCAACATCGTTTGAATCATTACGAATTGTTAATGGTGTGGTTTGTGATTCATTTCAGGAGGCGTGTCGACAACTCAATTTGCTTGCCGAAGATCGTGAGTGGATACGATGTTTGACCGAAGCAAGCGAAAAAGACATGCCCAAACAGATGCGTCAAATGTTTGCATACATTTTGTTGTTTTGCCAAGTTGACGATCCAGTCCAGTTGTGGAACGATTTCAAACGTTTCATGATGGAAGATTTCACACGCCGAGACCGAATGGAAGAGCGCGAAGCTGAAATCAGAGCGCTTCAAAAAATCCAATTCATTTTGATGATAAACGGTCGACGTTTGTCACAATTCGGTCTTGAGGATCCACCAGAATTCAGACCAAATCTGGTAGAGGACGATATCGACCAAGTTCGTGAAAGAGAGATCGGTGAAACGATGCTCGAACGATTGAATGTCGATCAACGCAACGTCTTTGATGTAGTGATGAGGGCAATTGAAAACAACAATGAAGCCCGTCGCTACTTTTTCGTCAGCGGTGCAGCAGGAACAGGAAAAACTTTTCTGTACAATACGCTGATCACAGTTTTGAACGGACGTGGAGAGAAAGTTGTTGCCATTGCTTGGACTGGCATTGCAGCAGCCCTTCTTAAACACGGAAGAACTGTCCACAATCGTTTTAAACTTCCCGTTCCCATCGTCGAAAATTCAACATCAATGTTGACAGCACGATGTGAAGAAACGAGATTCATTCGTGAGGCAAAACTCATCATTTGGGATGAAATCACGACGACAACACGAAACGCATTTGAATTGGTCGATCGAACACTCAAAGACATTTGTCAAAATGATCGACCTTTTGGAGGAAAATGCGTTATTCTCGGAGGAGATTTCAAGCAATGTCTTCCTGTCGTTCCAGACGGCGATCGAGCAACCATCGTTGCACATTGCATCAAATCGAGCATTCTTTGGCGTCTGTTTGAAAACATTCAGTTGAACATCAACATGAGAGTACGACCAGACGAAATTGCCGCATGTTAATTTCGATAATGTCATTTTTGAAAATGAACCACCTCAGTTTCGACGTGACTTGATCGAAATTCCAAGACGATGCATCGTCAACAATTTGAACGAATTGATTGATCGAGTTTTTGGCCACCAACCATTTCATGCTGAAAACATTCCGATCAACACAGCAATTCTGACTCCGTTCAATGCAGATTGTCACCGCATCAACGCTTCGATTTTGGAAAGAATCGAAGGTGCGGTACGAACGTATCAAAGTGTTGACACTGTTATCACTGACGATGAAGCGGAGGCTGCAAATTATCCTGAAGAATTTTTGAATTCTCTTACACCTCCATCGTTTCCACAGCACGAACTCACACTCAAAGTGGGAACAATTGTCATGCTGTTGCGAAATCTCAACGTCAAAGCCAATCTTTGCAATGGGACACGTCTCATGGTTCGAGATTTGGGCCAACATCACATCGAAGCCGAAATCATCAATTTCGATGGACGATTGTCGGGTAAGAGGATGTTACTGCCACAAATTGATTTTGTTTCAGGCAATAGTCCTCTTCCTTTCGTCATGCGAAGAAGACAGTTTCCACTTCGACTGTCCTACTCTATGACAATCAACAAATCACAAGGTCAAACATTTGATTCTGTTGGAATCTACTTGCCCAGACCTGTGTTTACGCACGGACAACTGTACGTGGCTTTTTCACGAGCACGAACTGCAGAAAACATTTCAGTATGTTTGGAAAGTTCGTCAAGACAAGGTATTTCCAGAACTAATAACCAACAGTTATTAGCTTTTACTAGAAATACAGTATTCGTTGAAATACTTTGATTATATTATCGACTTTTTTATTAAGTCGAAATAATATCACTGTACATTTTTACGTATACTTCGTATTTATGATTCTATTTTTAAATCATTCAACTTACAGAAAGCGTGAATTCGCTTGCGACTTACTCTTAGAGTATGCGCTAAATAATGTGTGCATCATACTTCTAGAGTACTTCTAGAGAGTATGCGCAGCATTAATAATGTGTGCATCATACTTTTACAGTATGCGCCGCATTATATTATTTTTTCCGCATTTTCATTTGAAACTACGGATTACTATTTCATATACTAAAACATTATCTACAACAATAAAAAAACACACACAAATACTAAAACTATTAAAAACAAAAATCAGTCTATAAATTATTCAAACTAAAACTATTGTTTATTGGAAAGACTGAATCTCTAAAAAAAAACGGTAAAACACATACTTAAATTTTGGATAAAATAATTTTAATGTTTTACTTCAGTTTAAAATTATCACAAGGCTTAATCAACTGACAAAATCTTAAACAGAATAATCATAAATAATCAACAATCTCAAAAAAACGCTGATGATTGGCAGAAGTAAAGTTTCATAAATTTCATTATTAGTTAAATTGCAATTTTATTGTAGTCGGCTTTTTTAAAGAAATTTTTTTTGTTGATAATCTTTCTAATTATGGATAAGTTTGAAACAATTTTTTGAACTGAAAACATGAAAAACCCACTAATTGCAAGTAGTAATTTGGAGCGATCATTTAATTTTGTAATAAACATGCTGCAACAGGTTTGCTGATTTAATGAAAATTTATTAAATAATATTTCTGATAATTTCTTTCAGATATTTCTTCTTCACCACGTAACTATGTTAGAAAATCCACTGCTTTAGCACTTATATCTACAAATAAATGTTTGGAAGCAAATACAAAAACGTACAATTCAGTTTTATCTTATATTAATTTGATTAAAACTTTGTTTTAGATTCAAGTTTCTCTTTGTAACATTTCTTAGAGTTTTGAAGCGAGACTATTTTTAATTTAAATCATTAAAATATAAAAACGTAGTCATATGTTGAATCAAAAATTTTGATGTAACTTTTAAAAGTTATTTTTTGATTTTCTCAATTATCTGCTTTTATCTCTTCAGAAATTCAGGATGGCAAACATTATTCCAATTTATATCAAGGAAATTCTGTACTTTTCTTTTCATCATGTAAAAAAATAACTTCATATAAAAAAAGGAATAAATAAAAAATAATACTTCAAATTGTTAGTACTGATTATGTTTTAGATTAATTTTTAAAGTTTATCTATATATTTAATTTGACATCATTCTGAATTGAAAGAACAACCAAAGCAACACATACTGTAATAGTTACAAAATTTGATGTTAAATACGATGTTCGACGACTTGATAACAACTGAAAAATAATCATATACAATAAAAGGTACGACAATAATTTTACTTTTAATAAGTCTAATATTAATTTCGTTTTAGATTAGTTTATTATATTTATCAGAGTACATATGAATCTGTACTAAACACGCACTAACGCATACAAATTTTGAAAGGTATCAAAAAGCTGAGAGAGGGTAAGTGAATAACGAAGTAAAAAGTAAAATAAAAAAGTCTAAGAAAACATATACATTTTCTCTAGCAGAAAGACGAATTACATTGCAAATTATATTACATATACAAAAAGAACATAATTTACAACAGTTAACAAAAATACATTTTAAGGTTAGTCCGGTCAAAATAAACATTTTAAATAACTAAAATTCCGACAGAGCTAAATTTTGGTGGAGATATTGAGTACACCATTAGGAATAAAGTGTCAAAAGTCCCCATCGATCCCATGTGTGCTAAAAAAGTTATTCGGGGTCAAAGGTCGAAATTTGACGTTTTTTAGATTTTTTCGAAAACGGTAAGTTTTATCAAAAAAGTAGCCCAGACAAAAAATATAGATCTTGAAATTATCTACAAAATGGTCCTTATACTTTTTTTCTAACAATCACCATTCCTGAGATATCGCGATTCTAAAAGTTGAAGGAGTCACGTTCTACATGGTATGCACATACAGAGTGCGTCAGAACTCCCGCTTCAAAGACAAATGCCATGTAGGGTAAGGTACCACAAACATAGAAAAAA